>NW_028317900.1:11565227-11876363 GCF_062004578.1 Staurois parvus | reverse complement strand
GTTTCAAATTTTATCATACCCGGGATGTTTACTAGACTCTTGTTCGGACAGATTTCAGTGAGTTTTTCCTAAAAATTACAGGCCTACAATTAAAAAAATACATATTTCCATGCAAAAAAATGGTACCGCTTTCAGCACCAAAAATCTGAAATAATCATACCGCCAGGGAGGTTAAAATCATTAATATTTGAACAGTTTCTACGACAATGCAGAAACTGTCCAATAGGTATACCCGTAATAAGGGAACGTGGATAATGACTTCTCGCCTCAAGTAATGTGTTAGCCGCAGTGGGTTTAATAAACATTTTAGTGACTAATCTACCATTTTCAATTCTAATATTAAGGTCTAGAAAGGAGATTTGACATCTGTCATGGACGGATGTAAGGGTGACCTGAAAGACTGCTAGGAGTCTGTATAAATTCTCTAGGATACAGAGCTTCATTGCCTGCAGAGGGAAAGTCCAGCCTGGAGGGCTTGCTGCTCTGGACAGCGCTGCCATGTGCTTGCTGTTCGTTAGGCCTCAGGTGGGCGACCTACGGGCCTAGATATTGACTGAGGGGCTGTCTGCGGAAGATCTAGTCTGGTATCACAGGAGAAAAGTGTTTGTATGAATGTTGGAAGGAGGCAACCAACGTTCCTTAGACATTCGTGAGTACAGACTGCTGTGAGAGATCTTAGACATTTGGGCTGCTGCCATCACCATTGTGCTAGAGAGTCACCTGTGTTTGTCTAAAGGGGTCATCAACTAGTGTCTTGAAAAGCTCAGTCTAATTAGTTCTATGTGAAGGGACTCTGCTCTGGTTGCTCTAAAGAAAGAAGTCTTCTTTTAACTGTTTCTATTACAAAGCCAAGTCCACAGCTTGCTATTGCAAGGACTTCTGATTCAGTGTTTTTCAGAAAGGAGCTTACTGTGTTCAACCTGTACATAGTTCTCTTTTTGGAGTATCCTACTCGATACCCTCAACGCTATCCCAGTTACTCCAAAAAAATAAACAACAAAAAGAACATCCCCTAGACTGCCTATTGAACCAAAGTGTGATTGTGATCGTGTGCCTGGCTGCGGAGCAGAATACTGGAAAAGACCCTAAGGACCAATATATCAAACTGCTGGCCCCTAAAGTGGACCCACTAGAATAGCTTTGGTTACTTTTGACTGTTTGATTAGTACAAGGTAAAAGTGTTCTTGCTCCAGTAATCTAGTGAGCCATACAGATTTTGTTTATCAGAATCCAAGCGCCCTTTACAACTATGCATTGTGTTAATTCTGAATAGCACCCCAAAGCACTTGCACAATAATAGGCATTGCATGCAGACAACAGCAAACCGCAATGTACGGTGTATATATTGTGGTGTACTGCTTTGGGAAATCTAGTGTATGTCTGTTATTTCCTGCATTGTGGTGTGTTGTGTGCTTGTTCAAAAATTAATAGGCTGCCTTAACTTAATGATTATTAATGTGCATTCATTAAGGTACTGCAAAACATGGCCTAGATGTGAATGGGTCCTTAAAGCGGAGCTCCAACCAAAAGGGGAAGTTTCGCTTTAAGCCTTTGTCCCCTGCTCCCCATTAAGGATTGGCAACTTTGGGGAGCGGGTATCTGAATTTGACAGTTACCCGCTCCCACTTCCACTGTGATCTCTTAGGCAATCGGAAGCGGAAGTTGTCCTCCCTCCACATAGTCTTCTGGGACACATGACAGGTCCCAGAAGACTACAGGGCCATTCACAAATCCACAAGCTGTCACAGCCGGGTGCCCACACTGAAGATGCCGGTGCAATGGAAAAAAGAAACCAGCGGTGGTGAGGACACCGCTGGACCGAGGAACAGGTAAGTGCCTGTATTTTAAGTCAGCAGTTTTGTAGCTGCTGACTTTTATTTTTTTTGCCAGGTGGAACTCCGCTTTTAAATTGAACCCAATCTGACCTAAGTGCATAAAATAACAATAGTCCTAAAGGGTAGGTACCAAGAACACGTGTTAGTTCTCAAATTGAACTACAGTATTTGTTCTTTTGAAGTTCGTTGGATCCAAAGCCTCCCCTTTACATTTAAACATCAATAGCCAGAGAAAAACATTTCTCTTGAGTGAGATAAAATCTGTAATTTGACAGTTATCACTCGAACAAGGGAACCTTGAAGACTTATCCCCCACCTGATGTTCTAATGTCATCTGTAAAATTTTGGATTTTTTTTCCCTTAAAAGTGACCAGCAATACTAATAGAGGAGGTAAATCTCCCCATCTGTGACACACACAGCAATACCAGTAAATGCCTGAATCCAGTGGTTATTCAAATATGTGATCTGAAGCATATGTAGAGCATAAACGGAGACTGTAGCTATGAACAGCCCTCTTGAGAAAGATATGTCTTCTATTGAAACATGTTGGAAGCATCACTGTGCCTCCTGAGTACCTGAGTGGCATGACTTGTAAGAAGACTGCAGGCTTGGGTACACTGCTTTTCCTATCTGTGCAGTCACAAATTGTTGCCACTGGCTGGGGCACTTAATTCCGCACCAATTACATTTTGTATCCACAATAACACTGTGAAGTACTTAATCTTTAGATCTTGGGATTCAAGGTACAACCATTATAGGAGTGAATCCCTCTAACAACAAATGGTATACAGATCACTCTGAACACATAAACCTACATTTTTGAAGTGACTTTTAAACCATTTGGATTAATTTGTTGAAAGTGTAATAAACTCTCCCAGTCAACATTTACTAATTTGTATTCCTTATGCTGCTAGCATTAGTAAATAAAAGAAAGGTATACTATATTTTCTTGTTTTAACCTTTTATTTACATTTCTTCAGATACTTTCTGGTTTGCATCCTAGACCAAAATGATGTCATACATCCCTTGCATTTTCTTTGGCATTTTTTATCTTTCATCTGCCTGCTTGACTGAACTAAGGGTAGATGGATTCCAGAAAGTAAATGCTACATGAATCACCTTCCCTTACTTAAGATGGCCGCAGCTAGATATGCTAAGGGAGTGTTTTTCAAAGTGATTTCTTAACAAAATAAAGCATGGAGACATGGATGGATGGGTGAGTTAGACAGCTTTTTCATTTTGTGGTGCTCAGATACAATTTAGTCCCGCTTTATCTAAGTGGAAATGTTCCCTCTTTTGAATCACAATTTCCCATCTCAATCACATCACATATACTATATACAGTATATACCAATGGTGGCAAACCTATGGCATGTGTGCCACAGAGGGCACGCAGAGCCCTCTCTGTTGGCATGCTAGCAGCAAGTCACCCCAGCAGCCGAACATCTGATAACGGCGCACATAGGGGCCAATGTGCATGCTCGGAAAGGAGTAGGGTCTCTATAGGACCGCGCATGACTGGTGGGAGGGGCAATCGGTTACCCGGCTAAGTTCTCCTCACCTGCAGACTCCTCCATCTGTCTGATCACCCCGCTGGGGCCCCGAGCTGCCTTCCATCATCAGTCCTTGCAAAGTGCCGGGACTTTGGTGTCCTCATACACATGGCCGGAGCCAGGAAGTTGAATAGTCAGCCCTCCGTCTGATTGATGACAGACACATCCTTGGGTCGGTAGAGTGGTAAAGTTTATGAAATCACTGCGATTAGACATGGGGCCCCCGATGCCGCATGACAGCCCTGCTGAAATCTGACCATCCCCTGCACTTTGCTGAGACACTTCTGAGCCCACACTGGTGACGTCATCGGTGCCTCTCCAACCTGCAAAGTGAGCAATTCCTAATGGCACCCATTCATCAGCAAATGCACAAGCCAAATCGCATAGTGCTGCAGGAGGTTTAAATAATAATCTGTGACTTCATTCACTGCATTTCTAGGGGTAGGGCAGCCCACTGAAATGAATAGTCAGGTTTATTTGCAGTGTTGGCACTTTGTGATAAATAAGTGGGTTTTGGGTTGCAGTTTGGGCACTCGGTCTCTAAAAGGTTCACCATCACTGGTATATACAGTATATATATAAAGTTCAGAAGGTGCTGCAGACTAAATTTGTTGCAAACATATGTAGATAGCAGTACAAAGGTTAATAGAAATTGAACAATTGTTTTTGGCACCCTCACTGTTTCTCAAATTCAACGGTTTACCTTTGAACTTGAGAAAGTGTGGGGACACCCAAAATGTACCATAAAGGGTTCCTTGATCTCCACCTACTGCATATACTATATATATTAAGCTAACATATGGTATTTGGAATGTGGTGGAGTGAGACTAGACCCCACTCACATGTTTGTGAACAATATCTGTAGGTCATTTTTAAATGTTGCTCATGCCTGTCTCCATTTCAGGTTTCCACATTACTATAAAGGATTAATTAGACAAATAGACCATATCACTAGCAAAACTTCAGTGGACAAGTCAAGTACTTAAATGCTTACTTGCAGTGTTTTTATTTCCATAAATTTTCTTATTCATTTATAATATGCCTTTGAGCTTGCTAGAAAAGTTTAATAATTTCTCTATAGCCTAGCCCCCTTCTTACATACATATCATAACATTTCCTCTTTGGGAATTGTCTAAATGCAGTCTGGTCTGGTCCAGCTCCTCTGCCCCTCCCTTTTCCTCCCTACACAACCTTTTCTGTAGTTGTCGGTGCAAAGGAGTATACTATAGAGTGTATAAGGCGTCAGCATACCAAGACATTTTGAACAATTTCATGCTCCCAACTTTGTTGGAACAGATTGGTGATGGCCCTTCCTGTTTCAACATGACTGCACACCAGTGCATGAAGTGAGGTCCATAAAGACATGGATGAGTGAGTTTGGGGTGGAAGAACGTGACTGGCCTGCACAGAGTCCTGACCTCAACCCAATATAACATCTTTCAGATGAATTATAGTGGAGACGGAGAGCCAGGCCTTCTCATCCGACATCAGTGTCTGACCTCACAAATGCACTTCTGGAAGAATGGTCAAACATCCCCATAGACACACTCCTAAACCTTGTGGACAGCCTTCCCAGAAGAGTTGAAGCTGTTATAGCTGTAAAGGGTGGGCCAACTCTATTGTACTCTCCAGACTAAGACTGAGATGCCATTAAAGTTCATGTGTGTGTAAAGGCAGGCGTCCCAATACTTCTGGCAATATAGTGTAGGTGGTAGCAGCATATGTGTAGTGAATGCTTTGTTCTCCAAAAAATGATCCACTACTAGTCATAGGAGTTCCAGGTAAATTATTTTTGAAAAATTATAATTTACAATGATCAAACGTGCTTAGTATTGTATCGCACAGGGTGTAGGGGCCAGGAGCATATAACGTACAGGGTGAAGGGCTCCAGAGTAGGTAACTCACAGAGCACAGGGGTTTGGAGTGCGTAACCAGACCTCAGATACAGAAGCAGTGCAGTGTGAGTAGAACAGTGAACTGACTAGCAGTCACAGCCTCAGGACCTGGAGCACCCTGCAAGAGATTCTGGGCATGTGCCTCTCGTGATCAGTGCTAGCAATGCCCATGCCACTCAGTCGACAAAAATATTGTGTGTTGCCAGCTCACAACACAAAAGATGATTGCAGTTTCTGGCAGTTATTTTCTGCACTTGCAGGGTCTTTAAAGGGATAAAGCATGGAAATAAAATTGCAGAGAATGTGTTTTGTTTTTGTCCTGAAATACTCCATTAAGGAAACATTTGATTAAATAACATAGGTTTCTGTTGCAAGTCAAAGAGTGTCCCATGTGTAGCTTTCATGCAGAATGCAACTTGTTTGCCAGTATTTTCTGATAACATGCTACATTCATCTTGCTATCAATTTTCACAAGATTCCCTATGCCTTTAGAGTTCACCCCCCCTCCCAAAACATCGCTGAGCCACCACCATGCTTCACAGTGGGGATGGTATTCTTCTTGTCGCTATAGGCCTTTTTTGACCCCTCTCCAAACATAGAGCTTATGGTTGTGACCATAAAGCTCAATTTTGGTCTTATCCAGGCACTATAAACTGAGTGGTTGAGTGGTCAAGTGACCAAGAACCATAGGCACCCATACCCAAAAATGTATTCACAAAAAATAGCATGTAATAGGGATTTTTAACTTTGCCAGCACATAATACCAACAAACAAAGTAAAAAATATAACAATTTTGTTGTGTAACAGAATATAAAAAAACACCATAAGCTTGGTATTATTAAAAACATCACTTGAATGCAATTGAAATCAATGCGACTTTATGCATTATTGCAGTTGCTTCTGCTCAATATGTTTCACCACAATCTGGCTTCTTCAGGAGTCTTATGAGCACTGCACATGATGTCACTATCAAATAAAATATATATGAATGAGTACAATATACAACAAAAATATACCAACAAAATAACATAAAAATTACCCAAAAAAATATTTTACAAACATAATTAAACACCAGAAACAATAATAATAGTATTAACGAGTTTGTTGTGGGGTGCCATACCAAAAGATTCAAGAGATTCCCACCAGAGAAACTTCAAGAAACTGAAAGAACATCTGTGGCAAATGGGGGCAAAGAGAAGGCAAAAAGGGGACAAGTAGCCCAAACCGATCCACCTATAGGACAACATATCATAAATAATTCCAATAAGACCAGATAATATATGTGGGTAATGCCCCAAAATGCTCCTCAGCATCCTCCATAGTATTAGATCTTATTACCTTTATAGGGATGAAACCAATGAATAAATTGTTTTCTCATTTGTAACATAGATTTTATTTGAAGGACCAATCATCTTCAATCATCCCAGAATATACGTCTATAGATGACCTACCAACTACACAAGGGGGGAAAAAAGGGAATTTGGTAAAGATATTGCCAGCATGCATATTACCCAGTAACCATACATACCAACACCTTAGCAGTTAGAACATGGCTCACAACTCTCCTCAATGCAGGTATACCGCAATCACTGCAGGTGTGGCCAGAGGGCCCTTAAATATTCCCCCCATCCCATAAGCATTAGACAGCAACTGTGCGCCACGTTGCATCCCAAAGTGACATCATGGTGCAACGCTGCTGCGCATATGATGTCACGCGCCATCTGGGAAAATCTGCCCGCCCGACCCAGAAAGCTAGAGAGGCATGCAACAATCCAGCAGTGGTGGACACAGCGCCGGAACCACCAAGGATAGGAGCCCAATGGATGGGGGTAAAAGGAGGGGCCCCAAATACAGGCACCAACACAGTGCCACTCACAAGGGAGGTATTGAGAACTCCCCACCCATAGAGGGGCACTCTGGGCGTCCATATGGCCAACCATCTACCCCCATATTCACCCCCCACACACCACCCAGAAGTCCCAACCCAAAAATCAACAACAAAAAACTCAGGCACATCCAGGACCCAAGGCACTGAGCCACTAGGCATACAGTCAGGTCCATAAATATTGGGACATCAACACAATTCTAACATTTTTGGCTCTATACACCACCACAATGGATTTGAAATGAAACAAACAAGCTGTGTTTTAACTGCAGACTGTCAGCTTTAATTTGAGGGTATTTACATCCAAATCAGGTGAACGGTGTAGGAATTACAACAGTTTGCATATGTGCCTCCCACTTGTTAAGGGACCAAAAGTAATGGGACAGAATAATAATCATAAATCAAACTTTCACTTTTTAATACTTGGTTGTAAATCCTTTGCAGTCAATTACAGCCTGAAGTCTGGAACGCATAGACATCACCAGACGCTGGGTTTAATCCCTGGTGATGCTCTGCCAGGCCTCTACTGCAACTGTCTTCAGTTCCTGCTTGTTCTTGGGGCATTTTCCCTTCAGTTTTGTCTTCAGCAAGTGAAATGCATGCTCAATCGGATTCAGGTCAGGTGATTGACTTGGAAGGGTCAAAAGCCCTGGGTGCAACAATTTACTGGAAGTAAAGAAGGCACAGTTGAAGTGCAGTGTGCACACTGTGTATGTGCAGGCAGCACTGGCTAAAGTTTCCCGGCTGAAGACGCACAGACACAGTTCACTTGCAGAACTCCAGTGGGGTGCCGAGTGTGCTTCTGCACCCGGCAATAGTCTAAAATAGATACAGTACATTCTGTGAAATATGAATCGGTATCCTATAATTATACACTCTATAAAGTACAAAAATAATATCAAATAAACCCCCTGTGTAAAATACACTAAAAAGTTCTACTTTCACCCTTGAAAGTCCAAAATAATAGTATATATAATAATTATATAAACCTTTCCAGTGTCCGTGAAATGTTTACAGAACAAAAAAAGAAAAACACAAAACAAAGTCCAAAGAATTTTTCGCCAATTTCTGATTTAAATTCACTGTGTGATTCCAATAATTGCCGTGTACCTCAAAACAAAGAAAAACTCAATAGTGTATTATCCTCAATAAATAATGGACAATAATACATTCATAAATAATAAATAATTAATAAAACCAGAAATTTCCAATTATATATGTGCAAATAAAACACACAAAAATGTGAAAACACTTGTGATAGTGAAACACTCTGTGTGAACTTTTATATATACACTCCTCTGTGTGCACATCTAAGTGGCTGAATCACATACCCTTACCCTAATTAAATAATAAACCAGCCTTTTAAATCCAGAAATCCAGAAAGAAATAGTGATCCAATGGAACCTTGCTCCAATCACCACAGGAATACCTTCTGATCCCAAAATGTTCAATCCAATACTCTTGCCTTCTTATACTCCATGTTACTCATAGAAAGAAATAATATTATTATTATTATACAGTATTTATATAGCGCTAAAAGGTTTGCTCAGCGCTGTACATTATAGTGGGGGGCAGAACATGAGACAATACAGTAACAAAACAAAACATGAGGGATTCAAGGGTCTGTTCTTTCGAGCTTACAATCTAAGAGGGAGGGGATAGTGGTACAGGAAGAAGTGGCTATAGGGGATGGAGTGGTAGGAGGAGTGGAGGAGATCGACTGTTAAGTGAGGGTGGGATAGGCTTCCCTGAAGAGATGGGTTTTCAGGGTGCGCCTAACGGTGAGGAGGGTAGGTGACAGTCTGATGGATTGGGGTAGTGAGTTCCAGAGGATGGGGGAAGTCCTGGAGAAGTCCTGCAGTCAGGCGTGGGAGGTGGAGACCAGGGAGCTAGAAAGTAGGAGGTCTTGTGAGGAGCAAAGATTACGGGTTGGGTGGTATTTGGGTATCAGGTCGGTGAGGTAGTTTGGGGCAGCGTTATGAAAGGCTTTGTATGTCTGTGTTAGTAGTTTGAATTTAATGCGTTGGGCAATTGGGAGCCTGTGGAGGGAATGACAGATGGGGGTGGCAGAAGCGGAGCGGTTGGTAAGGTGGATGAGTCTGGCCGCTGAGTTCAGGATAGACTGAAGCGGGGATAGTCTGTGATGAGGTAGGCCAGTGAGAAGGGAGTTGCAGTAGTCCAGACGTGAGATAATAAGGGAGTGAATGAGTTGTTTAGTAGTGTCTGGGGTTAGGAACGAACGTATTTTGGAGATGTTGCGGAGATGGAGCCTACATGAGTTTGCCAACGATTGGACATGGGGTTGGAAGGACAGGTTTGAGTCTAGAGTGACACCTAGGACTTTGGCTTGTGGGGTGGGACTGATGGTGGCGTTGTTGGTCATGATGGAGAGGGTGGACTAATAGCCATAAAGTGCAGTATGTTCCAATAATATAAAGATCCAAACTTTAATAATTGTGCTTACATATAAAAAAATTTTAAATTGCATTTTATTCCCATAACTCCACCTTAAGCAGCTTCCTGGAACGCCAAACGTGGTAAACCTCACTAAAGATGGCCGCTCCGCCACTTCCATGCAACGTCCAACGTCACGTCACGTTCCTTGACACGTTTCGTCACTTCAAGGGAAACGTGTCATGGGACGTGACGTTGGACGTTGCACGGAAAACCGGAAGTGGCGGTGGTGTTGTCTCAGTGAGGCACACACTGGCAGTAGACATGTACAAGCATTGACAGCTGAACACCCCTCTCCCTCCTGAAGACTCGTTCCTGGTCCCCTCACCTCCCCTGACAGCTGCCTGAATACTGCCATGTTGCTGCAGTTGCTTTAAACATGGTGCTACTGACTCCCTGTGCATGCGCCTGGCCTGCTAAAAATGTCCAAGTTCAGTCAGCTTTTGAACTGCCATATTTTTTATGGACGGCTGATAACCCTAGTGTCACCACTCTGACTGGTGTCACCCAGGTGTGGTCTGCACCCCCTGCACCACTATAGCGATGCCACTGGATCTAATTGGCTATTATTCATGTTAGAAATGTTGCATTTGTCAAATCAATGGATGCAGGGATAGAAGGATTAATTCCTTCACTTCCACAGTCACACCAAAAACATATAATATCAAGACTTTTATTACCTGTCCCTCAGTAAGTGTAGAATACATGCTTCAGTGTAGATGTGGCCTCCAATATGGGCAGAACCGTGTGTGCATTCAGCACTTAATTGGAGGAAAATTTAGGCAATATCAAAAGAGGTTTCAGAAATCATAGTGTCTTTTGCCAATTTCCACAGCACATAATAAAGGCCCTTATTTTTCTAGCTAAATTTTCTGCCCATTGGAGGGGAAGTCACATCAAAAAAGAAATTTCCAGGCTAGAGACCAAATGGATTTTCAACTTGAGATCCTATAAACCGCATGATCTTTATAAATAATGCTCAACTATCCTTCCCCCTCCTTTCTCATCCTCTTTTTCTTCCTATTGTTAGTAGAGTATTTTGCCATATGGATATTTATTCATAGCTTTTATAAGATATATATTTTATGTGATATACCTTTTTAATACCCTATAATTTGGTCTGGGATTTGTGACTCTTTTGGATTCCCTTGGACTCCAGTCCATTACCAATAACTTTTTTTTCCTATATCCATATTGTGTATACTGACTTTGCGACGTGTAGACATTTATTATAAGAAGGTGCTCCTCAATTTTCCGGTATAAATTAGTGGAGTAGGATAATATTACCAATTTTTGTGCTTGTTTCCCTTCTTTCTTTTTATTTCATGTAATATTTTTACCTAACTTTTTTTTTCTCTTTTCTGTATTTTTTAATTTAATTTTAATAATTTTTTCCACCCGTATTAGATTTTATTCATATAGATTTAGACAATTTGTTCTTTACCTTGACCATTGGAGGGCACCTGGGAATGTTTTGTACTGAAACATAATATAATTTTTCTCACAATTCTTGTCAACAGATTGTTTTTTAATTGTTATTATTTTTGATACATTCTTTCCCCTTTTTTTTTGTTCTTTTCTAACCAGCGCCTCTTATTTCCAAACTGAGGCTTGGTTTTGAGTCTAACAGTAAGTCACAGGGGATCTTGGCTATTATCTACTAAGCCATTTCCTTCCTTGTTTGGTAAAGTGTGGCTTATTCTGCTATTGAGCTTGGTTCTCATGTTTTTTGGGACTTTATCATTCTTCACTTCACTTGTGGACTTGGATATTTGTTTTGAGAATCATTTGATGTTTAACACATACTGTATTTTTTTATATTTGCACATTAATATTTTTTTATTTGGGAATAAGTGCAACATATTTTTATTTTGGCCATTAGATCAATTTGCCTGAATGACCAGTGGTATTGACACAATACTGCAGAGGACCCTTTTCAAAAATGTTTTTGGTGGAATTTATTACCGCTGTAAGAACAAGTGAAATTCAGATACATGTCGGCATGTTGGGAATACTGGATTCTCACCATGCACCCCCTAATGCTGCCCATAGATATATACTGTATGATATATGTGTGTGTGTATGTGTATGTATATATATATAATACTGTATATACTGAATGAATAACTTTATATATATATATATATATATATATAGATATATACTGTATATATATATTTTTGTAACTAAAGTGATGAGAGAGAGAGAGAGAGAGAGAGAGAGAGAGAGAGAAAATATACTTTATATAATGAATAAATAATATAAATAAATAATATTTAGTTAAAACGAATTTCAAAAGCTGAAAATAAAGTGTTAAAACAAAAATGGCGGGGGGGTTGTGTTAGACATAATTTCTGCATGTTTTTAAAGTATATGTAATACCCAATCACTAAAATCTCCCGTCTAAGTTGTACCATGTTAATAAGGAATTTTACGCTCTGTTTTAGACTTTTTTTTTATTATTATTATTATTATACAGTATTTATATAGCGCCAAAGGGTATGCTCAGCGCTGTACAGTAGCAAGGGGGACAGAACATGAGACAAGACAGTAACAATACCCTACTTGAGGGGTTTGAGGGCCCTGCTGTTTCGAGCTTTCAATCCAGGAGGGAGGGGAAGGTGGTACAGGAGGAGATGGCTGTGGGGGATGGAGTGGTGGGAGGAGTGGAGGAGATTAGTTGTTAGGTGAGGTCCGGTGTTAGGTGAGGTTGGGGTAGGCTTCCCTGAAGAGGAGGGTTTTCAGGGTGTGCCTGAAGGTGAGGAGGGTAGGTGACATATTACCTTTTATACCGGATTGCCCATAGTAGATATGATCACAAACCCAGCGAATCCAGTGTTGATCTGTTGTCATTTGTGGCTCTGCACACTACCATCTTGCTCTTAGTAGCTGGATGTCTCTTTTGGGTTCTTGCAGCTGGCCCCTGATGACACCCCACCAGGTCCTTCCTCTTCCAGCGCTGTATGTCTGAACTGACGATGTACATATCCCAGGACGTTTGGGAGCAGTCTGACGTCATTCTGGCCTTGGCAAGAATGGAGGCAGGAGCAGGATAGACCTTAAATACAAAACAAATTACCAAAAAAGAGGTCAGTTTTTTAAGACTGGGGTGATACAGTGAAGCAAATGGATATTTTTTAGTAAAGGTCCACTTCAGTGTATTTTATAAGTTTCAATATGTTTTAATGTAAAGTGTTTATTAAAATAATACCTGGTGATGCTCTATATTCAGGCACTACCTGTTATGAGGACATAGCTCTGTACCTGTGTGCCAATTGTGTTCCTGCATTGTCACCCTGTCACATGACCTTGTGATGGAGACTATAAGTGGTCATTTTAACACATGATACACAGGCATTATTATACAGGATTTATATAGTGCCAACAGTTTGCTCAGCACTTTACAATATAACGGGAGACAATACAGCAATAAAACAGTTCAATACAAGAGGGATTTGAGGGCCCTGCTCCTTGGAGCTTACAATCGAGGAATGATCCTCTGTTGTCAACATCAACAATTCTACCCTTAGAAATGGCACATACCATTCTATGGCAAGTAGACAGAAAGTGGCTGCAAAAAAGCAACAGGAGATCAGCAGCACTGAGATACCTCCTAGTTACCTGGCTTTCCATGTCTTCAATACTTTCTGAGTCATGAATCCATGGAAAAGATTGTAGGAAGTCAAACTGTTCAAGGCAAGTGCCTCAAAAATTTTGAAGCCATTGGATCAGCAAGAGAGCGAGGCAAGTATAATTTTCAGGACAGCCTCCATATTCTGTTAATAGAGATTCCCTTTAATTAACAAAGTAACTGAAAACACAAGCAGAACTTTCCTGTTATACACTTAAATTTAGATTTCTGAGTTTGTAAAAATCAATTCCCTTAAGCCTATAGCTTCTAATTTATATAATATATTCCCCTATGACACAATATCAAAAGCTTTCATACAGTCAACGGATACATCTTTGGCAACAATCTGGCCTGCTTCGGTAAATGTATTCACAAAACACAAGCAAGTTAGTATAACATCTGTAAGATGGGGTTTCTGTCAGCAGAGCAGATGCATAATCTACTTTTGTTGTTTTAAAATGCAAATTGTGCAAAATATAAAACTCCCCTCAGGAAATAGCTAAATGTGATCAGGGTTATGGGTTTAACTCATCGGTGCCCAATTTATAGTATTTAAAGTATCAAAATGTCAAACTCCTGAAGAAGGAGCAATGTATGCTCTGAAACATGTTGAGTTTTATTGATTTTAATAAATTTGGGACTTTTGTTTATCCAACATTATTGTGATCCTCCTTCTTACTCTGCACTGTGTGGATTCTCATTATTCAACAGCATTGTTGTTCAATGTGGTACACGCAACCTTAGGATGTGTTGTTTATGACCTCTTGGAAGTCAACTGTGGATTCCTGCTATGTAAACTTGTCAGCTAGGACACGAATTGGTGTGTTCTTGACCACTCATCAAAGTGAGCTGCATATATTGATTTCAGTTTTCTTGCTCATTACTCTTAGATGTGCTCCGCGTTTATTTTGTTTTCCAATTTCTAGTATTTATACACGCTTCTAGGCTAGGGGTGCTGTTGTTGTAGATAGCTACTGAGTTTCTCAGGTGGGGAAAGGGTTAATACGGGTTCTGCATTTTCCTGGGCTTTTCTGGGTTCTGCTCTCTACCCTGTTCTGTATATAAATATACGGAAGGTCAGTCCCTGAGAGCAGGAAAAAGGACTGCGTGGGAAAGAAGCAAAAAGTACACCTATGAAGATGTAGACACCAGCAACCTGTGAGCTTCCAACACCGGAATCTACCTCACAAGAAATCGTCCGGTTATGGAGTATTACTTAGATATGCCTGGGCAGCCTGAGACTAGTTAGTTAGGGAGAAACTTTTTGTTTTGCACTATGAGACTGTGATGTTGCGAAAGTTTCAGCAAAGTATCTTGACTCCTAAGCCTAGTCTGAAGCTATCCAAAGGGGTGCATGAAGGTATATGTCGTATCAAAGAACAGGACCTGTAAAGCACATATGGGGTTGAGGAAGAGGAATGGAAGGCCACCAAGAAGCGTTAACTCAGCAGGAGGGTTGGAGAAAGAGAGTAGTTGCTATGGGTAACCATAGACTGGTGGAATTGAAATGGCAGCCAGACAGCGAGAATGGTACCAGGCTTGTGTGAAAGGTCATCTAGTAGCGAGAGGGTCAGTGCTCTGACTTTCTCCCTAGCGGTCAATTCCCCAACAGCAACCGGGACTGAACCCACGGTACAGAGACCCCACAGATCCAGCCACATTGTATGGGAGAGGGAAGGAGTTAAATCAAGTGCACGCCTGAGGTCCAAGCTTTGTGTTCGCGGGACCCAATTCTGTTATGCTTGACTGGTGGAGTAGGGCACAGGCTCAGCGATGTCCCTCTGAAATGCTACATTCGGAAGGCAAAGATGTGCATTGACATGGGACAGGACATTCACAGAAAAGCTCTGTTTGCTACATAGCTGCACACGGTGTATGACTCACTCCTAAGCTGTGGCTCCGCTTTAAAGTTGACTCTCACATGACCATGGCCCCACCTGGTCCTGCGAATTGGTGAGCATGTACATGGTGAGAGGGGACCCCCACGTGCAAGGCCTCACCCACATGCTCCCCACCTCCATAACTGAGTTTACATCCATCAAGCCTTACTGCAGACTAAAGTTGGGTACACACACATAGATTTCATTCAACCTGTACACCCCTGCACACTATTGACCCCTCACCATCTTGTGTCAGGAAAGGTCATGACGCACACATCCTTAACTTGGTGGTTCAGTGATGCCAAATGGGTACCCTGGCTTCTATGATCTTCTGCAGCACTCTAGAAGAGCATGTGGTCTTATCCAATTAGATAGAATTAGAATATCAGGTAAGAAAATGGTCTAATAGCATTCATTTTTGTCCAATTTGCACAGAATGAATGTACATACAGATTCATTAGATCAGCCTTTCTCAACCAGGGTGCCCAAGCACACTGGGGTGCCTTCAGGCCTTTTCAGGGGTGCCTTGGCAATATGCTTAAAAACTGCCCAAAAAATTGTATACAAGCCAAAAGGTGGATCAAGCCTGTCTTTTAGTTACACAAAGCCACAGGTTTTCATTGCGCACTTTTACAACCTGCCAGCTGTATCCTAACAACCAATTACATTATTAGTTGATAAGAAGGGCGTCGAGCGCCTTCACAGCATCCTTGTTTGTTCCTTCCCTGCCCCTCTCCATCAGCAATGGGGTCACATTAGCTGCGTAAGGGAGAGAAACTAAAGTTGAAACACTGGTATACTAGTCAGTACCAGTTTGCAAAGGAATATGTGCTTTGGAAGAATAAATCACCTCTAACGTTGGGTGTCCTACATGTGTGGATGTTGCTGCATTCTGTAAAACTAGAATGGTTAGAATGGTTTTTTACATTTTAGAATTGGGTGCCTTGAGATTGTGCAGAATGTTAAAGGATGCCTTGAGATTGTCCATAATTTTAAAGGGTGCCTTGGCTGAAAAAGGTTGAGAAACAATGCGTTAAATTAATGTCTATGCAGATTTTTTATAAATAGCCCCATAATGTTTTGGCAGTTTCTTCTCAGTTGCCAAATTTGGGAACTTTTTTATACAGGGTAATTTCTGTGGAGCTGCACGATGTCTACGGGGTATTATTCTGTTCTGGCAAATGCCACACCTAATGTTTATGAAGCTGTTTATCAGTTGTGAAATTTATAGTGCTCGAAAGCTAAATTATGCTAGTTGTTTCCTATTTTTAAGGCCTTTTCTTGTGCTCCTTAAACCAGAATATTTGTGGCTATTGTCTCTCTGAAATAGAGTAGTCTAAAAGTGATTTTGTTTTCTTATAACCTGCCTGGTCTCTCCACAATAAACAGCAAGATGGTGAAAGTGCTTACTTGCTATGCTCAGAGTCTAGGAAATATATTGCTGACTTGTTTTTGGGCAAATGATGTTTTGATGTCAAGCTGCCTGCCGTATCTGCTGTTGAACATGTGATTGCAATTACATTTTTTATTAATGTGTAGTGAGTCAGTGTAATATTTTGCTGTATTTCTGGTGAAAAATACACTCTAATGCTGTCTTGTTTTTTTTAAATAAAAGCTGACTGTGATCCCTCTTGTTCAAAATGTAACCTAACTAAATAGCTGAAATACTGTCTATGAAGTTATTCAATTTACTTATTCCTTGTCTATATGAAATACATGCACTCAAAATTAGATTTTTGCTTTCAAAACTGCATGCATTCAATCATTTCCATAATGTGAACTAGTAGAGATTTTTGCAATACTGTCTACACAGTATGTACAATAGACCCCCGTTTTTCAAAATAAAATATAAACACAGTACAACACAGTGTTGCCAACCTCCTGCAGCATTTTTTACTGACAAAACATGGTAAATTTACTGATGGAGCACATTTTTTTCCTGACAACCTGAAAAATTACATTAAAAACTAAGAGTCAATATTTAAACAGCATAAACACAATGGAAACACTGACAATACCCATAACAAGTAATTTGACTGGTTTACAGTCAACAAAGCATGACAAATTATCAACCCCTGATATCTACAGACTAAAAATCATTGATTTTTACAAATTGTCCATAAATTTACTGACGATTAGCAACCCTGGTACCACATGAGATACGTGTTTTATCAAACAAGCCTTCCCAGAAATGTATTCAAGTTACATCCCTGCATTGCGTAATATATTATTTCCACTTTAATGTTAAAAATCTACATTTGTAGACTCTCCAAAGCTAACTAGGGATGTGGTTTAGCCAATGAGGTCTAAAACAAATTATTGAATTATTGCATGTGTCATGTGTGTGTGTCATCTTACTGTTCTTGGATTCAGAAAAATACACTTTTTATTTTTTTGGATTCTTTGAAAGGTAAATGGTAATCTGAGTTAGTCAGTGTGGTCTGCCAGAAATTGTAAAATTACCATGTATGCTGTGTGTTACATGGTACTTCTATTGGTTTCTGCCTTTACAAGATATACGTGTATGTGGTTTAGCCAATGAGTTCTAAACTGTTATATTATGTATACTCTGTGAAGCATATTGCTTTTATTGTAATCTTAAAAAGATACATTTATAATAATTGATTTTGTTGTTCCAACATTAAATTGAGACGTGGGTTTAACAATAAGACCCATCAGAATTGGGAGAACTAATACCTATGAAAGTGTACAATATTCCTCCATTTATATAGTTATGTATGTAGTTATTTATTTTTTCTGTTATATGTTATATACATATATACACTTAGATTTGGGTTTGTAGAATAAACCGATACATTCTGTGTGCCCCTCTCAAAATGCTTCCTACTCCAACTGATTCAACTCTAACTGTGCAATATTTCTGCTTTGTGTTCTTGACATAATTCAATGTAATTGTTAAATCTGGTTAAAGAGTGCTTCATCACTTAGGCCTACATGTGTCTGTATATTAGTTATACCTTGAGTTTCTGACATAATCCACTGTATTTTTTATTACTAGTTAAAAAAAAGTGCCTTGTCTCTCCATGTTCTACTTAAAGGATTGCACAATGTACAGCATGTGCCTCTGAAATTTCTGACTCATAATCCAATGCAATTTTTTTTATGGTTAAAAATTACCTGGTCTCTCTATGTTCAAATATGGCCTACTAAAAATGCTTATATTGGGGGCATGGTCAAGATGTGAAATACAGCGGCACCAGAGCTCCAATCCTACATTCATACTTTTTGGGCTTCTTTCTTCTTGCTTATTGTTGAGAAGACAGCACATTGGGTCCCAAGTGGGCACACGACACACTGCCGATTCCTCAGGTGTCCCTGGTAAAGCCGAAACTCCCGAACTTTACACCCCCCCTCCCTATGACAGTATGGGGATAAATATCCCCGTATTACCTGTCAGATTTGAAAACAGCATGGCCACGTCATTCTCTCACAGACTTCCGTGAATGAATGAACTGCAAGTCCCGACAGCCTTAGTGGCTGACGGATTGTAGTTTTCAATAAAACCTTCTGTCAGAATATCTGCTTTCTCGTACATCCTGTATGGCAAGCAGATATTCTGACAGATCTGCAGGACACCTGCATGGCATCAACATTCTACAGATCACTGGTGCAGTGCTTTCTAGGCTCCTTTGGGCAAAAATAATAAATGCACATTTTTTACCTGCAAAAAATGTGCATTTTTTATTTTTGTCCAAAAGGTGAACTTATCCTTTAAATGCATCTCTGAAGCATCCAATTTGAAGAATGAGTGTTTTTTCAGGTCACATTCAAAGTCACAAAAAATAGAGCCCACCCCTTCCCAAGGATATTTATTAAAATTTGGGTGGGAATATTTATTACATTTTCATCCCATAAAAACGAACACTGTGATACATGAACTGCATTGTTAATAGGCTATGTCTTAGATTGTGGTAGTGTATTTTTGAAACATAAAATCCCCCCCACTGATTTTTCACTTGGACAAACCAGGCTACTGTAACCACACAGTTATGTGACAGTCCATCACAAACATATCTACAAACCAATTTGAATCCAGACCCACATTTTAAGCAACACGGCCCTGGACCAACCTAACAAATCATGAGAACCTTGGCTAAATATAAAAAACACATGACTGACATTAGAGCCCACTGCCATGTTTAGGGAATAACTGAGATACTGGCTTACAGGGAGATTATTGTTCCCCCTCGAGGTGAGCCCCACTTTGCCCTTAATGCACTCCTCTTCCCAATACTATTTTGCAAGGCTTTTTTCAGATGGAGCATGGTGGAACTGAGTTCTGCACCTTTGGCCCTGGCCCTGTGCTTACTACTCACTACTGTCACTTGCAAACACAGAAGCCTGGCTTTTGTATTTACAGAGTAACAGTGCAACTCTCACAGTGGCTCGCACAGCACCCTCCCCACCCTTCGCATTCATATGACAGCAGAGGAGGAGGAGGTGAGGGATGTACACAGCCGCACTAGTCTGACAGCAGCAGCTTCTCCTGAAGTCTTCTCCGCCAGCCAGCACTCATTATTCCTTCTCTTGAGGTAAGCAATAGCTGCTTCTCTGCAGCAGTCATTCTCTCTGCTACTCTCAAAGAGGGGGATTTGGGGTGGGAAGAGAGCTCTGTACTGGGTTTGGGGGGCAAGCTCTGTGCTGGGGAAGGTGTTAATTTGGGGGAGGCATGTAATTATTTGGCGTAAAGTGGCCAGAGAGGTACGCACTCATGAAACCTACACTCTGTACGTAGCACACTCAGGAACCCTACATGGTGTTTGTAGCACAGTAGCACACTCCTGAACCTTGCACTGTGTACGTAGTGCACTCCTGAACTCTGCACTTTGTATGTAGCATACTCCTGAACTCTGCACTCTGTACATAGCACACACCTAAACCCTGCACTCTGTACATAGCAAGCTTCTGCACTCTGTATATAGTGAACTCCTCAGTTCTGTACTTAGAGACTCCTGAATTCTACACTCTGTACTTGGTGCACTCCTGAACATTGCACTCTGTACAGAGCGCACTCCTGAACTCTGCACTCTGTACATAGTGTGCTCCTGAACCTTGCACTCTGTATCTAATACACTCCTGGTATTTAACAATGCCCATTTAAGACCCTCCCAGAGTGCAGTTTGGCCACACCTATCATTTGTCATGTTCTCCCTTCGTGGGCTTGGGGTATGATTGAGTTTCTGCACCTATTCTCTGAGAATAAATGCCCTGCTATTATGCATTCTGTAAAATCCTTAATTGTTTATTGAAAATTTTAATAAATATTTATGTCATGGCATAAGTCACTCGTTTTGAGCTGGCCATAGATGGATCGAAATTCAGCCGGTTCAGCAATCTGTATTGATCTAACAATCAACTTCTGTCAAACTGGAATGTTGGAAAACGTTTGTTGATCAGCAGCTGCAACTAATCAGCATATTCTGACAGTGGAGGAGTCCCGTTCTCAAAATATAATATCACAGTAGGGAGGATTCCTCCATCTACCTAGCTAATGTAGATGGAGGGATCAGTTTTTCTTTTTTTTGTTTAACAGCCCGTTGGCTGATCAAAAAAAAAAAAAGTCATCTATGGCCAGCTTTATTCTCTGGATCAGGGGCGGACTGACCATTTAGAAACTCGGGCACTGCCCGAGGGCCCGGGGTCAGTAGGGGGCCCCATGAGATGTCCCTGGTACCTTTTTAATAGGCTTTTTGAGTTTGGGCAAGGACACAGGGGCCCCATGATCCCCTATTGCCCGGGGGCCCCATGAGTTGTCAGTCCGCCCCTGCTCTGGATTTATGACATTGTTTATATTATTTGTCAACTTTAGTCTATTTGATAGAATCTGATAATTATACAGCAGTTCTATAGTTTGTTCCTTTGCTATTTATAGATATTGAGTGTATGCAGTCTATTATATGATTTGATATTACATTGGACCTTATTAGTGTAATTTCACCAAGGATTTTTGAAATATTATACCTCTTATGGAACCAAGTATATTTTAAAAATGGTTCCAGGCAGAAAGAAGCATTTCCTCAGTGCTCACCACCCCCTCCAGTGATTAGATTACGCATGGTGAGGCAGCAACAGGGGTCTGATCTGTGTGAGACACAACAAGAACTGCACAGGCACCAGGATTTACATAATGAAAACCTTTTTTTTTTGCACTGACTAATCTTATTCAGCAGCAATATACAGTGTTTAGAGACATTCATTAACAAAGTTATACAGGATAAAAGTTCACAACGCTGCATATCTTTCTTAACCAGGTTTACATGACTGCAGAATCTCTGAGCCAGCAATAGGAAGTAGATGCTGACCCTGGATGATGCCTAAATATATGAGGCTTTGTCCTGAGAAGAAAAGCAGATAAGGCATTTTCAGAGGGAGTACTCTCTGCGAGAGGTAATAAATACCTGAAAGTATAATTAAACTGTTCATTAAATGACACAATCTATCTGATGCTAGGTCCACTATATAATAAATACTAGTCTTAATTCAATAAGCTATAAAACAAGTGTTAGAATGATAGTTCTTTTTAGTCATGGGACTGTTATTCCCAGCTCTCCCTGATAAAAAATAATGGTCCTTATGGCAGTCTATAAATAAATGTGTGTTATTTGTAGCTATTGCGGAACTTTGTATTTCAATGGTTTTTATTAATTTTTAAACATTTTAAACAAAGACAGACACAAGCAAAAGGTACTCCCACGCAGGGGCTATCAATGGCAAATAAAATACAAAGGGAAACAATGCCATAGGCAGCAGTGTAAAAGGCACGCCCACACAGGGGCCATCAATGGTACAGAAAATATAAAGAAACAGTGTTGTAATATCAGCAATGAAGCAAACCAAAGGCAGATATCAACCGCCTCACAAAAATCAGTCAAAAACAAAAAGACAAGAAGAGTAAATGAAGGGGAAGAAGGCAAGACCAACAGCAGGGATTCGGGAACACCAATACTGATCAACAACCTAAACCCAGACCAGCCGGGGGGGAGTGTGGGAACAGCATGGGGGTTTATTTACTAAAGCTGGAGAGTCCAAAATCAGACTCCCTTCTGCATAGAAACCAATCAGCTTCTAACCTCAGCTTGTTCAATGAAGCTTTGGCAATGAAACCTGGAAGCTGATTGGTTTATATGCAGAAGGGAGTCTGATTTTGGACTCTCCAGCTTTAGTAAATAAACCCCCATATGTCAACCACGGCTCCCATATATTCAAAAAAATTTGTTGGGAGTCATGAATACTCAACATCTGTTCATTGAGCATCAAAGTGGTCATCCGGTCCCCCACCCCCTAAAAAGGAACAGATGCACTTTCCAGGCCTGAGCAATAGTTCTGGTTGCCGACAAGAATAAATAAGAGGCCAACTTCTGCTGATGAGCCAACTGGCCCGGTATGGGACAATGAAGCAAGGCATACTGGGCTTATGGGGTGATGAAACAAGACCAAAAACGAATCAGTCTTGGGCATGACCAGCATATTTGTAACAAATCTACACGATGGCCACAACCCCGAAATTGGGGGTACTTTGAATATGATTCTAGATATGTGAGATTTGCCTTGCATTCTGTCTAGTCTCTAGTACAGTTTTTTTCAAATCTTGTCATAACAACATTCCAAACCAGCTCTGGGTACTTGGTTCCTGCTTCCTCTGTGAGTTTGCCCCTGGAAATTTCCTGTCCCTGTCCCTGTTCCTGTTGTGTTGTTGCCCCCAAGAGTTTGTTTTCTCTTCCTGCAGTATGACTGGCCCTGTTTGCATTCCTTCTTGAGCTCTGGCATCTTGGATGTTTGTCTTGTACTTTTAATAAAATGTCATCTTTCATCACATTTCCTTTCTGAGTTAGCAATCCATCATCTACTCGGTTTCATCTTTCTGTATTCAGATTCTGTAAACCCTAGGGTGTCCCATCTTTAGTATGCCCTAGACTTTGATAACCTTGCATACTACTGATACAGAAAAGGATCTGCCAAGAGGTAACTCCTGGGACATCCAAGTATTTTTGAACTCTAGAAGATAATCAGAAAAAGGCTACTAAAAGCAGAAGAGCTTGTCTGAATCTCAAATCCTTCTCCTTGACCTGCAGTAACTTGGGTGCCAAGTCCATCCCTATTCTCTAGTGTTTCAGTTTGTCTGTCTTGTGTTGATTCTGGGTAATTTATTTATGTATTACAGCTACTTATATAGCGGCATCAATTTACGCAGCGCTTTACATAGATATATTGTACATTCACATCAGTCCCTGCCTTCAAGAAGCTCACAATCCAAGGTCCTGTCAGGGCTGGGCTCCTGCTACTTAACGAGCAGCTCTTTTTTTTCAGTGCTCAGAAGCTGCTCAGCTGTCGGTTAATTACCAGCCACTCATTGTCTCCACAGTGACTCACCTGGATACCATTACCTGCCTCATTAGGCCGTCCCACAGCCAGCCCTTTTTGCTATATTAGCAGCTTAGTTCATTTCCTCCTTGCCCTTGCATCCTCTATGATCTCCAGTGTGTTCCTGCCTGTGTTCAACTTGGTCTGGCTGACTTCTCTTCCGATTCCTGTACCTGATTTTTGGCTCCTGACTACACTGACTTCTGGTTTCCTGACCCTGGCTTGTCTGATTACCCACTCTGGCATCCAAGCCCTGTTTTCTGTTCTGATTATGTTCTTGAACTGTGTTATTTTTGCTATTTCATTAAAGGTGTGTTTTTAACTGCACTTTCTGTCTCCACCTGGTCTATCGCTCCTGACAAGTCCCTAACTCACATTCATACATACACATAGTAGAGCCAATTTAGATAGGATCCAATAACCTACCAGCATGTCTTTGGAGTGTGTGAGGACACCCATGCAGGCACAGGGAGAACATGCAAACTCGAGGTAGGTATTGCCGTGGTTAAGATTTGAACCAATGACCCTAATGTTGCCAGGCAAAAGTGCTAACTACTTAGCCATGGTGCTGCCATATTCTGGCTTTGAACTTTGCATGGCTAACTCCAATTCCCCTGTGCCCTTGCCTATTCCTAAAATGTGGCCTTTGGCTGTTGAGCATGATTCTGAGTACCTTGCCTTAGGACTAGGATTGTCAAAACCCTTCATCAACAATTACAAATAAATAGTGCAGCGCTACAAATGTAATGCAAATTTATATGCAAATATAAACTAAATGACTATACGTACAGTAAAACAGTCCATGTGTAAAGAAAAATAAAATATAAAAATGAATAGATGTTCCGTTATGTCACTAAAGACGAATGGATAATCTATATAGTGCTCTCCTAATAATCCGTGATGATGTTCCAAGTAATGTAGAGGGATTGTGCACTCACCAGATGCACAATGTAAATGTGCATTAAGTAAAATCCACAGAAGCCTGCTTTAGGGTCTGGTCTGGGATAAGGGAAGATGTCCTCCCTCTAGGTCAGGGGTGGGCAAACTTTTTGACTTGAGGGCCGCAATGGGTTCATATATTGGACCCGGGGGCCGGACCAAGAGTAGATGAATTATGTGTATGTGTCATCCATAGTAAGTATAGTAATATTCCCCCATAGTAAGCATAGTAATTAATCCCCCATATAGTAATTCATCCCCCATATAGTAATTCATCCCCCATAGTAATTCATCCCCCATAGTAATTCATCCCCCATATAGTAATTCATCCCCCATATAGTAATTAATCCCCCATATAGTAATTAATCCCCCATAGTAATTCATCCCCCATATAGTAATTCATCCCCCATAGTAATGCATCCCCCCTATAGTAATTCATCCCCCATATAGTAATTCATCCCCCATTTAGTAATTCATCCCCCATATAGTAATCCAGCCCCCATATAGTAATTCATCCCCCATATAGTAATTCATCCCCCATAGTAATTCATCCCCCATATTAATTCATCCCCCATATTAATTCATCCCCCCTATAGTAATTCATCCCCCATAGTAATTCATCCCCCATAGCAATTCATCCCCCATATAGTAATTCATCCCCCATATAGTAATTCATCCCCCATAGTAATTCATCCCCCATATAGTAATTCATCCCCCATATAGTAATTCACCCCCCATATAGTAATTCATCCCCCATATAGTAATTCATCCCCCATAGCAATTCATCCCCCATATAGTAATTCATCCCCCATATAGTAATTCATCCCCCATATAGTAATTCATCCCCCATAGTAATTCATCCCCCATATAGTAATTCATCCCCCCTATAGTATTTCATCCCCCCTATAGTAATTCATTCCCCATATTAAGTCCCCAAGTCCCCCCTGTGTCAATTCACTTACCTTTGCTCTGCGCGTTCCTCTCGCCGTGTCCCGCGCCGTTCCGGTGTAGCATGAAAATCTGTCTCCTATGAGGATCTGTCCCCCTCGACGTATCTGCACATGTGCCAGTTTCAGGCATTAGCAGCCAATCGGCGATCTCCGGCACATGCGCAGATACGTCGAGGGGGACAGATCCTCATAGGAGACAGATTTTCATGCTACACCGGAACGGCGCGGGACACGGCGAGAGGAACGCGCGGAGCAAAGGTAAGTGAATTGACACAGGGGGGACTTGGGGACTTCAGGGCGGACTGTGAGAGGAGCCTAGCTCCGCGGGCCGGATTAAAAGGTCCGCCGGGCCGTATACGGCCCGCGGGCCGTAGTTTGCCCATTGCTGCTCTAGGTGGTTGGTCTGGTCAGGAACACACGGAAATGATCCTCCCTCTAGGTGGGTAGTGGTGGTAGGAGCACACAGGATGGTAATGAGAAGATCCAGCTGGCCAGAGGTCCCCTTAAGGGATAGGTGGGTGCAGGTTGCCTGGATACAGGATCTCCCTTCTCTGGAATCCTTAATATTGCTGGATCAGGCAGGTGATATGAATAAATAACTCCCCTTTCTTATTCTGGGTGAAGAACCGAGCCTGGATCTGCGCCATAGCCAGGGACTGCCGAGGAACCTTGCCTTAGGACTAGGATTGTCAAAAACCTTCATCAACAATACTTGCCAATTCTCTCAACTATATTCCCTCATCAAAATCTGGCCTCCGGTCTACCAAAACGTTAGTTCCTCTGAGGCAATACAAAAACAAAAATCCCACTACAGGAAATGTAAAACTTTGCCAAGCATGCCCTGAGGTTTAATTGAAAGAAAAAGGTATTTTTTCTCTGCAGCCTTTTCAACTGTTCAGGAATTAAAAAGGTTACGCTTGTTCAAATCAACCCAGAGAGACACAGGATCTTTTAAAAAAAAAAAAATCTTCGTTTGAAAATGTAAATGTTCAAAAAGTCACATTATTGTGCAAATTTTAGCACATTGATTCACCATAATAAATAAATAAATAAATACATTTTGCTCTCTTTCTATTGAGTACTGTCCATGATACTTTTTTATTTGCACTACCATACAATATTGAGGACAAGCTTTCGGGGAATGTCCCCTTCTTCAAGGTCTAAGCAGTACTGCTCACAAAGTTAGCAGAATGTTAGAAGAGATGAAAGAAAAAAAAAAAAAAAAAAAAGGGAGGTAAGGAGGAAGGAAAGAGGGAAGGAGGTTTGTAAGCAGATCCAAGTTGCAAAGGGTCTCCCCAAGGTGGTATATTGATGTCAAATTGGGAGATTTCTAGTAACCACTGCCACAAAAGTTGAAAAAAGTGAGCTAATGCAAGGAACATTCATAGCCCTGATATCCGTATTATATTTTTTATGCCTACTATGTCCATTATGATTGCCAGATTGGTGCCATGATAGAGAAGAATTGGTGCCAACAGAGAAGGATTAGAATGGTGATGTCCAAGGGTAACTTTTCCCTGCTCTCACATCATCCTCAGCGTATCCTCTCTGCTATGCAAAAACATGCCTCTTAACTTATTCCAAAGGGTCAAGACTTCATCCCTTCCCTGCAGGATGAAGCAATGCTCACAAAATACATTGTGCACTGCAGGACTGTTTGGTTATTTTCTGACAGCCAGTAATAGCAATTCAAAAGCTGGCAACATGCAGTATCAGTCACATTCAGGGGCGGACTGACTATTTGGAAACTCAGGCACTGCCCGAGGGCCCGGGGTCAGTAGGGGGCCCCATGAGATGCCCCTGGTACCTTTTTCATAGGCTTTTTGGAGTTTGGGCAAGGACACGGGGCCCCATGATCCCTTATTGCCCGGGGGCCCCATGAGTTGTCAGTCTGCCCCGGTCACATTCCTGTAGGAAAGGGAAGAAATTAAACAGAAACTGCCACTCACTCAGCCTCCCTACTGTTTCACATACATATCATTGAGGTTGCGGAGATAAACAGTTAAGGAGAAAAGATTCAGACTGTGGATACTGACATGCATGCTTCTCTTCATTGCACAAATTTGCCAACATTGATTTTACTGAATACAATTCAGGTACAGTATAGGTGTAGAAATATAATAGGCAGAAAGCAAGCACCATAAACAAAGTGACTGTTTTTGATGTAGGCAGTGGGAATTGTTCCATAGAGAGGGAGCCAAATTAATTTTAAAACTTGAAGGATTTGCAGTATAACCTAAGGCCAGCCCTTACCATAACAACAAATCAGTACCAAGACTGAGAACACATTCATAGAGTACATACTGTGTTTTGAGATATTTTTCCAACAATGTAGATGTGTAGGCTTGGAAGCAAGTGTAAATTCAATAGAAATGTCTCAAAGTTTTTTTACAGGGAGGGGAAATGCGCGTGTGTACGTGGATAGATAGATATATTGGCTTTGAAAGTTTCAATAGCTAGCAATGAGATGCTAATTTATCAGATGCAGAGCAGTGAAATTTAAAATGATATTTAATTTTTTTTTTCAAACAAACATGTCATACTTACCTGATCTGTGCCTCATCTCGGGTCCCCCGCTGGCCCTTCTGGCTCTCCCCTCACCAGTGCCCCCAACAGCAAACCGCTTGTTATGGGGACACTGGTGCATGCTTGCTCCTAAGTCCTGCTCTATATGTTCATAAGACATATAGAGCCACAACTCTGCCCACTACTGCTCTCTCCTCATTGACTGTGATTGACAGCAGTGGGAGCGAAAAGCTCCTAGGGTTCCTCCAGAGGTTGCTGGGTCTTCTTTGAGCTGTGACTACCTGACATCCCATTTGATTGTGCTTGCATAGTTCTGGGACCAAAACCACTTGGCAGAGGGTGGCATTCTGCTCACCACTGTAAGGGGAACATTCTTTTTACTTACTGTTACAGTAAGTGGCATTCTTCCCACTGAATGACCCTCAAATTTATTGGTTTTAACTAGGGTTCAGAATCCCCCTACCTTAAAAAGGGAAAAAGCGTTGCATGACCCACATTGTGTAAGAGGGTCATGGTGATCCGATGAGTTTTCTGTGCAAAGGGTGGTGATTTTTGGAGTGGAAATAGGAGCACAGAGCACTTTATGGACATCTGAAGGACCCATGATGTTTACCATTATTTATGTAGTACACTAATCTTTATTTAAATTGTGTGTCATTATTTATGTTATTGATGTATGTGTTTGATTTATGCAGGACACTGATTTATATCTTGTGTAATATTATCTATGTCTAAAGTAGCAGAGACTCTATTCAGCCCCAGTTGCCGTTATATTGAAGTTATATTAGGGTTCCTTGAGACCTGAACATTTTTTCAAGGGTTCCTCTGGGGTAAAAAGGTTGAAAAAGACTGTTCTAGAAGCTGAAAACTGCTTAGGGCTAGTAGACAGATATCTGGATTACCTGGTCTAAGATTCTAGTATTCAAGAGACAAAGCTACACAGAAAAACTGGACATCAGAGACTTTTTACATTATCTTTCTGGATCTACAGTACCTGCAAACAATGAATGTCTTTGAAAAACTGTTTAAGTATTAAATAAAAAATATTAAACTAAATAAATGACATCAAGATCTGAACCCAAATTTTATATGGCTCTAGAAGGAGCAGAGGTTGCATTTACTGCTCCAGACTTCCATTTAAAATCTATACCATGCAAATAAGAAGGAGAAATTGAGAAATGACTTGTAAAAAGAGCTGTTATGGGAGGACAGAGCAGATGACATCCGTAACTGTAGACTACCACCATTGTATAAAAGGCCATTGACTGGATCTAGAGTAGAAGTTCTCAACCTTGGGTCCATGGACCCCTAAGTGGTCCATTGATGGGTTTCAGGGAGGCTTGAACAGTCAGATAACGAATCTATTGACTTCTTGTTGAAGGGGGTTCATAGGTTTCATCAGATTCTTAAAGGGATCTGTGGCTGAAAAATGTTTAGGAACTACTGGTCTAGAGACCATCCTTAAATATATTTATGACAAAAACAGAAGCAACTCTCCTGCCAACATAAACCTTATTATTGACTTTGATCCTGAAGTGCTCATGGCCTAGCTGAGATAATTTTTGCACTGAATGCACACATCCAGAAAAGAAATGAGCTTTAAAGACAGTTCCAGCCTAATTAGGAATATCTATTGAAAATCACTGAATATAAACAAGTAACGCTGATATTTTTAGCATCTAGAGGGTATCTATTATGCAAACATAACACCCTCACAAACCTTGAACTTGTGCCTACCCGCTCTACTACAGCGTACTGATTAATAGCTTGTGACGGTTTAGGGAAGAGAGAGCTCCTATTGCATTATGGGTATTCCGTTCTTTCTTTTATTTTTCAAAGCAGCTTAGTTATTACGTGCAGAAGAGGAAAGGCCACAAACAAGAGCTAATTCCAGTTTCTGTACCAGTGACTGACAGATGATTAAATCATATGCTTTTAACTCAGAGCACAAAGGTGTTGAAATATAAGCACCTAAGATGAATCTCATTCGTAATCCCATAATACTGACTTACATAGTGCAATCGTTTTAACACATTGCGCAATCGCCACTAGCTGAACTAGACAAAATTCTGCTAGGGCAGATTACTCATCATATGACTTCATGTCACTGAGTCGTAGAAAATGTTTGAACCTCACCACAGAGAGCAGATGATCTGTAATTGTAGAATATATCCTACATTCACATTTTTACATGCTCAGCAAGGTTTTGTGAATTGTCTGTAATGCATATCACAGATGCCTGTCATCTACCATAGGCAAAAAAATTGCCATAGACAGCAGAATGAGCATTAGCAGTGGGGGTAATGTTTTCTTTCTGTTTATATGTACTAGTATTCGTCGTGAGTCAAAAAAATAAGAAACAAATAATAATTACATACTGCTGGCCATACACTAGTAGAATTTTATTTGAAATTTCTCATTTTGAGAATGTTTATTTGATTTTCTAATCATTGGTAGAGTCAAATAAGGGTTTGTTTTTGACTGCAAAGATGAGAAAATTCAAAAGACACTACAGTGTTTTTTGAGGTGTGTTTTAGGAATGGCTCCATTCAATTTGAATAGGGCCTTAAGAACCGCCATAATCAAGGAAGTTTTAGAATTGAAACATTACAATAGGTTTACAAAGTTATGTTACATAGTTGCATAGTTAATGTGGTTGAAAAAAGAGTCCAGACGTAGAAAACCTCCATATACATAATCCTATCACCACAGTTGATCCAGAGATCCAGAGAAGGGGAAAAAAAAACAACAAATATGGTCAATTTTACTCCGGCGGGGGGAAAAAATCCTTCTTTATTCCCCAGGAAGCAATCTAATATTCCCTACATCAACTACTCCTGGTGTTTTTACACATAAATATTACTGTCCAGTTATATTTTGTGCATTTAGGAAAGAATCCAGGCCTTTTTAAAAACAACTTACTCAGCTAACCAGAATCAGCTCTTGAGGGAGTCTATTCCACATTTTCACAATTCTTACGGTGAAGAAGCCTTTCCGTATTTGGAGGTTAAATCTCTTTTACTCCAGACATAAAAAGTGTCCCCTTGTCCTTTAATGACCTTAAAGTGAATGACTACAACGGGTTCACTATGATGATCATATTCCCCTTCATTACTTCTTCTCAAGAGAATACATTTGGTTCAGCTAATCTTTCCGGATAGCTGAGCTCCTCCATGCCTCTTATCAGTTTGATTGGCCTTCTCTGCACTTTCTTCAGTTCTCAAACATCCTTTTTGTGAACTGCTGCCCAAAACTGAACTGCATATTCCAGATGAGGTATTATTAAGGATTTTTTGACAGACAAAATTATGTGCTGTTGTTCACATTATGCTGGAGGTTCTTTAACATGGCAATGTCTTTATATCTATGACTTTCTGACACTCTCCATTCATTTGGCAATTGCCTCGTCTTGCTGCTCCTCTGCCGCAGGTGAGCTGTCTCCTGTCCTTTCCCCAACTCCCAGACCAGACTTTTCTGGCTGGGTTCATCTCTACTATTGTGTGCATATCGAAGGTCCTAACCAATATTTTTTTTCTACCATACATGTTGATTTTAAATCATAGCATATTTGATTAGCAAAAACTAATATCTGTATATAAAATCCAAAACCAGGACAAACCTCAATAACTCAATAAAATCAATAAGCAAATCCAAATAAAACAAATGAAATTCATGGTCTCCAAGGTATTACTTCCCCCCTAGGAAGCTAAGATATAAATAATTGCTCAGCGTCCAAATTGATATTCAATCAAAAGTCCTTAAACACATTCCATAGAAATTCATACTATAAGTCCTTTATTCTTTTAAGGTTCTCCTAGTGAATATTTGAGTGACCAGTTCATATATCACCAAGATGATGTGCTCCTCTTCCTCCTTTCCATAAAGTACAGTTGCAAGAAAAAGTATGTGAACCCCTTGGGATTACGTGGAGTTTTGCATGAATTGGGCATAAAATGTGCTCTGAACGTCATCTAAGTCACAACAATAGAAGAACACAGTCTGCTGAACATAATACTACACAAACATTAGATGTTGCCATGGTTTAATTGCACATAACATGTAAACATTCACAGTGCAGGGAGGAAAAAGTATGTGAACCTTTGGACTTAATAACTGGTTGACCCTCCTTTGACAGCAATAACCTCAACCAAACATTTCCTGTAGTTGCACATCAGACCTGCACAACGATCTGGAGTAATTTTGGAGCACTCCTCTTCACAAAACTGTTTCAGTGTAGCAATATTCTTGGGATGTCTGGTGTGAATCGCTCTCTTAAGGTCATGCCACAGCATTTCAATCGGGTTGAGGTCAGGACTCTGGGCCACTCCAGAAGGCGTATTCTGTGCTGTTGCAGCCATTGTTTTGTTGAATTAATTGTATGCTTTGGGTCATTGTCCTGTTGCATCACCCATCCTCTGTGGAGCTTCAGTTGGCAGACAGATGGTCGTACGTTTTCCTGCAAAATGTCTTGATAAACTCTGGAATTCATTGTCCCATCAATGACAACAATCCGTCCAGGCCCTGAGGCAGCAAAGCAGCCCCAAACCATGATGCTCCCTCCACCATGTTTTACAGTGGGGATGAGGTTTTGATGTTGGTGTGCTGTGCCTTTTTTTCTCCACACATAGTGTTGTATGTTCTTCCCAAACAACTCAACCTTGGTTTCATCTGTCCACAGTATATTTTGCCAGTAGTGCTGTGGAACATCCAGGTGCTCTTTTGCAAACTTCAAACGTGCTGCAATATTCTTTTTGGACAGCAATGGCTTCCTCCGTGGTGTCCTCCCATGTACTCCATTCTTGTTTAATGTTTTCCTTATTGTAGATGTGTCAACAAAAATGTTAGCATGTGCCAGAGATTTCTGTAGGTCTTTAGCTGACACTCTGGGATTCTTCTTTACCTCATGCAGCATTCTGCGCTGTGCTCTTTCAGTCATTTTTACAGGACGACCATGCCTAGGGAGAGTAGCAACAGTGTTAAACTTTCTCCATTTGTAGACAGTCTGTCTTACCGTGGACACATGAACATCAAGGCTTTTGGAGATACTTTTGCAACCCTTTCCAGCTTCATGCAAGTCAACAATTCTTGATCGTAGGTCTTCTGAGAGCTCTTTTCTGCGAGGCATGATTCACATCAGACAGTGCTTCTTGAAACCAGTAAACCCAAAACAGGTGTGTGTTTTTTAAGGGCAGGACAGCTGTCAGCAACACATCCAATATCATCACACTGATTTTAGTCAAGGTTGGCTCACTCCTGGCTCCAATTAGCTCTCATTAAGCTAGGGCCTCACATACTTTTTACTCCCTGCACTGTGAATGTTTACATGTTATGTGCAATTAAACCATGGCAACATCTAATGTTTGTGTAGTATTATGTTCAGCAGACTGTGTTCTTCTATTGTTGTGACTTAGATGACATTCAGAGCACATTTTATGCTCAATTCATGCAAAACTCCACGTAATCCCAAGGGGTTCACATACTGTTTCTTGCAACTGTATTAACTCCTCATGCAAAAAAAAATATATAAACCGCACATAGCGCATTATCTTTTTAAATGCATTAAACCAAATTATATTAAACTCACATAAAAGTGCTTTAATAGTGCCAAAACTTCACCATGTGCCACCACTCTCAATCCATAATTCCTACTCTTACCCTGTAATCAAAATTCTTTGCTTTTTAAAGGGAGATGAATCTTGTGAATTCCTCCTTTACCGTTATTCTTCATACATGGTGAATTGCTCTCCAACCAAACAAAAATCATATAGTGTAGTATTTACAATAAAGCGAATATCAATCGTGCCAATGTGTTCACACTTATCCAAATTAGGTGATCACTAACCAGTGCACAATATTAAGGTGACCCACCACCTCACGGCTCATGCACCTTGCCAGATAATCTAAAGTATGAAGCCTGGAATATACAGGTGAAACTCAAAAAATTTGAATATCATGCAAAAGTTCATTTATTTGCCATAATCATCACAATTATTATCATCACAATTATGACAAATCACAGCTTGAACTATCTTGCTTTGCATGTAATGAGTCTATCTCATATATTAGTTTCCCCTTTTTAAGTTGCATTACTGAAATAAATGAACTTTTGCATGATATTCAAATTTTTTGAGTTTCACCTGTATAAGTGGCTGCTATGCTTCAAAAGATTTTCACTCCTGCCGATACTCCGCTCTCACATCGGAACATACTATCAAACCAAAGTAGGCAGACCATAGTGTAGCAAATCAAGTAAACAGATTTATTATATTAAAAAAGTGCTTACAATGTAGTAGTGTGTATCAGCGTCTAACATTCAGCTCCTTCCTCTGACCTCAACTAAGATGGCCGCCACTGAACTTCCGGTTAGCATCTGATGCAGAAACTGACTAAAGTTTTTAAGTATCTTTGCTCCTCCAAAATCAATATAGCTTGTCTGCAGGAGACTCACTTGACCTCCTCTTATAATCCGCATTTTTTAGATGGTCGTTATGCTCAGGTCTTTTTCGCCTAGGCCCCTGTTAAGAAGAGGGGGTTCTTTTGGCAATTCACAACTCCTTGCCTTTTCAAGAGCACAAAGTAGTTGTAGACCCCCAAGACCGTTATTTGATAGTTGTAGGGATCCTGCAGGATGTGGAGGTTACAATCTGTACATACTATGCCCCTAATCAGAGACAAGCTCTTTTTTTTTGCTCATCTTTACTTGGTTCTTCAGACTCATCAGAAAGGTCATCTTATGCTGTCAGATGATTCCAATGTAGTCCTTAATCCTAAACTAGAAAAATCTCCCATGAGCTCAGCGGCCTCCTCTACGCTTTCTGTGGAGTTTGGACATATTCTTCATTCCCATAATCTGGTCGATGCTTGGCGGAAATTACATACCTCTTCTAGGGATTATACCTTTTTCTCCAGCCTTCATTCTAGCCATTCTTGTATTGATCACGTTTTTGTGGTTCCTTCTTTTCTTTCCCATTTACTCTCGATGAGGATTCCTACAGTTCCTTGGTCTGACCATGATCCCATTATCACGCAGTGTTCAGTTCCCTCTCACTGTCCATGAGCTCCCTCCTAGTATCTTAATGATTTCCTCTGTAGTTGAGGATGTTTGGATCCACTCCTTGGATTACTTTGAAATAATTTGGGTATGGTTTCTTCGTCTGTTACTCTTTGGGAAGCATATAAAGCGGTTATTAGGGGCCATATCATACAGTTGGCTTCCAGGCGGCGTAAGGAACAGAAACAACATCGGCAGAATTTGGAGCGTGAGCTTGAAAGGGTTACAGTGTTGTTTATTAGGTCTCCAAGGGCTGAGCTTCGACGGAAGGTAGATTGTCTTCGCACAGATCTCAATCTTTGTCTGACTGACGAGGCTGAGCACCTTCTGCGATGGTCTCGTCAGAAGTTTTATGCGAATGGCAACAAAATAGAGACTATGTTAGCTAATAAGTTACGATCGTTTGCCCCTTGACGACATCATTATACACTGATAACTAGGAAGTGTCTGAGGACCTCTAATCCCAGGCATATAGTGGATCAGTTCTCTCATCATCTTTTGAAACTTTATGCTGGCTCGGGGGATGCCCCAGCTGATGTCATCGACACGTTCCTTCGGGAGACTCCTTTTTACATCCTCATTACAAAGGATGAGCTTCGGCAGATGATTCAATCTTTGAAGGTGCATAAGTGTGCTGGCCCAGATGGTTTTACGGCTCTCTTCTATAAAAAATTCAGCAATGTTGTAGTTCTTGTTTTGGCCCAGGTATTCAGTCTAGCTTAAGCGGGATGGTCAGCTGACTTCAGAAATTCTAAATCCCAGATCGTAATGATTCCTAAACCAGGGAAAGATCAACAAATTTGGTCGAATTATCGCCCTACTTTTTTGTTGAATGTGGACGTGAAAATTCTGACTAAGACTTTGGCCAATCGGTTGAATGTGTTAATCCCTATCTTAATTGATAAGAAACAAGTGGGTTTCGTGCCTCGGCGCCAGGTGGCCAATAGTATTTGACGCTCTATTTTAATGAGCTATTTCACTCGAATGCGGTCCCGTGACCTTATGTTTCTGTCCTTGGATATGACTAAGGCCTTTGATACTCTTTCCTGGGGTGTGGGAAATTATTTTCTTAAGTGGATTTATAGACTTTATAGTATCCTGTCTGCTACGGTCTGTTACCATGGTGTTGAATCCTCTCAGTGTCCAATTAAGGGTGGTACGCGTCAAGGTTGTCCCGTCTCCTCTTCTTTTTATCATGACCCTTGAACCCCTCGCTGTTATCATTCGACTTCACCCGGATATTTTGGGTCTCGAGTTGGTGGGATTGCATCATAAGATTGCCCTTCTTGCGGACAATATTCTGATCTATCTTTCATCTCCACTTATCTCTCGCTCCAATCTCTTGTCGCTTCTGACTGATTTCGCTCATCTCTCAGGATTACATGTAAATCCTACTAAGTCAGTGGCTATGAACGTTTCCCTCCCCCAACCACTTGTGACACACCTTCAATCTCAATTTCCATTTCAATGGACCTCCTCTCTTCCTTATTTGGGAGTTAAACTTAGACCTTCTTATGATTTGTTGTACCAGGCAAATATTCCTCCTCTACTTTCTCAGCTAACCCAGTTGCTCTCTTCTTGGCAGTGTATGTCCTTATCCTGGTTTGGTAGGGCCCAAGCTATGACTTATCTTCCCAAGCTACTTTATATTTTTCGGGTGCTCCCTGTTCAGATTTCACCCCATATACAGTGGGGATCGAAAGTTTGCGCACCCCAGCTAAAAATTTGTATTAATGTGCATAAAGAAGCCAAGGAAAGATGGAAAAATCTCCAAAAGGCATCAAATTACAGATTAGACATTCTTATAATATGTCAACAAAAGTTAGATTTTATTTCCATTATTTACACTTTTAAAATAATAGAAAACAAAAAAATGGCGTCTGCAAAAGTTTGGGCACCCTGCAGAGTTAATATCTTGTACTGCCCCCTTTGGCAAGTATCACAGCTTGTAAACGCTTTTTGTAGCCAGCCAAGAGTCTTTCAATTCTTGTTTGAGGTATCTTTGCCCATTCTTCCTTACAAAAGTCTTCCAGTTCTTTGAGATTTCTGGGCTGTCTGTCACGCACTGCTCTTTTAAGGTCTATCCATAGATTTTCAATTATGTTGAGGTCAGGAGATTGTGAAGGCCATGGCAAAACCTTCAGTTTACACCTCTTGATGTAATCCCCCGTGGATTTCGAGGTGTGTTTAGGATCATTATCCATTTGTAGAAGCCATCCTCTCTTTAACTTCAGCTTTTTCACAGATGGCATCAAGTTACCATCCAAAATTTGCTGAAATTTTATTGAATCCATTTTTCCTTCTACTCGTGAGATGTTCCCTGTGCCACTGGCTGCAACACAACCCCAAAGCATGATTGATCCAACCCCATGCTTAACAGTTGGACAGAGGTTCTTTTCATTAAATTCTGTGCCCCTTCTTCTCCAAACGTACCTTTGCTCATTCCGGCCAAAAAGTTCAGTTTTAACCTCATCGGTCCACAGAACTTGTTTCCAAAATGCATCAGACTTGTCTATATGTTCATTTGCAAAGTTCAAACAATGGTTTTTGCGGTGAGGACGTAGAAGAGGTTTTCTTCTGATGACTCTTCCATGAAGACCATATTTGTACAAGTATCTCTTTATAGTGGAATAGTGTACCACAACTCCAGTGTCTGCCAGATCTTTCTGGAGGGATCGTGCAGTCAAACGTGGGTTTTGAATTGTTTTTCTCACAATCCTGTGAGCTGTTCTGTCTGATATTTTTCTTGGTCTTCCAGATCTTGCTTTAACTTCCACTGTTCCGGATGACTGCCATTTCTTAATTACATTCCGAACAGAGGATATTGACATCTGAAAACGCTTTGCTATCTTCTTATAGCCTTCTCCAGCTTTGTGAGCGTCAACTATTTTCAGTTTCAGTTTTCTAGACAACTGCTTAGAAGAACCCATGGTGCTGATTGTTGGGGCAAGGTCAGATGAGTCTGGGCATTTAAAACCTTTGAGATTGACATCATCTGGTCTTCCCAGACGATGATTGAGAACAATCCATGACACTGACAGGTCTCAGCTTTGCAAAGGGGGCAGTGCATGCTATAAATTCTGCAGGGTGCCCAAACTTTTGCAGACGCCGTTTTTTTGTTTTCTGTTATTTTGAAAGTGTAAATGATGGAAATAAAATCTAACTTTTGTTGACATATTATAAGAATGTCTAATCTGTAATTTGATGCCTTTTGGAGATTTTTGCATCTTTCCTTGGCTTTTTTATACACATTAATACAAATTTTTAGCTGGGGTGCCCAAACTTTCGATCCCCACTGTACTATATTACAACGCCAAATTTTATGGTTTGTTTGGGCTTCGGGACATCCTTGTTTGTCTAAGCAGTTGCTTTACCACTCACGTATTCGGGTTGGTTTTGGTCTTCCGAACGTTCATCATTACTATATTGCGGCCCACGTTACTACCCTCATTCAGCTTTTTTCTCTAAAGGACTTACCCTTGTGGGCACTGATAGATACTTTGGATACACATCTCCTTCTGCCTTCAGCCTTGCCTTGGCTTCCTCTATTCTCGCTGCCTAAATTGTTGAATCCTGTTTTGACTCACTCTTTAAACATTTGGGACTCGTGTAAGTACTCGGCGGGTCTACTTTCCCGCATTTACCTCTCTTACAATTATTCGACTGTCTGCTTTTTCCTCCCAGGAGACTCTGATAAGATGGGCTTTCATTGGTGGATGACTCCTGGTTTTACGACGGTTCACTCTGTAATTACAGGTCGCGATATGCGTACATTTGCGCAGCTTCGAGAGAGTCATTCTGTTCCTCTCTCTGAGTTATTGCACTATTTGCAATTGCGTCATTTTGTTGTACCTTTGATTCATAGAGGGGATTCCCCTCGCACCTTTTCTGATCGCTCTGTAAGGTGTCAGCTTCCACTAAAGGTGCCCTATCCCAAATTTATCTATCAATCCGAAATCATATGGCTGAACCTTTAGCTGCTTACTGTGCACAATGGAATGTGGAGCTTCAGATGGAAATTTCTGCTGAGGATTGGGGGTCTATGTTGCAAGGGGTTTCCTGCTGCTCTTGTAACATAACGGCATTAGAGAAGTCCTAAAAAGTGATTTCAAGATGGTATTTTACCCCATCTTTATTAGCTAAATTTATACCGGATTATAACTGTGTTTTTGAGGCTGCTCTCTAGAGGGTACGATGCTCCACATTTGGTAGACCTGTCCAGTGGCCTGCCGCTTGTGGACTAGAGTTTATAATCTTGTTTATTCAGTTATGTCAATTAACCTTAAAAAAGATCATTTTGCGGCCTTACTTTTTAAGCCACTTCATGGCCTACCTCATAGACCCCGCTCATTGGTCAATTTTTTTTATGGCTACTAAGCAGACTATTGCCGGTTCTTGGAAATCCCGTACTCTACAATTTGAGGAGGTCAGGTCCAGAATCCAAGATTTCTTTATCAACGAAAAATTGACGGCAATGTTGGAGGATAAACATAAGTTGCTCTCTGTTTTGCAACCGTGGGTGGATTACCAGCCAGTTTCTTGTTTTACCACGAAACTTACTAATCTATGGTGTGTTGGGTTTTGCCTCTCCACTCCCCTTATGTGGGGATCGTGTCTCACGGCTCTCCCCCCCAGGGGAACTCCTTTTCTTTGCTGGCCTGTCTCTTTCTTCTCTCTGCTCTTTTTCTTCCTTTTGTTTTCTTGTTTTCTATGGATTGGGGGGTCTGGGTTTTTTTTTTTACCCTTTGGCCATCTCTGGATCTACTTGATTCTTTTTTCTTCTTTCTCTCCTCTTTTGTATGGTTCGTTTATATTAGACCGATTGTCTATCATTTATTATTGTCATCTTACAGGTCAATGATTCTCAGGGACAACATTGCCTCATGAGGGCGTGGCTCTCTGTGTGTTTTCTCTTTGCTGCCTTCTTGTATATAGCTTTTATATTTCTGAAAGTGGTTGTGATCCTTGTGGCCCTTTGCCTTGCATAGTGTTATTTGGACCGCAACATGGGTCTTGTATGTATATCTCTGTGTTTGTTGTGTGATATTTCCCTGTTCTTTATTGTTTGTTGTTGTTTTGTATCATATGATTTGTCATGGTTTGTATGTTTCTTTTAACATGCTTATTAAAATCTTTGGTAAAAGAAATAATGCACTATATACAGTTTATATTTTTTTTTTGCATGAGGAGTTAATACATTTTGGAAAGGAGGAAGAGGAGCACATCATCTTGGTGATATATGAACTGGGCACTCAAATATTCACTGGAAGAACCTTGGAAGAATAAAGGATTTATAGTATGAATTTCTATGGAATGTGTTTAAGGACTTTTGACTGAATATCAATTTGGACGCTGAGCAATTATTTATAAAAACGAATATCTCCTGAGCAAGTGAATGCTGTGTCACAAAACATGTTGAGATGTATAACACTGTTTGAACAGCTCTGCTTCCATCTCTAATGTTGTTCAAAAGCATTCTACTATTTTAAATGACTAATTTATGCACTATTAATATATTTTATGATTGTTTGTATTTTTATAGGTACTTACACTATATTGCCAAAGGTATTGGGACACCTATCCCAATCAATGAATTCAGGTGTTTCAATCACCTCCATGGCCACAGGTGTACAAAATCAAGCACCTAGGCATGCAGACTGCTTCTACAAACATTTGTTAAAGAATGGGTCGCTCTCAGGAGCTCAGTGAATTCAAGTGTGGTACTGTGATGGCTTGTCACCTGTGCAATAAGTCCATCCATGAAATTTCCTTGCTACTAAATATCCCACGGTCAACTGTTAGTTGTATCATAACAAAGTGGAAGCAACTGAGAACAACAGCAACTCAGCCACAATGTGGTAGGCCACGTAAAATGACAGAGGGGGGTCAGCGCATTCTGAAGTGCGCAGAAGTCACCAACTGTCTGCAGAGTCAATAGCTAAAGATATCCAAACTTCGTGTGGCCTTCAGATTAGCACAACAGTGAATAGAGAGCTTCATGGAATGGGTTTTCATGGCCAAGCAGCTGCATCCTAGCTTTACATCATCAAGTGCAATGCAAAGCATTGGATGCAGTGGTGTAAAGCACGCTACCACTGGGCTCTAGAGCAGTGGAGACATGTTCTCTGGAGTGACCAATCATGCTTCTCTGTTTGGCAATCCGACGGACATGTCTGGCAGTTGCCAGGAGAACGGTATATGCCTGACTGCATTGTGCCAAGTGTAAAGTTTAGTGGAGGGGGGATTATGGTGTGGGGTTGTTTTTCAGGGGTTGGGCTTGGCCCCTTAGTTCCAGTGAGGGGAACTATTAAGGCATCAGCATACCAAGACATTTTGGAAAATTTCATGCTCCCAACTTTGGTGATGGCCCCTTCCTGTTCCAATATGACTGCGCACCAGTGCACAGAGCAAGGTCTATAAAGACATGGATGAGCCAGTTTGGAGTGGAGGAACTTGAATGGCCTGCACAAAGTACTGACCTCAACCCGATATAACATCTTTGGGATGAATTAGAGGAGAAACTGCGAGCCAGGCCTTCTCGTCCGACAGTGCCTGACCCACAAATGCGCTTCTGGAAGAATGGTCAAACATTCCCATAGACACCCTCCTAAAACTTGTGGACAGCCTTCCCAGAAGAATTGAAGCTGTTATAGCTGCAAAAGGTGGGCCAACTCAATACTTAACCCTCCGGACTAAGACTGGGATGCCATTAAAGTTCATGTGTTTGTAAAGGCAGATGTCCCAATACTTTTGGCAATATAGGGTATATAGCACTGTCAATTTATGCAGCACTTTACATATACAGTTGTGTTCAAAATAATAGCAGTCAGACATCACTAACCTGATCAATCACTGTTTTTGGTAGAAATGATATTTCTACATGGAAAATAATTTACTAGCAGGTGTAGTAAAGTAATAGAAATCCAACAGACCCAACAGTCATGACATGCATGCTGCTGCTTCTGTGTAATTGAATCACTAATTGAAAGGGGCATGTTCAAAATAATAGCAGTGTGGAGTTCTATTAGTGAGGTCATTCATTCTTTGAAAAACAGGTGGCAATTATTGCCCTTATTTAAGGAAGGAAGGCAGCAAATGTTGTACATGCTGGTTACAGTGCATTTCTCTCTGAAATTCTGAGGAAAATGGGTCGTTCCAGACATTGTTCAGAAGAACAGCGTACCTTGAATAAAAAGTTGATTGGAGAGGGAAAACATATAAAGCAGTGCAGAAAATTATAGGCTGCTTAGCTAAAATGATCGCAAATGCTTTCAAATGGCAACCAAAACCTGAAAGACGTGGAAGAAAGTGAAAAACTACCATTCAAATGGATAGAAGAATAGCCAAAATGGCAAGGACTCAGCCAACAATCAGCTCCAGGAAGATCAAAGAAGGTGTAAAGTTACCTGTGAGTACTGTTACAATTAGAAGACGCCTATGTGAAGCCAAGCTATCTGCAAGAAGCCCCCACAAAGTCCCACTGTTGAAAAAAAGACGTGCTGAAGAGGTTACAATTTGCCAAAGAGCACATTGACTGGCCTAAAGAGAAATAGCGCAACATTTTGTGGACTGATGAAAGTAAGATTGTTCTTTTTGGGTCTAGTGGCCGGAGACAGTTTGTCAGACGACCCCCAAACACTGAATTCAAGCCACAGTACACTGTGAAGACAGTGAAGCATGGTGGCGCAAGCATCATGATATGGGGATGTTTCTCATACTACGGTGTTGGGCCTATTTATCGCATACCAGGGATCATGGATCAGTTTGAATACATCAGAATACTTGGAGAGGTCATGCTGCCTTATGCTGAAGAGGAAATGCCCGTGAAATGAGTGTTCCAAGACAACGACCCCAAACACACCAGTAAATGTGCAACATCTTGGTTCAAGACCAACGAGATTGATATTATGGAGTGGCCAGCCCAATCCCCGGATCTTAATCCAATAGAAAACTTGTGGGGTGACATCAAAAATGCAGTTTCTGAGGCAAAACCAAGAAATAGAGAAGAACTGTGGAATGTAGTCCAATCATCCTGGGCTGGAATACCTGTTCACAGGGGCCAGAAGTTGGTTGACTCCATGCAACACAGATGTACAGCAGTTCTCAGAAACAGTGCTTATACAACTAAATATTCATTAAGTGATTCAAAAGAAAGCAAAATCTTCAGACATTTTTCAGTTTATATAGTGAATGTTTGAGTTTGTAAAGCAGAATACAAACACTGCTATTTTTTTGAACAGTCCGATATTCACTTTTCTTCAATTTGTTTAGAGGAACAACACAAATTTGATATATTTTTCTTCATGTTTTGATTTGGAATAGAATGTGTAGTGTTCCCAATGCGTTTGTGTGTATGGAAATAAAAGCTATTAGAAGGATTTTGAGCTTTGTTCACTTTTTTCAACACACTGGTATTTTTTTGAACACAACTGTATATTGTACGTTCACATCAGTTCCTAACCCTAAAGGAGCTTACAATCTAAAGTCCCCAACTCACATTCATACATACACAAGCTAGGACCAATTTAGACAGGAGCCAATTAACCTTCCAGCATGTGTTTGGAGTGTCAAAGGAAATTGGAATACCCGGAGGAAAGCGATGTAGGAACAGGGAGAACATGCAAACTCCAGGCAGGTAGTGCTGTGGATCGGATTCAAACCAATGATCCTAGTGCAGGCAGGTGGAAGTGCTGCCCACTTAGCTACTGCGCTGTTCATTTCTTCACCATTATTTTAATATTTATATATGTTGAATAAAATTTGTATGAAATGTTATATTGTATGGCTTTTTTTTAAAAAAAAAATGTGTCTTGAAATGTCCCATGGACAGTTTTTTTTGTTGTGTGACTTACACTCTCTGTGGAGTCTATACCTTTTTAATACTAGAAAGCATTTTGCTAGCTTTAGAATCTGCATGCTATTATTAAGTCGATGATCTACCATAGCACCCAGATCCTTCTTCATTGTTGATTCCTCCAGTTGTTCTCCTTTTAGAATGTATGATGCATGCATGTTTTTAGCCCCCAAGTGCAAACCTTTACATTTATTTGCCACATAGTTGCCCAATTAAACAGTGATTTGAGGTATGCATGTAAGCTGGAGTCATCCTGTATGGATGTTATTCCACTGCATGGCTTGGGGTCATCTGCAGACACCAAAATGGTACTTTTAATCCCAAACTCTATATTATCTATAAATATATTAAAAATTAAGGGTCCCAATACTGAACCTTGGAGTAGACCACTAATAACCTTAGACCATTCTGGGTATGAATAATTAATCACTACTCTCTGAATACGGACATTTAGCCAGTTTTCATCCCATTTACAAACTGAATTTTCGAAACCTGTAGATTTTAACTTGCACATTAGCCATGTGTGAGACTTCTGTATGTACAGACTAAACACACTGTCTCCAGATAGGTTAATTAAAGTTTGCACATTTTTATAATGTTATTTATTTGGGAAGTTACTGTTTTCCATGAGTCAATCAAGGTTTTAGCCTGTGTTGGGCCTTGATGAAGGAGGAGAGGTGTTGCCCCCTGTCACGTACTTGATGGGAGACTGAATTGACAAGGTCGGCCTCACTTGTGTCACTAGCCCTGATCCCGCTGAGGTTGGAACAGAGGGAGTCTAGGGACCAGGGGGACAAGAGCACCAGTGGTTGTTGCTTGCGGCTCTTGCAGATGATTACCTTGGTAGGCAGAGTATTCTCTGATTTGGGCACCGTAGAGATAGACCAGGCAGGTTCTGTGGATTGCCAGATGTGTAGCAGAGCAAGGTAGGTAGCCAGGACACAGGACTGGAGCAGAGTCAAGGATAGCCGGGGTCATAAACAGTCGGGCAGCGCGGTACAGAATCAGAAGGAAAAGTCAAAGTCAGGAGCAGAGCCGAAGTCAGGAACCAGGAGCAGGAGAGTAATCGGAGACGGGTCAGGAACAAGCCAGGTCAGCAACAAAGGAATCGTACAGGAGCAAGCACGGGGGGAGCTGAAGACCAGTCGGCACTGAACCTGAGCAGAGGCACTCCTTAAATGGGCCGCCTGGCGCCAATCTTCGCGTGCGTGCGTGTGCGCGATCTCACATTCCTGCGCGCATGCGCACAACCGGCAATTCTTCTGCAGGAATTCCTATGCGCATGCGCGTTTCTGATCGCAGTTCTTCTCGACAGAAATCCCTTACACCCCCGAAAAGTGTTGGCTATTTTTATTTGACTTTTTTACCAACATCTATCTTGGACTCTTATCTGAGTTTGGTCTACCGCTCCTTTCTGTATTTCTATGGTTTGAGCTACTATTAGGTGCCCCTAGAGGGAAGCCTTGCTGTTTAGGAGCCACCTTGCCAGAGCTTTTGAGGTTGTTTGATGTTTTTGTTTATCTGACTACAATAGTAGGTCTAAAAGTTCCAAACATCTTTGTTCTAGAGCTGGGGTCTGCAAATTTTCCAAACAAAGGGCCAGTTTACTGTTCTTCAGAATTTTGGGTGCTGGGTTTTGGCCAGTGGGGGTAGAAAATTTCCCAGGTTGGGCATCAATGAGCATAAACAGTGATTTAGGTGTGGTGTTCAGTTCCATAGTGCCTGTTGTCAATAGGAGTAGAAATAGTGCCCCATCATTGGTATTAATGGGAGGAATAGTTACCCATCATTTGCATCAGTGGGAAGAATAGAGCCCCATCATTGGTGTCAGTGGGAGGAACAGTGCCCCATCATTGCTATCAGTGTGAGGAATAGTGCCTTGTCATTGGTAACAGTGGATGGAATAGTGCCCGATCCTTCATATAAGTGGGAGGAATAGTGCCCCATCATTGCTGTTAGTTGGGGGAATTATGCTCCACTGTTGGCATCCGTGTTAACAACAGTTCCTCAAATCAGTGGGAGGAATAGTACCCCAATGGCTGAATAAAGGCTGACAAAGGATCGCATCTGACCCTCTGGCCGTAGTTTGGAGACCACTGTTCTAAAGAAAGTTTGAAGGAGCAGAATGGATACTTTTTATCAAAGGAACAAATTTCTGACAGTGTAAGTGGTTTTCCTTCAGGAAAGTCCATTCACTCCAAAACTGAATGTTAAAAGCACATTTTTTTTTTAAGTAATTTCAAGCAATATTCATCAGGTCATCAAATGTACTAATGGGAAGTTGCAAAAGAAATGTTCATATGACTATTCACTGGAAAATCTACTAGCATATGGTCAGCTTATTATATTCAATTATAATATTTAGGGATGCACCAATAACAGTGCCGATACTGAGTATTTTCACGAGTATTCCTGATACCAGAAACAGATACTTTGTGGTGCAATTTGCAACAATATAAAATGCACCACAAAGCATAGCATGCGATTTGAACAGGAATGTGATTCCTGTTCAAATTGCATGCGGTTTCCCTACTGCTCCTGGGTGAACCCAGGCTTGTCATAGCAGGGATCCCATGCTAAGCAGAGAGTGGGCATGTGGGGATGTATACTATGGAAGCAGATGGTCCATATTATCAGCAGTAGGAAAGGAGAGAAAGTGGCGGGAATTTGAAATCCCTGCGGATTTCTCTCCTCTCCTTGCAGGGATGACAGTTCGGGCTGGAGGGCTTTTGATTGGTCAGCACCATCTGCTGCAGGTGAGCCAATAAGGAGAGAGAGACCTGGGAGAGCTGCAGCTCTCATGCACATCACTGGATCTTGATGGGGCTCAGGTGGGCTGAGATGGGGCTCAGGCGGGCTGAGAGGGGTGCCACACCCAGAAGGTTTTTTTTTTCCATCCTTAATGCATAGAATGCATTAAGGTAAAAAACCTTCTGCCTTTATAATCACTTTAAATGTACTGTAGGTCATTATTACTCAACCACTACAACCGCTGTTGACTGTTGTAGTGAGGTGGCTCTTCCCAGCAAATTAGAAGTGTTAGAATTTGTAAGGTGAAGTGGCACTGTCCCTGCAAAGAGGGTTGAACTTCTCTTATTTGTTTTCAGTCTTCTAAATATACCATTGAAAGCTTTTTGTTATTTTTGTTCAATAAGAGCAAAGCGTGCAGTCTCCAGTGTTATCTCAAGCAACGTTTTCAGCCCTGCCCAGTTTAGTTCTGTAAGCTACAGAACACCTCCCCCTATGTTATGATGATGAGAAAGGGTACCATAGTCCTAACACACCTCCTGTTCTAGGGTGACAACACTGTTTATCCAAAGATACTATACAGTTAGTGACAGCTGTCACAATAGGACAGGAAATGTGTTAAAGTCAGAAAAAAAGAATACTAATGCAGTCACCACATCTAACTGGTTAAAGTGAAGTTCCACTCACACTGTAAAAAAATAAAAGTCATCAGCTACAAAAACTGTAGCTGCTGACTTTTAAAAAACAGCCACTCACCTGTCCCATGATCCCACAGTGCCCTTCCAGCAGCCCGTTTCACCGGCTGTCCTGTGTTCCAGGCGCCGGCACCTTCAGTGTGGGCACCCGGCTGTGACAGCTTGCAGCTTCACAGCCCGCTGCCCGCTGCGCATGTGCGAGTAGTGCTGCGCTTCCTGAATGGCCCCGTCGTCTTCTGGGACCTGTCATGTGTCCCAGAAGACTACGGGGAGGGAGGAGGACAACTTTCACATCCAGTCTCCTTAGGTGATCGCAGCGGAAGTGGCAGCGGGTACCTGTCAATTTCGGGTACCCACTCCCCAAAGGTGCCAATCCTTAATGGGGAGCGGGGAACAAGTCCTTAAAGTGAAACTTACCCTTTTGGGTGAAACTTGGCCATTCACAAGAGGGGCAGTTAAATGACAGGTTCTCCACCATCTATTCACAGAATGCAATGCATTGTGGGAGTGTAGTAATATAATTTCTGTGAATGGCAAAGAGGTAAAAAAGGAGTGAACGAGCGGCGCAACCTTTTTCTGTAGCAGCTGCTGCAGGTACCTCTCACAGCGTGGAAGAGAGTTGTTCAGAACAGTACCTGGTCGCTGTGAAGGAGACACTGCAGAGATAAATTTAGCAGAAGCAGCCACCTGTGGGTAATGGGATACACACCATTACACATAGCTAATGTGTTTGGGGCTATATCCCAGAATGAAAATATATACTAAACTTCAACTTTAAGTAAGAGAAGTAATGAGAGGGCTGGGTGCTTATTTAATATCCTGTTTGAATGTATTACATAGAGTTTCTACCCTAGCTACTTTTGGAGAATATCTTTCACAACAGTGAATCATTTTAACATAAATTATGAAGTAAAGCAATGCAAAAAGGTTTTCCTTCTGCAGCCAAAAATATGACTTAATTTATTTATTCAGTTTTGCAACTCCATACAGATTGGTCTGTAACAAATTATGCTATTACACCACACTTGAAGGATGTTGGGTCACATTCGTTTTAGAAGTTATGGACTATTTTCCTCTAAAAGCACAATGACAGCTCCATTTTTACCTCATGAATGCATATTTTATGTCTTTTAAAGGACATTCCAATGATCAGTAATTATAATTCTTACTGAAAAGGTAGCTGTCCAGAGGCTTTGCTAGACCTTGACACATAGGTCTTCTACTAAGAGCCCCTGATCTCCTTTGAGATATGGAGATTATACATTCCATGCTTTATAAAGTTTTGGAACATTGTACAATTTATCTACTTTTCAATCCATCTATTATTTATTTTGTCACCATAATGTGACACTACAGTACTTTTTTCAGTTAAAAAAACAATTATATTAGACTTGGATTTAATCCAAAGTGGTCATCATGGTATCCTACCAGCCCTTCAACAATTTAAATCAGTGTGCCAAAAGGTTTGATCCAAAGTGGTCATCATGGTATCCTACCAGCCTTCAACAATTTAAATCAGTGTGCCAAGAGGTCTGATCCAAACTGGTCATCATAGTATCTTACTAGCCCTTCAACAACTTAAATCAGTGTGCCAAGAGATGAATCTGGTCTATTAGGACCCTAGAAATGCATGTGTAGCCCACGGGCTGGATGAGAAGCAATCAGTTGATTCCTCCATCCGTGATTACAATTAGGAAGGAGGAATCTCCACTGACAGCTAAAGTATTCGGGCAATTACAGCTCAATACAATGCTGCTGCTGCTGCTGCTGCTGCTGCTGCCTGCATCTGATAGAACACAATCACTGTTTTTCCAATACTTTCTACCCAGCTCAGTAGATTTTTAACTCAACTTATGTCAAGCAGGCTGGCGCTTGCAGGGCCACCATGACACAAAGTTTGGCAGATTCAACAAGAATTGGCTGAATTTCGAGCCTTCTATAGCCAGCTTTGGACATCACACCATGGCTTTTCATTATGGAGATTTTGTGAACACTTTACAAAGCCAGTGCCTGTTCTTTAACATTAAAGAAAATAGTCTAGTACATGCGTAAAATTCAAATGGCATTGGGTTTTGTTTTGTTTTTTATCTTGCCAGCAACCCTTGGCTCAATCCACATCAATGAACATACACCCTGATAATGCCTAAGCTGGATATAACACTAGTAGACCTTCAAATGAAAATTTATGTAAAAATTCTCAGAACATTTGAATGTCGTTCAAAGTAGTGCAAGATTTTGTTTACTTTAAACTGTTATGTTTGCTTGAAACTTTTGATTTTGCATTAAATGGACTTCACGGAACAAAAACTACTACACTGAAATTTGCTCATTCAAGAAAAATATTCTACTCTGCTACTTCAAATTTCGAACAAACATCAATTTGACCCTACTCATCATTAGAAAAATGTGTTCCTACAACATTCATACAATGAAATATATTGAACAAAAATCTACTAGCGTATACACAAGTTTGGATGTTCATAGGGCACTTGGGAAGCTCTTCCTTTTTCTTTTTTTTTTTTTAGAAAACAAACACTTTTTTGACAAACTGTAAACTTTTCCAGCGTAGAAAAATAGACAGACAAAATCACATACTACACCTCAATATAGTATGGTTGTACAACACTTTGTACATTGTCAGAATCGCAATAAAGCCTCAGAGTAGAGAACTGGATCATAAGACCTGGCTATGACCGCACTTATGTCCAGTTATTTGGTCAAGAGACAACAGTTCAAAGTTAATAGTAGGGAAATGGCATAAGATAGGGTTTATTACGACAGCATCCTATTAAGAACCAAGTCTACTGATTAGAGCCCTGGGGTGTCTAGCCAGCCCCAACAGACTTTTTTCAAACTTATGTGGGCAACCCCGGTGGTGGTAAATAAGGCTCTCATAACACAGGGTTATACTGATATGTCTGGAATAGATGGTGGATTGTTGGATTTCCATTGCAATAAAATGAGTGCCCTAACAGCTGCTTCTTTAACATGCATCTCTTGTATAATGTCATCTAAGATGCCTAGAATACACTGTTTGGGCTCTAGATCAATATTGATCTGAAAGGTCTTGTTAATTGTATCAGCTGTGGTCCAGTATCTGTGGAGCTTGGGACATCGCCACTGGAAGTTCATCTTTAAAACAAATTTCCTTCCAAAAAAGCAGGCGATACCATGGTACCACCCTAAATCCCAATGTCCACTTTTGTCGAAGGCTAACACAGTACTGCACCCCTCTTCTCTTCCAATAAATAAAAAAAAACTTTAACAACGCATTCTGAAAGCTTTACAAACAGCACATAAACACATCAAAATGAGTTCCAACACTATATTTGCTTCAAAAGTGTTTTTACGTTTGTTTTTTTTTCGAATGCCCATGTGATTGGAACCTAACAGTCTTGAAAGGAGCATGTACCTCCATCCATGACGTAGATAGAAGACTACGTGTCCATGTGGGTCCTCTAATGACCGCTTAGGGAGGTAGGGAGACAAGCGCAATCCTTTATTTCCATTTGACAGACGTGTGGCTCTGATCTGGGTGGACATTAGGACCCTGAAGAAGATGAACTCTCTCTGCAGGACTGAGCTAAAACAAACAGCTGAGTGAGAGCAGAGAGAGAGAAGGGAGGGAGAGAGGGAGATACGGAGAGAGGCAAGGCAGCAGTACAGGGGGAGACTGAACCCTGGAAAGAGACAGCTTGAGAGGAGGAGGAAGGCACAGGGCACACACAGGCGCTGCTAGAATGTAAAAGGAGCAGGCAGCCTCTCGCCTCCCCCCATTCATACAAATCTCTCCATCCTGCCTGCAGCATGAGAAGGATCAGGGCTAATGCCATCGCCATCCTGACTGTAGCCTGGATCCTGGGGACCTTCTACTACCTATGGCAGGACAGCAAGCCCCATCCTGCAACATCCAGCAGATCCCCGGGCAGGAGCCGGCCACCGGTGAGGCAGGAGGTACACAGGGAGGACAGGACCAGCCCTGAGGCTGTGAGTATCAGCTGTACATGGGGAGGAACCTGCACCTTCTCATCACTCTCTGCACACACTGAGGGGGAGGGGGCTAGGGACCAGTCCCCTGTGACTGGCAGGGGTCCTTTAACAATAATAATAATACATTTCCATTGACTAGCCAGGGACCAATGCATGAAAGAAGAGCGTAAGCAGCTACTCCTAGCAACCGTTTAGCATCCTCCTCGCTGTTACTCCTAGCAACCGTTTAGCATCCTCCTCGCTGTTACTCCTAGCAACCATTTAGCATCCTCCTTGCCGTTACTCATGGCAACCATTCTCTTGTTTTCCTAGAGCCTGTAAGGTGACGCCTGATTGGTTGGAAGGGAGCATCGCTCTACTTTTTGCTCGAATGTCTTACAACATCTCCAATACGTTCAGTTAATAAGTCATCCGCTCTTCCTTAGAATAACTTCTCTTTATTTTCAGACTCTCTCAGTCTCAGCTCTCACTTCCAATGCATTCCGTCGGAATTAACTGTCTTGACAACCCCATTGATTCTCATTACAGTATACGATCCATCATCGGTCCCTTCATTAAAACAATTTGTGTGAATACGCGGCTGTGTAAATGTTATCAATTTAGTGCGTGTCATCGGATAATAAATAGGATGGAAAGTAGAATATCAAACAGGAGATTACAAGAAAAGTTTCTGGAAAGACGCAGGATATACTGAGGATTACACTGGTGCGTTGGAAATTGCAATATACGCATAGCAGGTTTTTAAATTTAACGCAATGCATAATGCGCTTTTGCATGCGTTTTTATCCCTGCTCATCTGGGTAAATGCTGACATGTGACTCCAAAAATGCGCTTAAAAAAACACCCGCTGACTGTATGTGCATTTGTATCAACAATAATGGAAGGTGTATTTTTGATGCATTTTTCACCAAAGATGGAGCAAGCAGGACTTTTAAAAAACCGCACAGGTTAAAAAACGCAGCGCAGAGATGTGAACAGATAGCATTTAAAGGGAACTATTTTTCATGCACTTTTGTCATGCTGGAGAGGTGAATTTTAGTGCCTTAGGGTCCTTTGACAGCATACTGCACATAGAAACTCAGCGCAACACATTGAAAATGCAGTTTTTGTCTACATTTTATTATGCTTTTTCATGCACCTTGCATTGTGTTACATTGCGTTGTTATGTGTGTTGGCATGCGTTTTCATGTCATCCGCTGTAAATGGACAGGTACCTGGAAGGGTCAAAATACTAATAATTTATTTTTCATACCTTTATTTTCAGTTGCATTGCATTGGATTGCGTTCATGTGCGTGGTGTTAAAATATAGCGAGGTTGTATTTTAACACAGTGAACCGAAAAGCATATGTACACAACATTGCAGTGTGAATGAGGCCCATAGAAAACCATTTTCCATGTGCCTGCCCTTGCAGTGACTTGCGTTGATCTTGTGTGGAAAGACGCAGGTCACTGGCCGTCATGTGAATGAGCCCTAAAACATACACATGTCTAGGGTAGACAAGAGATAGGGTTATAATGCTGTACACATGCTGTTTGGGGTAATCCATTCAAACCTATGTGTCTGCGATTCAGCTGTGATTTGTTTGCATTAAATGTACACATAAGGCATTATGACACGCTATCATGCAATTCCACGTAATTCCACGCATGCATGTTTTTTATGTATTTTCCAAACATTTTTAAGGAACATTTACCAATCAGCTTGATAGGAATAGCTATACATGCAAATGCATCAGAACTCACATACGATGCGTTTTTATGCAGACTTCTATGTTCCTCTGTAGAAAGGAAAAAATATAGGATAGGTTATATTTACCAAATCCAGCTACTACTAGATTTACTAAAACTGAAGCACTCTGAATGTGGTGGAGCTGTGTATGGTAGCCAATCAGCTTCTAATTGCAGCATATTCAATTAACCCCTTCACGCCGGCCGCATGCAAATGTGCGACCTCCTGGCGTCTAGGCCGAGCGGCCGCACATGTGCGTTCATGTAGCAAAAAACATATGTGCTGAAAGCGCGTGCAAGTGAGGTACTCACAGAAAGGTCCCGGTCCGCTTTTTCGATCGGGACCTTTCCCGATCATGTGACCAGTCGTGACGTCACGTCACCGCGGCCACATGCCACTAAGCCCCGCCCCATCCCACCCACCTCCCAGAGCAGAAACTCCTCTTCGCCCCGGGACAATCCGGCGTGAAGGGGTTAAGCTTTGACAATAAAAACTGGAAGCTGATTGGTTTCTATACAGAGCTGCACCAGATTTTTGCACTCTCCAGTTTTAGTAAATAACCCCCAGAGTCAATTATCCTGTGCACATCCATGCAGAAAAAGCTGCAAGAATGGTAAGAACAAAAACTGAGGAGGGAGGCGTGTTTGTGACCCCCATTGATACTCCTCAGATTTCAGAGCTTATTTAGGGCAGGTTAGAAAATGAAAGGTGACATCTGAATGGAAGCTGTAGATATCACAGGCAGTTTCTTCTCCAGTTTCAGGAAAACAGCAATAAATATATGCAAGCTAACTGCTTACTGCATGCATGAGATTTCATATAGCTAAAAACATGCATATTTATGAGATATTATCATTTTTATTATTTTATATTTATTTTTGCATGTTTTGTGGACTGTAACATAACCATAACTGATTTATTCTAGTTCCTATGTCTGTCTGACAAGTTTTGCAAAAAAAAAAAAATCACATTATGGGCCCGTTCAGAACGCGGTGCGAGAAACGTGCATTGTGTGCGCATCTCTGGCTTCACACATGAACACGCTGCTCTTGTGAGACACACATGGGTGCCAATTGATTGTTATTGCCACCTCAAACGCATCTTGCAAATGCAGCTCATTTGAGCCCACCAAATTGCATTTTATTACAGTACTTTGGTTTGGTGCAGCGAAATCTGAAAAAGTAGTGCTTGCACTACTTTTTCCACATTCTGGTACATTTGACAGCTCATTGAAATGAATGGCTATCAAAACCGGACCGCATGGGAATGCACATGTTCCAGCATGAACTAGCCTACTCTAAACATTACAATTTTCCAAATGCAATTATTCTATAGTATTTGAACTCTTTAAAGAGGAACTTCATTCCACCCCATACTTTTTTTTTCATTTTTTCTCTAGAGTTATGCACAAATGACATAAGATGGCCATAAATGGAGCGATTTTCTTTCCCACAGCCACAGGTTGCAGGGAAGAAAATTTTTTGATTCCCCCATCAACACAGTCAGTAAGTCAGTTTTTGATGGGGGAATCCCTCTTGCGGAGCCATTGTGTTCTTCCTGCAGGTGGCGGGCCTCCCTGCCCACTGGGAAAACACGGTGATTACTGCTAGTGACTATAATAGCCGCTAGCAATGATCACATGTAAAATCTGACAGGCTGGTTGTAAACAAATTGATCGATCAACTCCCTACCCGCAGGGAGAACACAATGGCTCCACAGGAGGGATCCGCCATCAAAAACTGACTTACTGACTGTGTTGATGGGAGAATCAAGTGATCAAGAAAATTGTTCCATCTATGGCTGTCTTATCTCATTTGTGCATAACACAAGAGAAAAAAGGAAAAAAGTGTGGGGTGGAATGAAGTTCCTCTTTAATGAGTTCCAATACTATAGGATAAGTGCATTTGGAAAGTTGTACTCAAGTTGATTGATCGGTCAAATTGGGTACATACAAATGGTTCAAATCCTGACCGGTTCCTGCTGAACCGGCCGAGATTCAAACCATTTATGGTCAGCTATACTAACCAGGGGCGGACTGACAACTCATGGGGTCCCTGGGAAATAGGGAATCATGGGGCCCCTGTGTCCTTGCCCAAACTCAAAAAAGCCTATGAAAAAGGTACCAGGGGCATCTCATGGGGCCGCCTACTTACCCCGGGCCCTCGGGCAGTGCCCAAGTTTCCAAATGGTCCAATGATACTAACCCAATCAGCAAATCCCTTGCTGGGACAGGAGTGCAATGGTGCCTAGTGGATGTAATCAGGGAAGGTCCACTTTACGGTTATATAGTTAGTCCAGTTAAAAAGAGACTAAGTCAAAAATCGATTGCAAAGTTAAAAAATGAATTGAAAACCTTCATCCACAGAACCCTAAACCCACAGCTGATCCAGATGTTATACCATTACTTTCTCACCTTTCTAAGCTACATTATTCTGCAGAGTGATAAGTGTGTATTTATGTTGTTTCTTTCATATGTACTTGACTCTTGGACAGAACTGCGTCCTTTAGAAATGTAACCTTTTTAGTTTATTCAGTTCAGATTTTTTATTTGTTGATTGGGGTTGGGAGCCAGCGAAGTCGCAAATGTCTAAATTCGTCCGTTACTACATGTTTCCAGGAATGTAAATGCCATTTCAGTCTTATCACCCAGACCACGTATTTAATCATGAGGAATATACTCGGTGTTCAGCCATGCTTGAAAGAAAAATCCCTTGTTACTCATAGTCGGGGTGTGTAGTTTGCTCCTATTCACACAGGTTGCTGTCTGAGCAGGCTAGATGTATATAGTGGAGATGTGTGGAGGGATATTTTTAATCGCTGATATTATATAGTGTTCCAGTATCCATGGCAGCCAGCATTGGAGAAATGTGCACAGTTTAATGGTGATTGTGAATGGTGAAGGTTTCGTGAAATCTGGTACCAGCTTTGTAACTAAAGATTGGGAAAAATATTTGTTGCTTAAATGGACATAGAAAAATATGCAGTTTGGCACTCCGTCATATTCTGCATTTGCACATGTGTTTAAATATGTGTTTGGATAAATATAAAGGATAAAGGCTCTCTGTCCTATATGCCCACATCTTCAAATACATGTAAAACAGAAACGCTCTTGTAGAAATTGATTTTTTCTGGGTGTATAGAAAATGGTACCACAAAGTAAATTCATAAAGTTTGTTATACAAATATAAAAAATTGTAGATAGCACCATATCCAGTGTTTGCAAAGTGATGTTCACAAATCTTATTTTAATTCAACATCTACATGTTAGTTCAATGCGTTTTGAATGCCTCAAACATCTTCATCAGGATAACTCATGTGAACAGTATCCGTATAGGAAAACCCAGCAATGTAAAATCGAAAGTCTTCATACAGTTTGCTGGAGTGGAAAGTCACAAATTCAGAAAGGGACATGAAGATAGTAGTCCAAAAGGTGTAATATATCTCCAACCAGGCATCCATCAATACCGGTATCGGTGCATCCGTTATGACATTGAGTATTTTCATGAGTACTCGTGAAAATGCTCCTGACACTGGAAACTGATACTTTGCAATTGTGATTTGCGTCAATAAAAAATGCAAATTGCCCTGCAAAGAACAGCATGCGATTTCAACAGCAATGTGATTCCTGTCCAAATCGTATGTGGTTTCACCAGGGACGTCCCTAGGGTTGGTGTCACCTGGTGCTGGAACACTTGGTGACACCACCTCCGACGATCCCCGCAGGAAGAAATCAGTTAACCCCGTATAGGTTGCAAGCCAATGATCCTTGCAGGATGGATCGGATCTGCGGATTGGGGAATATAATGGATCGGACTCCGATCCATTATGCTCAAGCCGTAGATCTGATCAATCCTGCGGGGGCTGTCGGCTTGCTTTAAAAGTTACCTTTTCGTGGAGTGGGTCTGGCGTCACCTCGTGCAATAGGTGTCACCCGGTGCGCCGTGCACCCCCCGCACCTGCCTAGGGACGCCCCAGGGTTTCCCCACTGCTTCTGTGTGAACCCAGGCTTGTCATAGCATGAGTTCACACAGGAGCGGTGTGGGAAACCTCCCTGTATCGATCCCATGTGTGGGGATGTATACCATGGAGGCAGATGCTCCATATTCTCAGCTGTAGTAGAGGAGAGAAAGGGGTGGGGATTTTAAATCCCCACGCTTTCTTTCTTTCCTCTCCTTGCAGGGATTTCCTTTCCTTGATTGGTCAGCACCACCCAATCAAAAGCGCTCTAGCCCAAACTATCATCCTTGCAAGGAGAGGAGAGAAAGCCGCAGGGATTTCAAATCCCCACCTCTTTCTCTGCTCTCCTACAGCTGAGAATATGGAGCATCTGCCTCCATCTGCCACTACATATACATCTCCATGCGGGAGACCTCCCTGCACTGCTCCTGTGTGCCTATGACAAGCCTCACACAGGAGCAGAGTGGAAACAGCATGCAATTTGGGCAGGAATCGCAATCCTGTTCAAATCGCATGCTATTCTTTGCAGTGCAATTTACGTCCATACATTTGACGGAAAGTATTGGTACTCACCAAAAAAAAAGAGTATCGGTGCATCCCTATCTCCAATATAGTCCTCCACTTTTTTACATTAAATCAAGGAGCTTCAAAGATAAAGAGCTAAATATTCATTCAATAATCCAAAACAGTTTTGGTTTGGAGTTCAATCCTGCCAACTATGTTGGGGATGCAATAACAGCCCAAATCCTTGACCACAATAGTAATACACTGTATGTATTTCAGATAATTTATTAATCAGCATATCAAGATACTCCAAACACCATCCTTCAGGCAGATCACTGTGTACTCACAGTGCAAACACATTCTGAGAAGTTCATAACAAGCATTGTAGATGTTCATTGAAAATGTGTCTTGCAGTAGTGACGATAATGGTGACAGAATCATGAACTTTTTTCTTATTTCTATTTTCTTACGTCTGTTTGCTATTCATTTATTAATGATAACATCAACGCATACCCAGGTAAAGCAGTGCACAGCCATTCAGGTCCATGGGAGACTTTACACAGCACCAAGGCTTTCCTGGCAGGGGAAAGATGCTGGCATTAATGTTAAATGGGTTCAACCACCCATGTGCAGAAGTACTTATTGAACCGCCACAAATGTTGCATAAGTCAGTGTTTCTCAACCTTTTTTCAGTCAAGGCACCCTTTAATATCCCACACATTCTCAAGGCACCCCTTTCTAAAATGTAGAGACCAAAATTAATAGTTTTACATAATGCTGCAACATTCACATATGTAGCGTAAGGCACCCAGCATTGGAGTTGATTTATTCTAACAAAGCTAATACACCTTTGTATACTGGTACTTACTAGTATTCCACCATTTCTCTTCTCCCTCACTCAGCTAACTGACCCTAGTGCTGATGAAGAGGGGCAAACAAAGATGGAGGCGTCTGACGTCCTCCTTATCAACCAATTACATCATCAGCCAGTGGCTGGCCCTCACAATGCCCAAGGTTGTAATGCTGCACTTGCTGGCTTGTTGACAATTTTTTGGCAATTTGGGTCAATTTTTAGGTATTTTTCCAAGGCACCCCTGAAGAACCCAGAAGACACCCTAGTTGAAAAAGACTGGCATACGTGATACAAACCTAAGGGTGGTCTACAACCAAAATGCCTGCTTTCTAGTATTGCTTGCAATCACCAAGCGAGGTGTGAACCACGTAGGCACTTCCTGAAAGACAATAATAAGTGTTCCAAAAATAATTACACACAGAGGAGATGATCGCTTCTTTCTCGTTGAAGTCCCATGTTCGCGCCAATAATCTGACAAATTAGGTGGTTTTAGTTCAGTAATCTGCTGATAATCAGCTTTGTATTATTTATTTTATTCTTTTTATAGTGCTACATTAGGATCAGTTTAGCATTTGCTAAATAACTTACAGCATTTTAACATGCAGGAGGAAATTGTGGCAACCAACCTAAACACGCAAAGGGAGAATATACAAACTCCATGCTGAAGCTGCATCCGCATGATCCATTATGGGAAATAAACTCAGGATTTAAAGCGGAACGTCACCCTAAAGGGGAAGTTACGCTTTATGCTCCTCCCCCCCTTCTATTTTTGACACTTTTTTTGGTGATCTGATTGGATTTTGACAGGTACCTGCTTCCACATCCAATCAGATCACCGCGGCGATCCACCGGAAGTTCTCCTCTCCCCCACCCCCAACCTTCTGGGACATTTCACAGGTCCCAGACGGCTGCGGGACCAATCACAATGCATAGGAGAATGTCACCAGCACACCGAGGATCACCAATATGGGTCCAAAAGTTTTAATGAATGATCACATATTTACAGCAAGGCAACGTTTTAGAGTCTTGCAGGACCCCTTAATCAGGCATGTGACATGCCTGATGAAGGAGTCCCGCGAGATTCCAAAACATTGCCTTGCTGTAACCTCCACATTCGAGCCGGTGGGGGGAGTGACACATGAAAATGGTGGAGTGTTTTCATTCCTTGCTATGTCTCCTAAAACCAAAGTAACTACATGGCCATTACTAGCATGTCTGTGTCTTGGTGAGTGACATCCCACCTCATGGCATGTGAATGTTAAGAGACTAAAACTGGCCATGCACTGGTATAATTTTGTATGAACTTGTATACGAAAAATCTCATCAGTGCTTTTGAGTGTCAACGGAGACTTGACTAACGTCATTCAAAACTTGCTTTTAACGATCAATTTTGTATCGAATAGAATTTCCACCTACCATATATAATGTTGGAAATTTATTTGCTTGAGAAAAATATTTCATCCTGCTCCTTCAAATTGTCTCATTAATACAGTCAAAATCAGTTGTCATTTTGACCCCAGTAATGATGGCCAGCTTTAGGAAGCACTGGACTCAAAGTAAAGTATATCTGTCCTGTTTCATTATATACCGTTTCTGCTTGCTGGAGGCTGCCATTTTGATGAAGGCAAAAGCCTCTGGGCAGCATTAAATCTTTAGGCTGTCAGCAGATTGGCCTCTAAATTTTTGACACAGTGCCAAAAAATGGAGAGCAACAGAGCATGTGCCGAGCAGGGTAAGACAGTGGGGTATATTTACTAAAGCTGGTTCACTCTGGTGCACGTGTGCATGGTACCAGGGGCGGACTGACAACTCATGGGGCCCCCGTGCAATAGGGGATCATGGGGCCCCTGTGTCCTTTCCCAAACTCAAAAAAGCCTATGAAAAAGGTACCAGGGGCATCTCATGGGGCCCCCTACTGACCCTGGGCCCTCGGGCAGTGCCCGAGTTTCCAAATGTTCAGTCCGCCCCTGCATGGTATCCAATCAGCTTCTAACTTCAGCTTGTTCAATTAAATTTTGGCAATAAAACCTGAAAGCTGATTGGTTTCTATGCAGAGCAGATTTTGCACTCTCCAGTTTTAGTAAATAACCCCCTATGGATTTTAAGTGTCACGGCAATTGCAACTACAGTACATTTATGCATCTCTAGTCTCAGCTGACTATTTACTGCTATATATGGAATTGTCAATATTTTAAATAGACATCTTTGAACCTGAATCTTCCTTCATCGGTGTCCGTGCTCCCTAGAAACTGATTTAACAAAACTGACACATCTAGGGATTTAAGCAATTTCCATTTGAGGGTGGAATACCCTCTAATGCAGCGGTTCTCAACCTGGGGGTCGCGACCCCTTTGGGGGTCGAACGACCATTTCCCAGGGGTCGCCTAAGACCATCGGAAAACACATATTTCCGATGGTCTTAGGAACCGAGACACCGCTGCAGTCTCCGGCGATGTGTGGGTGGGATGATACGCTGCTGTCACCCGGCCACACCTCCAAGATCGCTCAGCAGCTCCGCCTCCTCGCCGCTGATTGGCCACCGGAACTGTAGCTCAGGAGAGGCACACAGGCGGCCAATCACTGGCGAGGAGGTGGAGCTTGGAGAGGAGGAGCCAAGCGGCAGCGCGCGGACATCAAAGAAGACCGAGGGAGCGAGTGAAGAGGAGAGCGGCCAGAGAAGGAAGACAGCTGACAGGTAAGTGAGAGAGCGAGCCCAGGCTGGAGCAGGGGTCAGCAAGGTAAGTATCATTGGTGTCAGTGGGAGGAATAGTGCCCCATCATTTGTGTCACTAATACCAACGATGGGGCACTATTCCTCCCCCCACTGACACCAACGATGGGGCACTACTCCTCCCCCCACTGACACCAACGATGGGGCACTATTCCTCCCCCCACTGACACCAACGATGGGGCACTATTCCTCCCCCCACTGACACCAACGATGGGGCACTATTCCTCCCCCCACTGACACCAACGATGGGGCACTATTCCTCCCCCCACTGACACCAACGATGGGGCACTATTCCTCCCCCCACTGACACCAACGATGGGGCACTATTCCTCCCCCCACTGACACCAACGATGGGGCAGTATTCCTCCCCCCACTGACACCAACGATGGGGCAGTATTCCTCCCCCCACTGACACCAACGATGGGGCAGTATTCCTCCCCCCACTGACACCAACGATGGGGCACTATTCTTCCCCCCACTGACACCAACGATGGGGCACTATTTCCCCCCCCCCTGACCCCAATGATGGGGCACTATTCTCCCCTCCACCACACTGACATCAATGATGGGGCACTATTCCTCCCACTGACACCATTGATGGGGCACTATTCCTCCCACTGACACCAATGATGTGGCACTATTCCTCCCACTGACACCAGTGATGGGGCACTACTCCCACTGACACCAGTGATGGGGCACTACTCCCCCCACTGACACCAGTGATGGGGCACTATTCCTCCCACTGACACCAATGATGGGGCACTACTCCCCCCACTGACACCAATGATGGGGCACTACTCCCCCCACTGACACCAATGATGGGGCACTACTCCCCCCACTGACACCAATGATGGGGCACTATTCCTCCCACTGACACCAATGATGTGGCACTATTCCTCCCACTGACACCAGTGATGGAGCACTACTCCTCCCACTGACACCAGTGATGGGGCACTACTCCCCCCACTGACACCAGTGATGGAGCACTACTCCCTCCACTGACACCAATGATGGGGCACTACTCCCCCCACTGACACCAATGATGGGGCACTACTCCTCCCACTGACACCAATGATGGGGCACTACTCCTCCCACTGACACCAATGATGGGGCACTACTCCTCCCACTGACACCAATGATGTGGCACTATTCCTCCCACTGACACCAGTGATGGAGCACTACTCCTCCCACTGACACCAGTGATGGGGCACTACTCCCCCCACTGACACCAACGATGGGGCACTACTCCTCCCACTGACACCAACGATGGGGCACTACTCCTCCCACTGACACCAACGATGGGGCACTACTCCTCCCACTGACACCAACGATGGGGCACTACTCCTCCCACTGACACCAACGATGGGGCACTACTCCTCCCACTGACACCAACGATGGGGCACTACTCCTCCCACTGACACCAACGATGGGGCACTACTCCTCCCACTGACACCAACGATGGGGCACTACTCCTCCCACTGACACCAACGATGGGGCACTACTCCTCCCACTGACACCAACGATGGGGCACTACTCCTCCCACTGACACCAACGATGGGGCACTACTCCTCCCACTGACACCAACGATGGGGCACTACTCCTCCCACTGACACCAACGATGGGGCACTACTCCTCCCACTGACACCAACGATGGGGCACTATTCCTCCCACTGATACCAACGATGGGGCACTATTCCTCCCACTGATACCAACGATGGGGCACTATTCATCCTACTGACATCAGTGATGGGGCACTACTCCTTCCACTGACACCAATGACATGGCACTACTCCTCCCACTGCAAAATTACAGTTATGAAGTAGCAATGAAAATAATTTTATGGTTGGGGGTCACCACAACATGAGGAACTGTATTAAGGGGTCGCGGCATTAGAAAGGTTGAGAACCACTGCTCTAATGGAACTACCACTGTTTGGCTACTTTTGAATACCACATATTTCTATTCTATAATTCTTATTCTTCTTAGGAGAGCAATCTGCCGGCATTTAAGCCAGAACTAGCATTTATAATTTGTTGACATGTCTGGAGGTGGATGCTCACTATTTACTTCTGTTGATCTCATACATTATGACATATACTCAATCCACTCCCTAGCTTGACGGGATATGAGGCCATAATGCTTTCTGGAATTTTTGTCAACGCCGTCATTTTTTAATGTATGTTGGTGGGGATGCATATACAAAAGTTTATTGATGCCTGTGATTCCTTAAATTATAGATTAAGTTATAAAAATTATATTTAAACTGAATTTTATGGAGATATACAAATTGTACTGTGTTGGTTCACAATTCTACCTCGTCATACATATAATATAACAATGCTGTATCAAGTGATCAATGCATGAAACATATACAAGTAGGATTCTGCCAACATCCCCAATACAATTGCAAAAGCAAACCCCAAAGGTGGGTAGAAGGAATCCCCCTGGGATTTGTCAGGATACATTGACGACTACACAGCAGCTGACAGTATTCTGTTTGTGTGCCTCTATGTGTTAGGCCGCACAGGTGTCAAACTAGTCGCCCTCCAGCTGTCCCAAAGGTAGAGGCATGATGGGACTTGTAGTTTGGCAACAGCTGGAGGGCCGCTAGTTTGACACCCGTGTTTTGGTATATATACTCTGTATTGTTCTTTTGATTGTATGCAATATTACCTACTAACCTACAATGTTTATGTGGTTCTGTGGACCTTAGTGGGTCCTTTGCTTTTATCAATATAGATCTACTAATAAAGACAGATATTTCTTTTAAGAACATTTGAATTTGTACCCACTTGTCTGCCTGTAAAGTCTCAGGGGGATTCTTTATACCCACCTTTGGGGGTTGTTTTTGTCTTCATGTCTCTCCTTCACTGCACTGTTGAGTCTAAAGTCCACACAGCCAGTATTCCATCTAACTATAACTTAATTCCTTAAATCAGAAAAATTTGATATAAAAATCGACTGAGAACACAATGTATTTGTTTATTGCAACAAGGGATTGTTTAAAAATATTTATTTATAATCAGGAGGTGGGATGGTTAGTGCCCGTAAGCCAAATAATTTGTAATTCTGTATAGAAAGTTTTGTGATTCAGGCACCCCTGTCGTAAACCTCAGCCAGGTCCTTATCCTTCAGTAGAGCAGCGGTACAGCTTAGACAAGAACATCTCCCCATCTGGACAGTGTAATAGCAGCTTCCTTATATAGGTTATCCCTCTACTTTCTCCTCCTCTCTGTATATGTGCATTGTAGCAAATTACTGTGGGCTGCTAGCCCTTCCCTTTCCAGGCTACTGAGCGGGGCATCACACTAGGTTTACATCAATGTTTGACAGATCTGAGTATCAGCCCCGTTGCTGGTACCATGTGACCTGCTGTAACCAATCTCAGCAGGTCACATGACAGTTGTATACAATGGATGGCTTCATTCATGCCATCCATTGTATACTACTGTCTAGCTGTGAATGGTCACAGCTAATCATATGCACATGTCATGTGATTAGCTGTGGCCAAATCACAGCTAAGCACAAAAAAAAAAAAACCCTGAATGAATCGATGTCATTCAGGTAAATGCTTGCTTATAGCAAAGTAATTCTTTGCTATAAGCAAATTGTGTAAAAAAAAATAAATAAAAATACTGATCACTTCCCCAAAGTAGTACAATGTTACTATGGTAACATTGTACTACTTTGGACATACTAAAATACGAAAATAAAATCTTAAAAAAAGAAAATAAATTTAATAAAACATTTTAAATAAAAAAATAAAAACAAAATATATATATATTTTTTTCACACTGTCACCAGTCAGTGTCCCCGATCACCGCCATGCCAGTTATATGATGACGCTGTACTGCACTGGTGACAGTATGTAAAAAAAAATTGTGAAAATAATTTTTTTTAATTTTTTCATTTTCCGAAAACTTATGACAAAAAAAATACAACTTCAAAAAACTCGCCATGCCTCTTATGAAGTACGTCGGACTGTCTACTTTGCAAAAAGGGGTCATTTGGGGGATATCTGTACTGTTCTGACATTTTTGGGCTTCAAGAAATTAGATTGGCTGTCAGTACTTCAGGATTGATCAATATTCAGATCTATACCATAGTTTGTGAACTCTATAACTTTCCTACAAACTAAAAAATACATCCTAATTTGGGTTATTTTCACCAAAGACATGTAGCAGAATACATCTCGGCCTAAATTTATGAAGAACAATTATTTATTTGCAAACTTTTATAACAGAAACAAAGAAAAACGTGTTTTTTTTTCAAAATTTTCGGCCTTTTTTGTTAATTTAGCAAAAAATAAAAACCCCAGCGATGATTAAATACCACCAAAAGAAAGCTCTAGTTGTGTGAAGAAAATGATAAAATTTTAGTTTGGGTACAATGTTGTATGACTGCGCAATTGTCATTCAAAGTGTGAGAGGGCTGAAACATGAAAACTGGCCTGGGCAGGAAGGTGTAAAATTGCCTGGTATTGAAATGGTTAAACGCTTATGTGTCCATGTACACAGGCTTTTAGCAGTTTAGGAGCTGTCGCATTTAGGTGAGGTTAAACCTCCCTCTCCTGAACGCGGAAGAATTGCGTTCAGGATAGGAATGTTTTGACTGACAAAAATGCAAAATACTGCAAAACTGCAGTTGCCACAGTTTTGCAGCGTTTTGCGTTTTCCCACGGCCGGCGGTCAGGGTAGGGTCGTGTAGCCTTAAACAGCTTTTTATTGCTTTTAATGAAATAACTGGTGCATTTGTTTTTATTATTTCTTCATGAAGTTCAACTTTAAGAAATTATTGTAGTTTTTTTTACAATTGCATAACCATTCTTTTTCTGGCAACGCTAGCAATACATTTGGCTTTTAATAGGATCCCAGCTGGTGAACTGGTCATTCGCTTACTATGCATATACTAGGATACTTTACTATAAGCATTTTTTTAATCTGTGATTGGAGACACAGAATATGTTCTGGTTATTGCGTGCTGAGTGGTGACCTAGGTTTCTAGTGAGTGGAAAATATAATAACGGGATATGGATGCAAACTGCATCATATGTGATTGATATATTGATGTACTGGGTCATCTCAATGCACATAGGCTACAGACACACATTCAATGTGAGGAATATGCAGAGTGAGATTGATTTCCAGAGCTGTGTTTGCAATGCTAACCTAAACATTATTGAAATCATTTTCTTTTCATTTTAACCATTTCTACAATGTGAAGTTAGTGATTTGATCACCTCCGTTGCAGTTTAATTATAATTTTAACTGTACATTTAACAAAAATTACTATTCACATCTAAACAATGTATAATCCTGCTGTATCTTCAGAAAATTGACTTTATCGATGAGAGAATGGGAGAAATTCACTGCAACCTTTGCCTCACTAAGCACATATACCACGATCACTCCATTTGCCTGACTGTGGTCCGTACTAGTCTCCATAGGATGCGTTCTCCATGAAGTCCATGGGCAGTCAGCCTCTATTTTCCAGCAGACCTTTCCAGACTTGTAGGAGATCATTGTTATAGGAAAATGCGGATAAGTTTTACTGCAGATCTGCTAATCAGAAAGTAAATAAAGTATAGATTTGCTTATCTCTGCAGCTTTTCAGGTTCAATCACACCACATGTGTTGGGTTGCATTGGTCAATCGCCATGGACAAATCAAAAACCCTCCTTTCCATTGTGTCAGTTGCTCTGCTTTGATTCGTGCTGAAAAAGAAAAAGTCAGGCATTATTATGTTGAATTGCAGTGCACAATAACCTGCTTGATATAACAAAAAGTAACGTGTCTTCTTTTAAAAAAAAGGAAAAAATGCACTGCGAAGCACATTAAAAATGCATTGCAGTGTATGCAGAAACATACTGCAACACACATCATCCTGTCAATGTGCATGTGATGTGGTGTGAACAGGCCATTTGTCTAAGAAAATGAACCCTGACTGTTTATATGGTCTGCTGGCTCTATCCTAGAAGGGGCTTTTTCACACTCACAGTGAAGTATGGTGTTCTCTGAAGAGCGATCCGCACTCTGATTGCTTTTCAGATGGCATTTGACAGGCTTGATTTAACCCTATTATGCACTTCTGTTCCGCAATCGCATGCATTGCATGCAGTTGCATAGCAGCTCCATTGAACTCAATGAACAATTTGGACAAGCGGTGCCGCTTGTTGAACTCTACACATCAAGTTAAAACTTCTGTGGCCCCAAAGCAAGGCATCATGGCTGTGGCATGTGAACGGCCCAGTTGTTATTTTATGGAGGGGGGGGGTTGACCATTTTTAACGCCTCCTGACTGGCTGTCTGGAAGAGACATTAAAAAAAATTTGGGGGTTGACCTTATGAACCAGCACGGTCTTCATTACTTGGACATTTTGGTCATGATGATTCCATGATGGGGTTGGAGATCAACTCATTTGCATACCAGGGAACTTCGTAAATCGTAATTCCTAAGAATGAGGGTGGCGCAGTTGGCAGGGCCAAATTGCACTAATAATGGAAGGTGCTTAAAGGATAGGTCCTGGAGTCTATTTTGTACCTATAGTACACGTGAAGAAATCGAAGTGTCTTCAAGAGCCACTGGCCCTGGATGCATCCAGAGCCAATCACTTGCATATAATCACTGCATGAGAGATTACATGCGAGTGAGTGCGATTAACTGTGGGAACCGACAGCCTCCCATTGCTTTCAATATGGCTGCTTTTCGCAGCTAACCATGGGAACTCCTGCTGGTGTTTTCACATATAATCGCAGGCAAGGTGCATTCACAGGTATGAGTACACCTTAAGGCTAGGTTCACACCAATACAGGTTGCGTTTGAGCCGTTTCTGCATTGCGTTTTTGACGAGTTTTTGCTGCGTTTTTTATGTGTTTTTTTTTTCATTAATTTAAATTTTTTTTTGCTGCTAGTCAGATTTAAAACACAAAACGCATCAAAAACGTGGCAAAAACGCATCAAAAACGCAATACATGCTTTTCTGAAGCATTTACATTGAAGTCTATAGAAACAAAAATGCTACTTTTTGCATTAAAGTCCCTGACCCTTTCCAAAAAACACACCTGGTGAAAACGCACAGGTGTGAACATGTCCCATAGGAAATCATGTTAAATGGACTGTACCGCGCTTCTGCAAAATGCTGCAGAAAACGCTTAGGTGTGAACCTAGGGTAAAGGAGCCAGACTTACAGCTCTGTAGTCAGAAAAGCTGCACTGATGAAAGAGTTCTAGCTCTAGCTGTGTGAGTTTGAAGTTCTGTAAGTCAAATATTCCTATAGAATGGCTTTACCTGCTTTAATTACACCCACTGTTTTATGTGGCTTATATATGCGTATTCATGTTTGGTAAAATTGGCACAAATAAAACAGGTCAAAAGTTTCATCACTGAGATTGCGCCAGCAACAAATTTTAAACCAGGTGTGTGATTTAAAGTTTACATAGGCAACCTTTGTTTTTTGTTGTGTTCTTTATTTTTAGATAGAGAAGGGGAAGGCTAGAACCTCTGCCATGTTTTTATTGCTGTCCCCACTGGAGAGATGTACCCATCTGTTTGTCTTTGTGACCACTGAGACAGAAAATAAAGGGACATCCAAATTCTGCAATTGTCATGAGAGCAAGCGGTGATATATTTCAATGGAGACATTGCTTACCAAACACATAATTATACTAAAGAACAATACCTTGTTGGTAATGTCTCTGTCATTATGATAACATTTCCTGTATCTACAGTATTTTACAAATAAAATCTACAATGTGGTATCCATATGCCTCTTGTAAAACCATGCCCTTCATAATGAATGCTTCACCCTTAATAATTCATGTACATTCTCCACTAACAATGGCTTGCTGGATGCACAGCAAAAAAAAAAAAAAAAAATGACATTAACATTTTTGTTGGGAAATATGTTCTTTTCATCTCCATTGCATAGACGTGGGGAACAAGAGTGGATCCATAACATTTTTTTGGAGGGGAGGTGTGCTGGAAGTATAAGGGGGGTAATTATGCATGCGTAGTGCACCAACCACCACATGTCTCTGGGCGTGGCCAAAAGTGGGTGTAGTATAAAAGTGAGTTTTGCTTCTCGTTTTATGGCAAGTAGTGTGCCACCTTACTCCCTTTGTTTAGACACAAAAGGGGGGGGTACACTGAAGAAATTGTGGTAGTAAATTAAATGGGATTATTGAATAAACAACGCATTCTACATAGCACAATGCCCTGACTGGGCTTTGTTGTAGAGAGTATGACTAAGGGCGAAACGCGTCAGTACATGGTTACAGGCGGGGGCTGTCAGATAAAAGACGTGGAATAAGGTTTTTCAAAAGGAGAGATGATATCGGTGTGTAGCTGTTCCTATGCAGACATTTTAGAGCCCTTATCAGTCAACACACATCTGATGCCTACATCTGCACAATGTAAATACATGCACTTGACCATTCTTACTGTACATTTGGGACGTGGAACATTAATAGATGTACACTGGGTTTTGTGTATTTTACATTTTCCCTGGAGTTCAGTTCTAATTAGTGTAGAGTTTTTCTCTAGCCGGTAGGTACTCCCTAGTCTAAGAAATTGGAAGAGTTTATATACAATATGACATTATATATAGAATGCACATCATTTGTGGCTATTTTTTTTTCCTTTTTGTGTCTCCCAGCAGATACTTCCACAGAACAGAACTCTGTTGCTCCTTGTGAAGAATTTCTTTTTTACCAAGTACTCCCCCATAGCAAATTCAGGGATACAATTATTAATTGTAACTTTCCTTGATTCCTGGGCAGGAATAGATGGAGGACTGTGGCCCTACATATTGTTTCAAAAGTCTGTCTATTTCCCATTGCTGGGATATACATTATGTGTATTATATGGCATACAGTATGTATATGATAAGATTTTCTGTTGGAGACATTACATTGCCAGTAAAAATTTCTGGGAAAAGCATCTAAACTTGATGCAATGACCTTTTTTTTCCATTTGCTGCTAATTTTAATTACTAATTGAAAAAAATATAAGTCGTTGATCAATGCAAAACTACTGTACTATAATGTATTACAAATAGGGTTGTATTCAGAGATCACTGCGCTCTAGAGATTGACGCAAGATGGCAGCCACCTGTTCGGGCTCCACCCCTTTTGCAGTTTAACATTTTACATGGTTGTCACTGCAAATACTACAACCAAAAAGCACAATTGGGAACAAAAACGGTGATGTCTGCTTTATAGGTAGAATTAACACAGAGAAGATGTATCCATGTCATACAGAGCCCTTGGTGTAAATATTTCTAAAGATGGTAAGAGGAAAGGAAAAAGAGGTAGAAGTTATGGAGGTTGTAATAATAAATGATCCTTATGAGAATTCTAGTTCCCTGGTTGTTATGTAACAGTACTTAAGGAGGAAATCCACTCCCCCCTTTTTAACTCTTTGAACTTGACAGTTGTGTTGTCCTTAAAAAACATACTTATCAACTCAGTGAAAGCAGTATTGTCTGGTGTGAGCACTCTCGGTCCCGCACTACTATCTTCTCTTCTGACATCATCAGGAGGCCAGCTGTAATTTTCTGATTTCTTTGAGCCATCCTGTTGATGTAAGAGATTGCCCAGGGCATGTATAGTGCAACAGAGATTGACCTGAAGCCATCTACGATGCGCAATATGTCTAGGCAAGAAACCCAGAAGTGTCAGACTGGGACCTGCTGACAAATGCCTACCTCCCCCAAAAAAAAAAAAGTGGTATCTAATTGTGTAAGAAGTAGAGATTTGCATATAAAGGGCTGTTGCTATTGATCCACAAAGGCTGACTGCTTTCAAGAAAAGAATAGTCCAGGATCTGCCTTTGTACATAGGAAGGAAGTTGCCCCCCTTTCATTGATTCAAGCCAATTGAGCATCCCATATTCCCTATTTCCCTATCCAAGTTAATTTCCCCTATAAAAAACAACAAAACCAAGCCCATGGACTGGTTACTGTCTCTTGGAAGCAAATCTGTGTGAGAAATACCTGTTGCCTGGCTGTGCAGAGAGAAGCTTAGGGGTACCCACAACACAGCGACCCTCACGAGGGTAGCGCTACACTAATCTATTCCTTTATTTTCTATTCTATTTGATTCTATTCTATTCTGTTTTAGTCTATTATATTTCTTTATATTCTATTCTGTTTTAGTCTATTCTATTCAGCAGCCTAAGTAGGATATATCATCTGATTTCACTTTTATACCTTACTGGATTTATTGCAATACGTTTTCATTTTGAATTCAAATTCATTTCCAAATTTAAATTCAAATTAATTTTCAAATTCGAATTTGGATCATTCGTTTCATTGTAATTTATTTCAGATTAGTTGAAATTCATTACTAATGTGATTCATAAATTCGGATACATCCAAATCTCTGAATAATAAAATTTTGTCCGAATTTCGATTCGGAACAAAACAAAATTGCACATGTCTAGTAAGAAGGGGATAGGGGTCTTTAATGTAGACACAGCCAGGCAACTAGCATTTTTAAATGAAGGCCAGCAATGGCAGCTTCCATAATTTTTGTGTGAGTGGGTCACTTTAACCCTTTCACCACCAGGTATGTACGGACCTGACTGCAGGGGATTTAAAACATAATCTGGTGGCTGCAGCCACTGGGATTGTGTGTAATACTGACGAGCAGACAGGCTGCGCTGCTGTCCAATCTCTTCCCAAGCCCCCGGTACTGGTGTGCCATGTATCCGGGCCCAGCTTGTCCATCTGTGGGCCCGGGGACTGCCATTGAAGGTACTGGTGGGTGGACGAACATTTGCTCCCCTCCCCTTCTTTCTGTGACCCGGAAGGCGACATGTATGATGTCACTTCTGGGTCACGGCTGTCACTTTCCCTAGCTAGAATAGCCAGGGATACATGTATTGCAATACGATCTGCATTGCAATACATCTAGTGGAGACCAGAGTAGAGTCTCAATAACTTGTCAACTAAAAATCATCACCTAGGGGACTTTGTGTCCCCTATATGATAAAAAAAAAAAGTTAAGAAAACATTTTTTTGTAATTGCAAAAAAATAAAGTTACACCCAAGCACATAAACCCCCCCCCCAAAAAAAAAAGTAAAACCCCCCACCCCCACATGTACGCAAGTACGAACATAAACGTAGAGGTCAGGGCACCTACATGTGAAAATGTCGATTGCAATACATATGTCACATATCGTGTGCACGTGGAATAAGAGCAAAAATTCTAGCACAAGACCCCCTCCGTAACACTAAACAGATGACCTATAGGGGCTTTTGAAGCATCACCTATAGAAAATATAGTATAGGAAGCTGAAGTTTGTCGCCATTTCATAGGCGCACACAAATGTAAGTTTTGGCATGTTGGATATTTACTTTGCGCAACCTCATCTCTTATATTTTACCAAACATGTGGCTAATTTATTGCATTTCTTTGCCCTAAACTTTTGTGTGTTTTTGTTACTGAAAGTTTAAATTTCCTAGACCTTTGCAGTAATATCCAGTGACATAAAAAATGAGAACTACCACTATTTTATTCTTTAGGGTATCTGCTTTCAGAAAATATATAATGTTGGGGGGGATGTATTGTGTAATCTTCAGGCCTAAAATAATTTTTTAAACCTGCGTACAAGTAATGCAAAAACAGCATTGGCAGCAAAAAGTCTAACTGAAAGCATTCTGCTTTGGGGATGTCCCTGTTTACACATCTGCTCTGGATCCTTGAAGGCTTGGTAAATAGATACACAATGTGACTTTTACAGTTTGGCAAGGCAATAAGCATTGTGTTTGCCCCTTAATACAAACTGGTACTTTGTGGTCACAACAAACAGTATCCATAGTGTTGCATGTACTGGTGACTGTACCTGATGGGGTTATTACTGGCACAATCACAGTCTGTAAATCTGCCCACATGATACAATTGTATGCTTTACAGAGCCATCATGGTTCTAGAGCTTTAGCTACTTTACTGAAATTTTCACAGTGGCATTACCAGAGGATGTATAATTGAGAAGGAAAGCTCCAGCCAAGTATAATGTCCCTGGGCTCCAGGAGAAACATTTTGGGGCCCAGTTCGGCTTCTGCCCCTACATAACCAATATTATGGCTTCTGGCCCCAAACTCTAGAAGAACATAAGTCCCCTTTTTCTCATTTTGCTCTGTGTCTATGGATATATAAGAAGACAATTGTTTGTGTCCCAGTAGTTTGTCTTCAAATTCCAAAAAAAATCCAAGTATATCTAAAGTTGAACTCCCTGTCCCAGAGGCACAACTAATGAGGGAAAATCTGTTATTAGACATTTTCCCCACTTTCCTTCATCTCCTGTTCCAGTAACAACTGTAAAATGTAGGGTTTCCCATTACTGTTTCTCTCTGTCACAGTGGTCACCAGTACAAATAGAAAAGGTGAATTTCCCAAGTGGAGACACAGAGGAGCAATAAAACATGTGCTACAAATTCCAGATGCTATCCAAAGTTAAAAAAAAGGTTTTGGCTTTAGATACACTTAATACAGTATATGATATTAGATGTAATTTTAGTGATAGCCAATCAAAGCACCCAGAGGGTGCACTCAACATTGACTAATGGTTTCTTGTACAATCCAGTGAGACGTTTATTTGGATATATCATATCAAAATGTTATCAGTTCTAGTCTGGCATTTATCAGGCAGAAAAATAGTTTGTTACCCCAAGGAGCTGCAAATCAGCACATCAGACTCTGAATTGCTCTTTTTTACAACCATTTGGATGCACTAACTGGATCTAATATCAGCAAATCGTTTTACTCAAATACCTTCAAATAACATTTCCAAATAATTTTATAGAATCAATAAAATGGCACAGAAACATCACTGTCTTTTGTGTGACTTTGCTGAGTATCTTATTGTTCTATGATGTTTGAATGAACAAGGTTAAAAAGAGACAGTTGTCTATGACCTTTGGGCTTACCAGAAGAAAAGACAGATGTGTTGAACATTTTGTCCCCAGTAAACTGCTATCAATAAAACATTACTAATGTCTTATAAACTCTTCAAACATGTTCACATTTACATTTATCAATATATAGTTCCATAGTTAGTCTGGCTGAAAAAAGACAAAAGTCCATCCAGTTCAACCATAAATAAAAAAAAAAAGTTATAATCCTACACCCACAGTTGATCCAGAGGAAGGCAAAAACCCAGTAAAGCATGATCCAATTTGCTCCTGCTGGGAAAAAAATTCCTTCCTGATCCCCCAAAAGGCAATCGGATATGTCCTGGATCAACTATTTCTTAATTGTTAGTATCCAGTTATATTCTGTGTATCCAAGAAACAATCCAGGCCTTTTTTGAAGCAATCCACTGAGCTGGCCAGAACGAACTCTTGAGGGAGTCTATTCCACATTTTCACAGCTCTTACTGAGAAGAAACCTTTCCGTATTTGGAGATTAAATTTATTTTCTTCCAGACATAAGGAGTGCCCCCTTGTCCTTTGTGATGACTTTAGGGTGAATAGCTCTACACCGAGTTCACTGTATGAACAACTGATGTATTTATACGTGTTGATCATATCCCCCCCTTAATCTCCTCTTCTCAAGAGAGAATAAATTCAGTTCCTCTAATCTTTCCTCATAGCTGAGCTCCTCCATGCCTCTTATCAGTTTGGTTGCCCTTCTCTGTACTTTCTCCAGTTCCCCAATGTTCTTTTTGTGAATTGGTGCCCAAAACTGAACTGCATATTCCAGATGAGGTGTTACTAATGATTTGTACAGGGGTAATATGATATCTCTCTCTCTGGAGTCTATACCTCTTTTAATACAAGAGAGGATTTTGCTCGCTTTAGAAACTGCAGCTTGGCATTGCATGCCATTATTAAGCTTGTGATCTACCAGAACTCCCAGATCCTTCTCCACCATTGATTCCCCCAGTTGTACTCCCCCTAGTATGTGTGATGCATGCATATTCTTAGTCCCCAAGTGCATAACCTTACATTTATCAACATTAAACCTCAGTTGCCACATAGTTGCCCAATTAAACAGTGCATTGAGGTCAGCTTGTAAGTTGGAGACATCCTGTAAGGACATTATTCCACTGCACAGCTTGGTGTCATCTGCAAAGACTGAATGGGATTTTTAACCCCAGACCCTATATAGTTTATAAATATATTAAAAATATATGATATTAAAGTGGTTGTAAAGGCTCAAGGTTTTTTACCTTCATGTGTTCTATGCATGAAGGTAAAACAACTTCTGTGTGCAGCAGCTCCCCCTAATACTTATCTGAGCCTCCTCTCGATCCAGCGCTGTGCATGAAAACCTCAGCTGTCACTGGTCTCTACCTCCTCATTGACTGAGACAAGAGCAGAAGCCATTGGCTCTTGCTACTGTCAATCACAGCCAGTGAACCAATGAGGACAGAGCAGGGGGTGGGGCCAAACCCTGTCTCATTCCTCATTTTCAGCATCTCCCACCCTACACAACATTTTGAGGCTGTGGCATCAAGTGACAGGAAGGTCTCACGAGGGTTTTTAGAGGTTTAGGATATGCCATGTCAAATAAGGAATAGGGTCATCAAACCACAGACATGTGGTCCAATAAGCAAGAATGCTACATATCCTTCACTGAACACTAGGTCAATCTAATTACTGCCAGAAATCTTGTGAGTTGATAACTTCCTGTGCTTCTGCTGACTGCTGATAGTTCATTTTTTTCCACCTATAAGGCTCCATTCACACTGGGTGTTTTAATACCGCTGGTAACGTTAGCTGTGTAAAGTCACATTAAAAACATGAGTTTTTCAGTGTTTTTTAGCGTTTTTGTATTAGCGATTAGTGTCTTTTCGCTGCCTTTTTTCACTTTATTTGCATTTGCGTTTTTTAAAGTATTTTTTTTTTTTACCAAAAAAAATGTTTTTTTTGGTCAAAAAAAGTCCAGAAACACTGGTTTGCTGCAATTTACCGCGGTTTACCACGTTTTGCAGTGTTTTTCAGCATTAGAGCATTTTTACAGCAACAAAACTCCTTTTGAAACCTACTAGTTTTTTTTCCAGCCAAAAAAACCCCCCGCCAAAATACATTGATTACAGTCTACGTGTGCATGGACACATAGGATAACATGCTGGGGACTTTACTGGCTGTAGAAAAAAATGTCAAAAGCCAAAATACGTCCAGTGTGCATAAGGACTAAGGACTACAAAACTCCTGTAGTCCGAACACACTTCCGGTCTTGGGGTGATAATGCTACTTCTTCATAGATACAGGACAGTGAGCGAGCATTGACACCCCAGGACAGGAAACTTGTTACTGGCTGCATCACCAGGTGAAAATAAACAAAAATAGCCTTTAGGCCACATTCACACTTGAGTGTTGTGTATCTTGAAGCTACAAAAACTCAGCATTAAGAAATCCTGTTGTTTTAAATGGCAACTATCAGTAGATGCCTACAGGAGCTAAAAAAGAAAACAGGCTGAAGAGGAGCCTTAAGTGCTTCTGATTACAGATGGTGACCATGCCTGCTGGGGTTGCCACCAAAAGAGAGATGTAATTGGTCTCATTACAAACTCTAACAATTACTGTTTGTTATTTATTTCTAGATATGGGAGCTTTTGACAGATATGCAAAAAGTATAAATTCAGCATAAGTTATAACCATATAGCACAGCCACTATAACCAAAGTTTAGTTACATGTTTTGTCTGTCTGTAGTTTTAATGAGCTACGGGCTTTTGGTGACAGTTGTTGTTTAAAGTAAACCTGTCACAATTATGGGCAATACAAACTCAGCACATGATAAGAAATACATAAGCAGCATTTTCCTTCAGTGAAAACCTCATGTCTAAGCAATCAGTAGATCCAGAAATATAGCAAAATACATGCAGTTTTTTTCTATAAATGTGATGGTGAAGTTTGGCCTTGCCCCTGATCCCAGCTCTCTATTCGTTAGTGAGGCCATCCATTATATTAAAGAGCCAGTATGGACACTTTGAAGGGTTCACAGCCAAGATTCACTTTTAGCCCCTGTTCACACATATGCGGTGTGGGAAACGACACAATACCTGTGCGTTTTCCCGCACCTCATTGCAATTGCACTGTTTTGCGATCTGCTGCAGGGGTCAATTCAAAGTTAATGACACCCCAAAAGTAGGATGCAAACACAGTGCGCTTGCCTGCACTGGATCGCTCAGTACAAATCACGTAACCCAGTTCCAGTGCGGCTCAAAAAAAGGTACCAGCTCATTTGTGCTATGCGGTGCTATTTCAGCCCATTTAAAATGAATGAGCTCAAATCACAATGAGCAGAATCAGCAGTGAGCAGTGAGGACATATTTCAAAGCTTGTTTACGGCTTGTTAAGAATATGTGAAAGCATATGCAGCCATAGCCTGGGTACAGGTTCAATTGAAGCTTTATACTTAAAAAATGTTGTGCCTTAGGCTCCATACACACGGGGCATTTTGATAACGCTGGTAATGTTAGCTGTGCAAAGTCATGTTAAAAACGTGAATTTTTCAGCTTTTTTAAGCATTTTTGCATTAGTGTTTAGCGTGTTTTTCTGCATTTGTGGTTTTTAGGGGGTTTTTTTGGGTCAAAAAAAGTCCAAAAACGCTGGTTTGTCGCATTTTACTGCGTTTTACCATGTTTTGCCCCGTTTTTCAGCACTAGAGCATTTTTACAGCTAAAAAACTCCTCTAGAAACCCACTACTGGGTTTTTTTTCCAGCCAAAAAACATTGATTACAGCCTATGTGTGCATGGACACATAGGATAACATGATGGGGGGTTTAATGGCTGTAGAAAAAACCATCAAAAGCCAAAAACAGCCGCTGTAAAAACATCCAGTGTGCATGAGGACTTAAAATTACTGATTGCACGATACCAACCCTCTTCTGTGAACTGTAGATTCAGTACTACTCAGTATATGACGTTTATTAGTTATAACCTTTTAAAGTTTACACTTTTTGAAAAATGGAAATAACACTGCAAACATTTTTATTGCGCAATTTAACCCCTTAACGTCGGTGCCTCCAAATCCTTTAAGGGGTTTCTGATGCCGGGAGGCAGGGTTTATGATCATGGGACCGCCGTGATTGGCTTTCACAGTGGTTACATGATCCTGATTGCAAGTATCTTTCCGTTAGACTGCGGGAACTGTGCCGGGAGCGCACACAGCGCACTTTTTTGACACAGATTTGTTTACATTTTGGTACGCAATTATGGCATCAATGCCCACCCGCCAAGAGGCCATATATTTGCGTACTCTCATTGCAAAAGAGTTAATATATAATAATTTGGATATACAGAGCAAAATAGTTCTCCAAGTTAATGCTTTGCATGATAAAATGATTCCAATGTTGATCATCAGTAAGTTTGTCCTTGGCAGTTATTTAAAAAAATTAGGAATGATGTAAATTAACAGGACATGCTATACCAGTTGCTGGGATAACTGTAAACAGTTGTGGAAATGTTTGCAATTAGTTGCTGGTTCCCGGAAACCCTTCTAGATGGTTCCAGCATATTCATGGTCAGTTGCTGGAGAGTAGCTGCAATTTTAATCTATGTTGTGATACTGCTGGCAAACACCATGAGATTTTTATTTTTTTTTGCAATTAGGAGAATGCAATGCTCAACAATTAGTTTGCAAGCAATCTAAAATAATCACCATTTTATTCAAAGCTTCTTTAAAGCTAACATCCACTGCTCAATTATATTTTGGAAATCTATAAAGAGTTATGTTAGCGTTAACATTTTTTTTATAATTGTTGGAGATATCTTGGTTGTTTTTTTTTTCATCTCTTTGCTTGTTATTGTATATCTCATACTTTCCTCCTCCTATACATACAAGATATTTTGCTTCTTATATCCTGTAAGAAGTCTATTTATAGAAATTGAATGAATGTGAATGTATAGAGGTTGTGTATATATTGTCTTTATGATGGTCAGGATTATAAAATAAAAAATATATTTATTTTTAAATCATGTGAATATGAAATATTGCAGTTGAATCTTGTATTGTATTGCATTGTATTGTTCAGCCACCTGGTGGAGCTTTAAACTACCTTTCACAGATTTTCTGGGCTATTCTTATCTGCTTTGCTAGGAAAAAAAAGCCTTTTGTTTACAGATATTAGTAGCTGCACAAAAAAACAACAGCAGATAGCAGGAACAGGTTCATAATATTAGGAGATCATATCTACTGCCCAACGTGTTTTGTCATTTTCAATATTTTTTCAAAGTCAGCAGCCTATACAAAGAATGCATAAGATTCCTAAAAAGACCTACCTCCTTATGAACATGGCATTGACTCCAAAAATGGTGCCTGCAAAAGCTGAACCCTGGGCCAAGAAAACATTTGTTCAAATCATAACCCTGATATTCCTCTTTATATTTTACTTTATTTTCCTATTCAAGGGTTCAATTCTTTTAACTTTTCTTTTCAATTTGTTTACCCAAAAAAGGGATATGGTGGATATGGCCTTGAACCATATGTGGTATTTGCTCAATAAATTTGGCCAATACATTTGCTAAAGTTTTTAAATGCAAAAAAATCATTTTTTTTGTAAATTTAAAGAGCATTTTAAGTTGTAAAACTTCTTTTCAGTCAAAGGCTAAATCAGCGCTGACTCAATGCTCAGCTTCTAATCGTATGCAATTTTACTAATTATTGACCTTGCAAAAGAGCAAAAAGCATGCAATTACAAATTACACCCACTTGGGAAACAATATGCAGAGAACTTAAATTGCCTGTTTTTCTATCCTGCATCAGTTTTATAAATGCTATAGAACCCAGGTGTTAAGTCTTTTGTCCACTGTCATTTTTGCTGTTTTGCCATTACTTGTACTTTTAAGCCCCAGAAAATTAGTAAGACGCAACTGTAATCTGTCTTCTAACACAGGTTAGTGCTCTTTCTCTCTAATGCGTTACCAAGGTATCATTGGAACAGGTTTTATGTATATTTCTCAACTTCAGTGATCAAAGACTCCACTTTACTTACAAATAAATCTTAATAGAGGATAATAATATGCTGTAGGTATAATATTTGACAAGGGCAGAAACATTATGCATACAAAATAGCCATAAACTAGTCATTCCAGGGTTTAAATGATGATGTATATTTTAAGTCCAAGTGTTGATTTCAATTAAAATGTAGATTTTTTTGTCATTTTAGGAAAGTAAACCCATAATATATTTTTACCCAAGTTTGTGCAGATGCACTATATGTGGAAAACGGGTGTTTTATTTTATTAAATTATGTGATCCGTTTTGATTAAATTTTGAAATCACTTTATATTATTTTGTTATTAATTCCTTTTATGTGATGGAGTTCTCAGTTTGTTTCTACCTACAACAAGAAAAAAGATAAGCACGGCTCATAAGCCCCTAGGTCGGTTTGCTCACTGGGCACCAAAGTCAGAGAGAGAAACACAGTCCAAAAGTGACAAAATAGTTGCACAGGCTTCAGACTAGTGAATAAAAGAGTTGAACGTACTGGACAGAATACAACATAGAGCCCCATCTAGGGTCTCCCTCCATTGATGCATTTCAACCATGCAGAGAAACATTTCTAAGTACTAGTTAAGGGAAGACTGACTGTTCGTTGTGGCGTTTCGCTATGGCCCTATAAGGAAACTAACTTACAAAAAGAGTGCTTGAATATGGAGCTTTACATAAATGACTAAATTATAGTTTTCCAGGCTGAACTTTTTTTCTAACTTTAAAAGGAATTAGAACCTCCCTGAGATTTTTTTTTCCCAGTTGAAGTCCTTACAGAAGTGTCCTGAATAATTTTACGGAATATTTTGGCACAAAATTATAATTTTGCCTTTGTTGGAATTTAATAAAAATGAACCTCAAATTTCACAATCAGGTGCAGCAGTGCATGGTAGCCAATTAGCTTTTAACTTCAGCTCCTTCAGTTAAGCTTTGACAATAAAACTTGGAAGCTGATTGGTTTCTAGGCAGAGCTGCACCAGATTTTGCACTCTCCACTTTTGGTAAATAACCCCCATAGTACTGATTTACAAAGATTTGCCAATGACATGGCTTTGGTTATCAAAAAAGCCATGTCTGTGAGCATTGCCATTGTATTTCTTTCTAGATGCACCTAGAAATAAATCTTTTTATTAAAGTCATGGAGAAATAAAGTGTTTTTAAATGTTTTATAAAAAAATGTAAAGAAGCTTCCTTAACTCTTAGGCATGCTTTAAAGCCTATTGCACTCTTAAAGAATATGTAAATCCAACATTTCATATTCCTGATATTTGCCTATTACACCATGTACTTGTATAAAAAATGATTCTATTCTCTTTGTATTGCTTCCCTTGTGTGAAATCCCTGGTGTTCCTGCCATTCCCTCTGCTTTCCTATAAAACATGGCCACACTAGGCATGAGAGCTCAGCTCCCTGTGCAGGGAGCTTATCCAATGATTAGACTTGTGCTGACCCCCCCCCCGTACAGCCATTCACTGGAAAGATCAGTGTTCCGCTGTTTCTCTTCCCCCAGCTCCTTATGCAGCTGAGAACAGAGAATATGTGATCACTTAAACAAAGGAAAAAAAAGGTATTTATAATGTTTTTAATGCAAACATATAGGTTTTGCCTTTCAAATGTATTTTAAGCACAATAGGTTGTTTTACAAGGTGAGAGTTTGCAAATAATTTAAAACCCCTCAATTTCACCTTTCGAAGAGACTCTAATACATTCATCAAAATGACAAATTTCACAGAAATGTCCTGGTTTTACCTGAAAGTTTGCTGAAGCAAAAATGCCAGTTTTGCTAGTCCCTGCAGTGCTAATGTCTTCATTTCCTCTCTTGGTGACCTCCATCATTAGGGCAGGAAATTAGGAGAAATCTTTGAAAATGGGGACACAGACAGATGCTCACAGCGGCTCTTACTCTTCCTCAGTTCACCCAAAATTAAATACATTTTTGCTGAATAATACTAATATTCTGTATTATAGAATAATACAAAATGCACTCTCGTGTTTAAAAGTAAGATTCAAAGTAAAGATTAGATTTAGGGGGTTGTATTGAGATTAAGGGTCAGATAGTCATAGCCTCAGCTGTCCCTAATTTGATAGGACTGTTTGGGATGTCAAACTGGCAGCCCTCCAGCTGTCGTAGAACTCCAAGTCCCATCATGCCTCTGCCTTTGGGAACCATGCTTGTAACTGTCAGCCTTGCAATGCCTCATAGGACTTGTAGTTTAACAACAGCTGGAGGGCCACCAGTTTGACACCCCTGCTCTATTGGAACTGAGTTTTCTATCCCTTCATTTTTATACATTATTACTCACCTTTGTCTGATGCATGGAATTCTATACAGTACAAATTATGGATTTATATTGAAAGGGGCCACTGGATAATACTTATCCCCAGTGATTGCCCTGTTCTTGCAAGCCTTCCAACATTCCTTGTCCACATAGATAGGAGCCCCTTGCTTCTCTGGCCCTAAGGCTTGGGTCTTTTATAGCACCAACATGCACCCCTCTGGCTGTACACTTGCACACCTAGACTCCTTAGGAGGGTGGATCCCAGAACAATGGCCATGTCACTATTGATAGGCCAGCACACACCTGCCCAGTCAGTGTGCTGATGGTTCCGGATACCTGGACCCAGGGCTGGAGATTTTTTCCCACCCAGATTGCTTTGAAATCTTGGGGCTCCAGGTCCCAAAACTGGACTCTCTATGCAATGAGCAAACTGAAAAGCCAGTGTCCTCCTAATCAAGAAAACTCCCTGGAGCCCTTTAACCTGCCCAATGGGGAATTCTGGGTTAACATCACATTGCACTGCCATTATTTATATATAAATAATGTGTGTGTGTGTATATATATATATATATATATATATATATATATATATATACACACACACACACACACACACACACACACACACACACACACACTCTGGAATAAATGGGTAAAGACACCCTGATTTGAATAAGAATGGCTTAGATGCGAAGAAGTCCCTTTAACTAGAAAAAGCAAATTGAGTCCTGAGATGTTTAAAGTTCCTGATGGGATAGTAGCCATTGTCTTCTGCTAGCAATGGTGGGACCCATATACAGCAGTGAGCAATGGTAATTCAATGAAGATAACAGACTGTGGTAAATCCTCAAAGCAAAGATCTCTTGGTACTGAGGTGTAAAGATGTCTGAATGCAGTGTCTCTAGACTGTTGTCATAAAGAGGTTGGACATCTGCCTGCTTACCAATCCCATGGATAGGACAGCTTCCTAGGAACAGAGTTCTTGAACAGGCTTTTGGCTGTTCTCGGAGAGTTACTACCTTTCAATGTGGCAAGCAGAGATGACTGGCTGAAGTCCTGATGCAGATGTGATCCCAGTGTGGTGATCGGCATCATCACTGTGCTGAACTGGTATGCAGAGTTCCATAGCCAGCAATCTGTCTCTGGAGGAGAATGGCAGTCCTCCTGTGTTCAGCTCTGAGTCCTGCACCAAGAGAGTGAGCCATTTCTTTGCTGTATAAAATATCTGCTCTCCCAGCAACCTTCTGGTTCCCAGCTCTCTGGTAGTTGTAGTGCAATCAGCATTCAGAAATACTATGTATTGGCTATAGGACTACAGGTCCCAAAATCCTCTGCTGTGAGAAGAACTGATTCCACTCTGCTAACAGGAAGTGAAGTAGCAGTCCCAGTACTGGGCATTAGGGCAAAAAAGATTAACCATTGTCTCATCTGTAAATGTCCCTGAATGTGGAATTTACCAACCGTTTTTACTCATACATTATTCATGCTTCTTACAGCTGGGGGCATGGCTGGGCTGTGTCTGTTGCCTACTTGCTTTGTGCTGCAAGGTGTCCCTCTTTTCTATTTGAAAAAGTTAGGAGGTATGGGAAGTCACTATTTGTCCATCTATGCACCCCACTTGTTTCACTGTGCTATGAAAACTTTTGAAACTGAAAAAAAGCTTTATATATTTTTTTTTGTGCTGCACTTGAAGTGGTGGAAGACTTGGTGGAACCCTAGGAAGATGTATAGAGAATATGGAGTCACAGTAGCAACTGTGAGCTTTTCATTGTGGTTCCTAATTATGTTTGAATTCACATACGCAGAATTAATTTTATCCTAAAGGACATTTTATATGCAAATATACAAGACAGTAATCAGAAGAATAGATGGTTCTATTTGTACATTTTATTCTCCCTTTCCAGCTAAGAAGTGCCATCAAGCAGAAAAAAACTCACATCATGCGTGGTTTTACTCCAAATGACTTTGTCTTGTATTTCAAATTCCATAGTGGAAGTGGAAGTCATTTCACATACAGTATTTCCACGTTTATTTTCAAACTATTGCTCTGCAGAGCATGAAGAATTTTAGCTAAGCTAATTAAACCATTTGTTTGAAAATGCTAAATGAATGTGAATAAGTACACAGTGAATTTTAAATATACTTAAATAAGGTGCAATAAATGGGCACATGAAACTTGGTTAAAGACAAAGAGTAAATCCGAGCTATGTTTATGGAGGTAATGTTAACAATACATCTGAAGATGTATTATGTCATCCAATGAAATATCAGACATTACAATTTTCACATGTGATGACAGAGCACCATGTTGGTCAGGGGTGTTCAACCTGTGGTCACATTTGGCCCTCGGAGCCCTCTGATGTGACCCTTGGCCTCAAACCAGGGAAGCACACTTCTGTTATATCCTGCTGGTTTGGTACACTTTCTGAAAGCGCACCAAAACTCCTGAATGCAAGAGTTTCGGTGCACATTCAGAAACTGCTCCACACCCGCAAAATATAATAGAGTTCTATGGCAAAGTGCAGCTAACCTGCAGGAAAACCACAGGTGCACTGTGATGCACCTGCGGGGGGATAAACTGCAGCACTTCAGTGTGAAAGCAGCCTTATAGGGGTTCAGGACAGTAAGAGCTTTGGGGGGCAGTAAAACCCCATAGTTGACACGTTTTTACCACACCTCCCCAGCCACTGGTGTAGCATCAGGGGTCACAATGGTAAATCCGCCACATGTTCCAGGGGGTTCATGCAACCTCCCTATCACATTCTGTTTATACTCGGACAGTAGGGGCGGTGGGAGCAGAATATACGGGAACCAATCCTTTCCATTTTCCACCTGCAAACGCTGAAAGCCGTTTTCTCCTCTCCCTCCCGTCTGCATTTAGCGGGTGCAGGAAAATGTTCATTATGCTATTTGAAATAAAAATTTGAAATTCTATATCATTTCATTTCATTGTGGCCCATAACCAATTACAAAATCACTTGAGAACCCTTGCTGTAGGTTAAAGTATATGGAAAAACATTGGTTTCACAGTCTTAAAGTATATGTGAACACCCACCTTGAAAAACAACCCTTTCAGTCGTTGTATATATAAATATATACAGTATATATTTTTTTTATAAGTGATCACGTAACCTCTGTTCTCAGCTGCATAAGAGGTATAGGTGGAGACTGCAGGAGGAGGGTGTCAGCATGAAGCAGAGAAATAGTAGTACACTGATCTTCCCAATGAATGGCTGTGCAGGAGGAGCGTGTCCGTACAAGTCTGATCATCTGAAAAAAACTGACCTAGGTGGATGTGCTTCTATGCCTAGGACAGCAGAGGGACTGGCAGGAACACAGGTATTTTGCACAAAGGAAGCAATACATAGTAAAATGGATACTTTTCTATAAAAGTAAATGTTACAACAAACACATATCAAGAATATGAAATGTTGGGGGAACAAACACTTTAAGGATGTAGTGCAGGTGCATTATATAAAAACAGTACTAAATCCATAATAGGGAAGAGTATACCATCAAGTCAATTATACTCCTGGGATATTGATCTGGTCAGTTAACTAGCAGTTTCAGCTGCTTAATGAAATTAACAACAGGTGCACTAGATAGGCAACAATGAGGCAACCCCCAAAACAGGAATGGTTTTACAGGTGGAGGCCACTGACATTTTTTTCCCTACTCATCTTCTCTGACTGTTTTTCCCAAGTTTTGCATTTGGCTAGGGTCAGTGTCACTAATGGTAGCATGAGGCGATACCTGGACCCTACAGAGGTTGCATAGGCAGTCCAACTCCTCCAGGATGGCACATCAATACATGCCATTGCCCGAAGGTTTGCTGTGTCTCCCAGCACAGTCTCAAGAGCATGGAGGAGATTCCAGGAGACATACAGTTACTCTAGGAGAGCTGGACAGGGTTGTACAAGGTCCTTAACCCATCAGCAGGACTGGTATCAGCTTCTTTGTGCAAGGAGGAACAGGATGAGCACTGCCAGAGCTCTACAGAATGACCTCCAGCAGGCCACTGGTGTGAATGTCTCTGACCAAACAATCAGAAACAGACTTCATGAGGGTGGCCTGAGGGCCCGATGTCCTCCAGTGGGCCCTATGCTCATTGCCCGCACCATAGAGCTCGATTGGCATTTGCCATTGAACACCAGAGATGGCACGTTCACCCTGAGCACATGTGACAGATGTGAAGTGATCTGGAGAAGCCATGCAGAACCTTAAGCTACTTGTAACATCGTTCAGCATAACCGTTTTGATGGTGGGTCAGTGATGGTATGGGAAGGCATATCCATGGAGGGACGCACAGACCTCTACAGGCTAGACAATGGCACCCTGATTGCCATTAGGTATCAGGATGAAATCCTTGGACCCATTTTAAGACCCTTTGCTGGTGCAGTGGGTCCTGGGTTCCTCCTGGTGCACGACAATGCCGGCCTCATGTGCTGAGAGTATGCAGGCAGTTCCTGGAGGATGAAGGAATTGATAACATTGAATGGCCCCCATTCTCGCCTGACCTAAATCCAATGGAACACCTCTGGGATATCATATTTCGGTCCATCTGACACTGCCAGGTTGCACCTCAGACTGTCCCGGAGCTCAGTGATGCCCTGGTCCAGATCGGGGAAGAAATACCCCAGAACACCATCTGTTGTCTCATTAGGAGCATCCCCTGACCTTATCAGGCATACATACAAGCACGTTGGGCCATACAAAATACTGAGTACCATTTTGAGTTGCTGCGATGAAATTTCAGCAAAATGGACTAGCCTGCTGCATCATTTTTTTCACTTTGATTTTCGGGGTGTCTTTGAATTCAGTCCTCTATAGGTTGATAATTTCAGTTTCCATCAAACGATGGGGCATCCTTACGTTCCTAACACATTACCCAGTCCATGTCAGTATAGAGATCCAGTATGATTATTTTCCCTATTGAGATCTGATGTGTTTTCAAAGTGTTCAAAGTGTTCCTTTTGAGCAGTGTATATATATATATATACACACACACACACAGTGTGTCCCAAAAGTCTGGACACATAGGACTATTAGGAATATTTTGTTATGTGTATAATATGTCATTATATATCACCAGACCTTAACCACCATGCATTTTATCGCAGGGCAGGATTGCATGCCACTGTTCAGGATGGACAGCTGCTGTGTGCTAAGCCTCTGCGGTTTACTGTGCGGCAGCTGTCAGGGCAGTATGAATGGGTGCTAAGTCTTGGGGTTAGAGGAATAAGCTGTAATACAAACCTTATTCCTTGCCCTGGCAGGCTTCCTTCTGGCTGCTCAACTGGTCCCCCAAAGCCTCTTTTCTAAGGCACTGATTGTCTTGAAGATGAAGATGGTGAAAACCTGGAGTGTAGGAGAGTGATAAGGAGTGTGCCAGAGCACTCCACCCACCACCCCTAGACTTAACAAGAATGTAGCCCTTGCAGTACGGTGTCCCCGGTAAGGCAATATTTAAAAAAAATCTTAGAGATCAGCTTTAAGTCTTTCCCGCTTGCAACACACATATATGTGGCCTCTCAGCAGATGGGCCTTAGCCTGCATATATGCGTACCTATAGATTAACAGGACTGTGCTGAGAGTGAACACCACGAGCGTACAGTTACCAGCAGCTAACTGAAAACTCCCAACTTCTACATGTGATCGTAAGCAATCACGGCGATCACATAATCAGTAACCTCGGCCCGCCTCCCGGCATATAAAACCCCTTAAAGGGCCAGGAGGCGCCAGCACCAAGGGGTTAACATGCAATGGGAGCAATTCTGAGCAATCTGGGGTTTATGTACCGTCTTTTGCTTTGTCCTCATCGACCATCCATTTCTTTGATACCAATGTTTTGTTGGCAATCTGCGTGGGCATCTCTATTACCGGGATGGAGAGAGGGGTGTTGTTTGAACAGACTTGTAGTGGTGCATTTTCTTTGCTTGGTGTTCATGTACACTTTTATCATCTCATATCAATTACTTGACTTTTTTTTATTCTTCTGCAATATGTGAGCCTGTGTTTTGTATGCACACTATGCCAGTACATGGACAGATGAAGGTGAATGTTTGGATTGGTGGCTACTTCCATAAAATCTTGCCAGATGAGAGTTACTTGTCAAATAGTACACTACTGTCTAAGTGCAAATGTATTGGCCAGATGAAACATTAATGGCTACCATTGGTTATTTCTAAATCTTAAAGTGAATCTATGAAGATTAAAATATGAGAGCAGCCATTACCAACTTGTTTTAAAGGATAACTGCTGTTCCAAAGAAAGTAAAGTGATTCTTTTGGCCTAGCCCTCTGACCTGAAGTAGCCCCTTCCCCTAATTCCTACCTTGAATAAGAAGGCTGCATACATACATCTGTCAACAGAGTCTCTGGGCCCACTTGTGTCTTCAATTCCTAGAGACTTCAGTTGGGCCTTGGGTTGGGGTTTGGGCCCCTTTAAGGCTTGTAGAACATTACAAATGTTACAATATGTCATGTTTTCAAGCTCTGCAACAGTCGAGTGTTTTTGTCTTCGGATTTGTTCTTTGGTGGACAAACGATTTCAAGTTTCTGTTGCTATGGTGATCTAAACAGCATTGCTGTTCTGTTTAAAGTGGTCTTGACACTAATTAACATTTCCCGATACAGCAGTGAATAAGTGCTACCTATATATCATCTCAAAACTAATCGGTTTAGCTCTTTCATGGATACTCAGGACATTTCCGAACATGAGAGAATGGTATTATTACAGCCATAGATAATCATTTTTAGTTAGTTTAATGCAAAAACGAGCTTGTATCATATTCATATTTGTATATATGGTTTAACCTACAACTGTATTTATTTCCATAGAATTACAAATCAATGAAATTCTTCATAAGCTGCCAGCATGGTGGAAAACCAGTCTATTGAGAGCTAGACTGTAATTGTGCATGCAGCTGGTCATGATCTCCTTAATCAGTAGTTAATTTAGATTGTATACCTTGAACATGCGATGTATGCCTCCAAAAAGTCAAAATACACAGGTGGGGTACGTAGCACATCCTGTCCCTTTCCCCCTGCTGCCTCTTCCCCTACTGATCTTACCAGATACTCTCCACTGTCAAGCTACTGCTGTAAAAAAAACTGAGCTATCAAACTGTTATATGTTATTAAATTATTAAGAGCTTATATTCACATATATGCAAACTGAATACTTTTTGAACCGCATCTAATTCGCATGATATGTGAAATAACATTGCTTCCTATGGTACCTGTCCACATATGTCTGGTGCAGCTAGAGTGTGGATTCAGTGGGAATTTAAAAAGAGTCCTCTCAATTCTCTGAGCAGTGCGGTCCAGTTCAGGTGCTAATTCAGGCTCACTGACTTCTATGGGAACTGCTTCTGAATCGCACATGTCATCAGTTTTTGAACACAATTTCAGCACAATTTTCTCTCTTCAAATCCTGATCTGAACTGGTCCTGGACCACTGCTTTGTAATTTGCTGTGAAAACGGACCTTCAAAATTGCACTGCTCATGTGTCAATCCAGCCTCAGAAATACAATGTAACATTATTCTTACAATGTAACATTATTCTCGGTTTCATTCATATGCAGATTTAAGGTGTGGCCTCTGATCTGCATATAATACAGGTGAAACTTTTTTAAAATGTACATATATATATATATATATATATAAATATACAGCTGTGTTCAAAATAATAGCAGTCAGACATCACTAACCTGATCAATCACTGTTTTTGGTAGAAATGATATTTCTACATGGCAAATAATTTACTAGCAGGTGTAGTAGAGTAATAGAAATCCAACAGACCCAACAGTCATGACATGCATGCTGCTGATTCTGTGTAATTGAATCACTAATTGAAAGGGGCATGTTCAAAATAATAGCAGTGTGGAGTTCTATTAGTGAGGTCATTCATTCTTTGAAAAACAGGTGGCAATTATTGCCCTTATTTAAGGAAGGAAGGCAGCAAATGTTGTACATGCTGGTTACAGTGCATTTCTCTCTGAAATTCTGAGGAAAATGGGTCGTTCCAGACATTGTTCAGAAGAACAGCGTACCTTGATTAAAAAGTTGATTGGAGAGGGGAAAACATATAAAGAAGTGCAGAAAATGATAGGCTGCTCAGCTAAAATGATCGCAAATGCTTTAAAATGGCAACCAAAATCTGAAAGACGTGGAAGAAAGTGAAAAACTACCATTCAAATGGATAGAAGTATAGCCAAAATGGCAAGGACTCAGCCAACAATCAGCTCCAGGAAGATCAAAGAAGGTCTAAAGTTACCTGTGAGTCCTGTTACAATTAGAAGACGCCTATGTGAAGCCAAGCTATCTGCAAGAAGCCCCCGCAAAGTCCCACTGTTGAAAAAAAGACATGGGCTGAAGAGGTTACAATTTGCCAAAGAGCACATTGACTGGCCTAAAAAGAAATGGCGCAACATTTTGCGGACTGATGAAAGTAAGATTGTTCTTTTTGGGTCTAGTGGCCGGAGACAGTTTGTCAGACGACCCCCAAACACTGAATTCTGGCCACAGTACACTGTGAAGACAGTGAAGCATGGTTGCGCAAGCATCATGATATGGGGATGTTTCTCATACTACAGTGTTGGGCCTATTTATCGCATACCAGGGATCATGGATCAGTTTGAATACATCAGAATACTTGAATTGGTCATGCTGCCTTATGCTGAAGAGGAAATGCCCTTGAAATGGGTGTTCCAACAAGACAACGACCCCAAACACACCAGTAAACGTGCAACATCTTGGTTCAAGACCAACAAGATTTACGGAGTGGCCAGCCCAATCCAATAGAAAACTTGTGGGGTGACATCAAAAATGCAGCTTCTGAGGCAAAACCAAGAAATAGAGAAGAACTGTGGAATATAGTCCAATCATCCTGGGCTGGAATACCTGTTCACAGGTGCCAGAAGTTGGTTGACTCCATGCAACACAGATGTACAGCAGTTCTCAGAAACAGTGCTTATACAACAAAATATTCATTAAGTGATTCAAAGGAAAGAAAAATCTTCAAACATTTTTCAGGTCATATAGTGAATGTTTGAGTTTGTAAAGAAGAATACAAACACTGCTATTTTATTGAACAGTCTAATATTCACTTTTCTTCATTTTTTTAGAGGAACAACACAAATTTGATCTATTTTTCTTCATGTTTTGATTTGGAATAGAATGTGTAGTGTTCCCAATGCATTTGTGTGTATGGAAATAAAAGCTATTAGAAGGATTTTGAGCTTTATTCACTTTTTTCAACACACTGCTATTATTTTGAACACAACTGTATATACACACAGTGAAGGAAATAAGTAATTGATCCCCTGCTGATTTTGAATGTTTGCCCACTCAGAAAGAAATGATCAGTCTAAAAATCAAATGGTAGGTGTATTGTAACACTGAGAGACAGAATAGCAACAAAAAATTCAAAAGAAATGTCTAACAAATTATGCACTGATTTGCATGTGCATGAGGGAAATAAGTATTTGATCCACTTCACAAAACATGACTTAGTACTTGGTGGCAAATCCCTTGTTGGCAATCACAAAGGTCAGATGTTTCCTGTAGTTGGCTACCAGGCTTGCACACATCTCAGGAGGGATTTTGGCCCACTCCTCTTGGCAGATCCTCTCCAAGTCATTAAGGTTTGGTGGTTGATGTTTGGCAACTCGAACTTTCAGCTCCCTCCACAGATTTTCAATCGGATTAAGGTCTGGAGACAGGCTAGGCCACTCCAGGACCTTAATGTGCTTCTTCTTGAGCCACTCCTTTGTTGCCTTGGCCATGTGTTTTGGGTCATTGTCATGCTGGAACACCCATCCACGACTCATTTTCAATGCCCTGGTGGAGGGAAGAAGTTTCTCACCCAAGATTTGACGGTCCATCGTCCCTTTGATGGGGTGCAGTTGTCCTGTCCCCTTAGCAGAAAAACACCCCCAAAGCAGAATGTTTCCACCACCATGTTTGACAGTTGGGAAGGTGTTCTTGGGGTCATAGGCAGCAGTCCTCCTCCTCCAAACACGGCGAGTTGAGTTGATGCCAAAGAGCTTGATCCCAAACTAAATTTCTTCAAGGAGTGTGTCCTTGGGCTCACAGCAGCTGATTCCTACAACATTATTTTAAAACGTGGTTTTTATTTGTCTCCAGCCTCCTCCAGCACAGGCAATAAGGTGGCTCGGTTCAACTGTACGCATTTTTCATTGTTAGATTCAGGGCTTTTTTTTCAGTGGGAACGTGAGGGAACGCAGTTCTGGCACCTCCAGCACTGAATATATGTAAAGGCAAGAATTTGCTGGGGTGTGCTGGAGGGTCTATTGATGCTGGCTGATAGGGGGACTATAGTTGCTGGAGGGGATCGGTTTTTTGTGTTGGGGTCTATTGTTGCTGGTGGGGGATATAATGTTGCTATGGGTGACTTATGGTGCTGAGGGATCAGTTGTTTCGGGGAGAGATCTACTGTTAAGAGAGAGGTCTATTAATGCTAGCTGCTGGGAGATCTGCTGTGGCTGCTGGGGGTCTATTGTTGCTGGGGTAGTATTTGTGGTGGGTCCATTGTTGCTGGGGGTCTATTATTGTGTAGGGGGATCTATTGTTGTTGGGGAGGTTGTTGATGCTGGTGGGGGTGTAGTGTTGATGGCTGCAGGCGATCTATTTTACTGCTTTTCTCACTATCATTAACAAATTCCATTAGCACTAGCACTACAGAATTACTTGGTTCTGAATTCTCTAAAAGGGGTGATAGTGGGAGGTGGGTAGGGGGTGGAACCAAGGGATGGTGCTAAGAGATGAGTTGGGGGCAGAGACAAGAGGGTGACTCAGAAGGGGGGAGTTTGAGTTCCTGCACCTATTCTCTGAGAAAAAAAACCCTGGTTAGATTTGAACATAAATAACAATACAAATTCACATTTTGTGAACCTTGCATTAGACAGATATTTAGTTTTGCTGTTTGCAATAATTGCTGCACAGAATGTGGGACCATTAAAATTGAATAATTGACTGAAATGTCTGTAACTTTGTCTAGTAGCACATTTCATGCAGCTACTGCTCTGACATAGGCAGGTGAACCCATCATCATTGGGTCCAGCTTGCTTGAAATATATCTCAATGGCTTGTTTGTTTTCTATTATGCTCTTTGTGTAGGAACTTCAGTTTCATGTTCTAAAAAGACAACCTTTCCCTGGAAATATTGTAATTTTTCTTTGCTTGCTCTGTTGTTAGTTTTAGCTAGATAACACAAGTCCTCAGTTTTCATCTTACATATTTTCCAAATGTCACAACATAATATAATATAACAATACCGTGCGGTCATGCAGAGATGTCCATAAATCCAAGGTTTTCTTCAGCTTACCGCTGCACTTACAAGGAAAAGGAAAAACATAATTTCACAATCCACACATTCTGCTTTCGATTCAAAAATAAAAATAAATAAAAACAAAAAAGTACCAACAATCTGTATATGAAATAATAGAAAATCATCAGCCAGATAAACAACCATAAAACATTTGGCTGCAGGCGTCATCTATTCCAAAAGGGTGTGTGGACTTGAGATGAGTCTGTAATTTTATTTATTACTCCCACATAAAGTTACTATCAGAAAAATTATTATATATCCCATTCATCTAGGCTCTCATCTTAATCTAATGTAACCCCATATTACAAATGTTCCCATTAACCCTTATTCCATTTCCAACCAAAGGTTGTCTAAACCAATTAAAATATATATATATCATTAATAAAATTGTTAACATCATATCAGAAATAATACTTGAGTGATAATTTCAATATATCACACCCCAATTCCAGTTACACAGATACATTTCCTTAAAGGAGAAGTTCACCTTTTAGACAAAAATAATAAATGCACATTTTTTTGCAGGTAAAAAATTGTGCTTTTATTATTTTTGTCTACAGGAAAAGCATTGGAAAGCATTGCAGCAGCGATCTGTAGATCTCTGATGCCATGCAGCTCTCCTGCAGACCTGTCAGCATATCTGCAGACACATAATGGTTTGAAAACTTGAAGTCATATAATGGATGATCTTGCCAGCTTATCACTTGTGTCTCATCCAGCTTACATTGTCCTTGTTTTTACACAGCACATGTATATCGTTCTCTCACTTTCTTTTAACTCTCTTCAAAATTTCCCTGCTTAAGTTAGTTTTACCTCTCTAAACTCAGCTTTCCTTCTTTTGTTCTCTGATATCCCTTCATCCTATGTACTGTAACCCTGTACTTAACTTACTTTAGCTCCTATGATAAGACGTGTTGTCATAGTGCTCGTCCCGTCTTCCTTCTCTGACCACATATAATGTATTCTGTTTGGGCCAGGGCCAAAAATTACATTATTCCTTTACAATTTGACTCTCATTTCTCTGTTTTGGCTTTTTCCCATGTCTTATAATTTACTAGTTGTGGTGCCTTACTTTAAATTTATTCCACAACATAACATCAAAATGCCGCCTTATGTGTAAATTTACATTGTCTGTCACCCTTCATCCATCCTGCTCAAATAGAAAGCTGTTTCTCTAGCTGTTTAATCTGGATGATCCTTAGTCCCTGTGGACTTGGTAACCCTGTTACCCATTGTCCACTTTATCCATTAATCTACGGGCTCAATATAGGCGGAACCGCACATTCAGCTAATAAATTCTCTTGCGCTCCACTTGCACTGGGCATATTTGAGAGTCTCTTACCCTTCATTAATTTACTTAGTTTATTGCCCATAATGACTGGCCAGTCTTCCCTATACCTTCTTGCCTCTAGATCTATTACAGCAGATGTGTGCTTCATATAACCAGTTAACAGCACTATTCTTCTTTTTATCTGTCACACTCCAATGGACAGTAGACAGTGACACCATAACATATAAACACCAATCAATACAGTTCTATTAAGGGGAGTAAAATAGGTACCCTTTGTTCCAAAAATGCCTTACGGATCAAGGAAGTCTGATAACTCAAACATAAGCAAAGGGTTTACCTCAGTCGGCTGATTATCAGAAATTTCCAGATCATATCAAGCTCCTCTTTTTGGATTCTCAGGGTCACCTGTAAATCCTGTCTTGGCTGGCTCGCCAACTGTTCTGAAAATTAATACTGAAATTTTATGGATGGGCAACTTCTATCCTCATATTGATCAGTGGATCCAAATTAATAATAACTGCTGCAGTAGAGAAAAGACACACAAAAATACACTTTCTACACATGATTATGTAGGTATCACATTAATATTACCATAGTACCTTTATGGTAACAAGTGGTGTTACATAGGCATGGTAATTTCTAATCAGGATTCGAAAGAATGCAAACATCATTAGTGCCCTGTACAATACAGTTTCAAAGCAGTTTAATATTTAAACTTTTTTTTTTGTTTTGTTCATTCATTCATTCATGTTGCAACTTTTTTCCCCACATTTTTGTCTATAGCTCGCACAGACATAAAAAATAATTGCAAGACAATAACTCCAGAAGAAAGCCCTTTTTGTCTTGAAATGAAAACAATATATGTATTACGTTGTTATCTTAAAGTAGAACTATAGGCAAAACTTTTTTTTTTCATTTTGGATAGAGCAAAAGAGGGTTATAACCAATTTTTTTTTTCACCATCTGTCTCCCATTGGGGGATCTCCATTCACTTCTTGTTCTATAGCCAAACAGGAACTGAGAGGCAACCCCTGCAAATTAAGGAGATTCCTTGGGGACCACAAGGTCACCAGAACTAATGTTCCCATTGGAAGATTTCTACTCTATTACTTTTCTGGGGACAACCGAAAATTTGGGATTTTCTTTTACTTTCACTTTCAAAGATAATGGTAAACAGAAAAAATAGAGAAAGCGCATACGGAGGCGTAGACAGCAATAAAAACTGACAAGTATTCCAATCTCTCTCCATTCTATTCAAAACTTAAAAAAAAGGATTTGCCTTTAGTTATACTTTAAATCATGACGAAGTGATAAATTAATAAGCACATCAATTGCAATAATGTAAAAATTGCTCTCCTCCATAAGGGGTGTGAGAGCTGAAATGGATAACAGAATATATATTATATGAGATCTGAAATCTGTAATGAAAAAAAAAAAAACTGCTGAAACTATGCACATTTCTTCATAGTGCCACACCTGCATACCCCTACCTGCCTCCTGCACCCTGAGGAAACCTAGGACAATGATAGGCTACTAGGTGTATAGGGGGGCTTACTGTCTTAAACTACCCAGAACTGTCGAAGTCTTAAGGTGGCCATACATTAGTAGAATTTTGTTTAAAGGTTTTTGTTGTAAGAACGTTTGTTTGATTTTCTAATCATCAGTGGCGGTCAAATCAGGGGCGGACTGACAACTCATGGGGCCCCCGGGCAATACTGGATCATAGGGCCCCTGTGTCCTTGCCCAAACTCAAAAAAGCCTATGAAAAAATTACCAGAGGCATCTCATGGGGCCCCCTACTGACCCCGGGCCCTCAGGAAGTACCCGAGTTTCCAAATAGTCAGTCCGCCCCTGGGTCAAACTGATGTTTTGCTTTCAACTATTTGAGAAAATTCAAAAGAGCAGGATGGAATTTTTTTTTTTTTAACAAATGTGGTTGTGGTTTTTGTGTATGTAGTTTTCTTTCAGTAGTCCATCTGTTCCATAATCAAAAGAAAAAGGGAACTTTTGAAGTACTTGTGAATGACATTCGTCAAGTCATTTAATGTATTAGGAATTTTTGCACACATTTTTGTATGCGTGTTTGTATGAGCATTTACTAAAAGATCTACTAGTGTATGGCCAGCTTTACCTCCTAGATGCTGAATCATCCTGAACATAAGGTGTCTGTACATCAAGCCTGTAATAGTTTATTTTTACATTATTTTAATGACATCATTCAGATAGCTGCATTTGTGTAGGTGCAGGAAATGTTCAGGAATAACTAAAATTGCACATTTTATTTTGCACTTGTAGCCTAATGCAGACCATAAGCTAGTTATCTCCACTGACAGATTAAATAGTGCCAGTAGATGAGATCTACCCATTGTCCTGAACTCTGACCTATCTCTGCAAAATTTTATTCAGCTGACATTTACATCCTGATATATGCACAGCTTAAACTCATGTTCACCCTTTTCTTCATAGCTCCTGCTTCTGTCATTTATTTATTCATTCTCCTATTTTTACTTTTTCATCTTTTTTTCACCCTGTTATGATTTTTTATTTTCTGATGCCTATTTCTATGATTGCCATTAAAGCAGTTTAAAGGCAATTTATTAAAAATTAAAATAAAAAATATGTTATACTCACCTGCAATGGTATTGAACAGAGTGGCCCCAAACCTCTTCCTCTTGTGTCCCCCTCTGGCAATCTTGGCTCCCTCTCTTCTGTGTCTGCCACCATAGCAAGAGCTTACTTTGGGGGCAGATGTGCAGGCTTGTTCCCAAGTCGGGTTGTGTGTGTCGTTTGATACACATAACACTACTTGACCCCTTCCCCTGCTCTCTGCTCACAGGATTTGACTCAGAGCAGCTGGAGCCAATGGCGCCTATGTCAAGTGTCTGTGGTAGTGAGCCCTTGTAGATCGCCAACTCGGGGTTCCCCAGGATGTGGAGTCTAAACCCCAGGTTGCTTCATCACCAGAGCCCCTGATGGTGGGGATGAACTTGCAGCAAGATGGAACCAGGTCGCGGCCCCCAGGTATGCCCCGGCTGAGAATACGGAGACCACTCGTGTGCAGAGTACAACCAGCAGGCGACGAAAATCCAGGAGACAAGCCGAGGTCAGGGTGGGTAGCAAACAAGCTCAGATGATGAACAAAGCCGGGGTCAGTACATGGGTAGTCAGGCACAGGATACACAAGTAACAAAGAACACGAGCTCAGAGAACTGTGACGTTGCCCAGGCAATTTGGGCTATAGTCAGCATGTCTTATATAGACAAGCAAACTGGGGACGGGCCAGGAAGTAATGGAAGTGAGGGAGAAGACTGGCAGACAGGCACAGCACTGGATCAATACAACACAAAGGTAAGTATTTGGGGAGGTGATGTGCACAGCTATTCGCCAAACATTTTTTTATCTTAATGTAGGTAATGCATTAGGGTAAAAAACATTTTGCTTTTAGAACCACTTTAATCCATACAAAAGACCTGTGTATACAACAAAATGGCTCCCGGAGCTCCCATAACATGATTATAGCTACCAGTTGTGTATAGTGAAGCTTACAGCAACCTCATGAGAAGAGCAATGCATGCTAAGAAAACAAAAAACTCTTTTTACATTTTGCTTCATTTAAATAAAAAAAAGTATCACATCAGATGTGCCGTTTTCATATTCTGACACTAATTTCTTGTCCTTTTCTAAAGACCATATAAAATGCCACTTACTCAGGAGAAGCTTGTTTTAAACCTGTCTTTGGGGACCACTAACAGTTCATGTTTTGCAGAAATCTTCAGATAGTCACAGGTGAAAGTGCATCTTTTAAATTGTAGTTAAATTACCTGGAAGCTTTGAAAACATGACTTATATTGGGTACTGAGGACACCTCTAGAAGATGTCTGGGGTTATTGGACCATGGTCAACCAGGCAGAAGAAGACACTGGGACTTTCGTTTGCCAACAATTGCATTACAAAAGACTTTAAATAAACAGATATTAGGAACATAACATAAAATAAAGGACAAATCTAGACAGCAGCAGCACACAATATTATTTCAGCTACAGGCCACGCTGCATTATTACACAATGATTATGAATCACTTTTAGCCATACTCAAGTCAAAACACGATCCTACTTCCTGAAGTTATGCAGACCCTTTGCAGACCATTTGGCTGTTGATATGAGGCTGGCTGGTCTTCAGCTGCTCTCTAGATAACTATGCTGGATTTTCAATCTTTACATACTCTGCCTAGCCTCATCTTTAGAAATGGCTGGGTCACATCTGAGATGTAGGATTGTCACCTCATCCCTTTAAAACCGAACATATATTAATTACACAGGGTCTATGGCTGAATAAGGTGGTAGTTAAACTCACTTAGTGCCTTATCTATATTAAACTAGTCTCAGAACCTGTGTAATTTAATATGTGTTTGGTTTTAAAGGGATGAGGTGGCAACCCTACTCAGATGGCATTTTTATCTCGGAAATGTGCTCTTCTTGCAATGGCTGTGAAGTAGCCAATTATTGCTGATTGCCAGGTATTTGAGCTAGATCCAGTGTTATTCCTTTTTAGCTGAGGTAGTTTTCAACACTCACAGCATCCACACCAAGTATTAAATCACCCGTACTGCATGGGGTATGTTTATAAAGCAGTGAATCTGATATTCAACAAATATTCATTGCAGGCAAATCTTCCAGGTGCATGTGTCTGGATCAGAGTGATGAAGTAAGCACTCTTCTATATGTAGTTCACCAGCAAATGTATGCAAAGTATATTAAAAACCACATACATAAACATAATGCACTTTGGTACATCAATGGATAATGGCTTTGTTATAGCATACATTACAATAGATTACATGATAGACTCACATTGTCAGCTTGTGTGGTCTTTGCTGCTTATATCATAGAACCAGGACCAGCCTGACAACGTGAGCCAGATCTATATACAGTATATGCAGATTGGATTTATAGGTTGATAGGATTTTAAAAAACATTTCACACTATATTTTATATATATATATATATATATATATATATATATATATATATATATATATATATATAATTGTAAATGCCAGAAGGTAGCTTATTGCCATTTTTAAGGTGCTTGTATTCCAATAGACTCTAAGAGATAAAATATTTCAAAATTTATTCACATAATTTCTTAAAATATACAAATATTCATATCTTTCCCAAACAGATATTAAAATGATAGGTTCACCTTTAATATCATGTTACATGTAACACCCATATTTACGGTGTAACATGTGACTAACTGAGCAGCCCCCACACCCCCTGATCCCCTGTTGTGATAGCGAGCTAGGGATCTTCTCCCTGCACCCATTGTCACAATTTAAAAAAAACACTGCCCGGTGGGGCTCCACCCACACATCTATGTCATCCATTCACAGAGTTCTGTGAATGGAAGAACTACAACTACCATCAGCCATTGTGGCTGATGGCTTGTAGCTCTCAATGAACTACCAGGGCTCTGATGAGTGTTCTAGATTATAGTTCATTGATCCTTCCTGTTATTCATTAACTGCCTACACATAAGATGTATGGACAGACGGATACACTGACTGTCTGTAGGAGCCTGAGATTGCCCCCGTGATCTGCAGATTGCGGGTGCAATGATTTACAGGCTCCTAATAAAAAATAAAAAACAGAAATCCCCTCCTTGAAAATGCCATAGGTGACCAACCCCTTCCTATGTACAAACATGTACAAGTTAGTCCAGAGGTTAATTTTGCTTGGTTTCCATAGAGATCTCCTTTCATAACGCGTTTCACATATCAAGCATCATCAGGAGAGCAAGAAGAGGACGTTTATCAATGTATTTGCCATCTATTCAAACCACATAGGTAATTCAGGATGTACTTCACATCCCCCAAATATTAACATGCGAGAGGGGAGAAAAGAAATTCTCTGTGATAACTGAATGGAAGCTGCACGTGGATCTGATGCACTATCAATAATGTCCCTCAGTTGGTTTCTCCCAAGTATTCCATGACACTATTCAATCACCTTTATTTAATTTATGATATGTGCTCTAATTATTGGTTCTGTGTTTCATTTCCCTCACTGAGGTTCACTCATCCAATGTGTCTGTGGATCTGAGGTATCCAAAATGAGCATGTGTTCTACGTATTGTGCTACATACTCTTATAATGTTAGACTTCTGCAGCCATACAAAAATCATCAAGGGGACCCCACACTGCATAGGTGTGCTAATTATTATTGACACTGAATTGATGGATTTGGGCTATAAGGAGAGAAATCTATAACAGCTTAAAGCGGCGTTCCACCTAAAAGGGGAAGTTCCGCTTTAAAGACTGGTGCCCCGCTCCGCATTAAGGATTGGCACCTTTGGGGAGCGGATCCCCGAAACTGACAGGTACCCGCTCCCACTTGCCTAGGCAATCGGAAGCGGAAGTTGTCCTTCCACCCTCCCCATAGTCTTCTGGGACACATGACAGGTCCCAGAAGACTATGGGGCCATGCGGGAAGCGCAGTGCTACTCGCGCATGCGCAGTGGGCCCCTCGGCTGTGAAGCCGCAAGATGTCGCAGCCGGGTGCCCACACTGAAGATGCTGGCGCCTGGAACACAGGACGGCTGGTGAAACAGGCTATGGGGAGGACACACCGTGGGATTGTGGGACAGGTGAGTGGCTGTTTTTTAAAAGTCAGTAGCTACAGTTTTTGTAGCTGTTGACTTTTTTTTTTACAGTGTGAGTGGAACTCCGCTTTAAGATACAGCCAGAGAGTCAGTGGTTAAGTTCTTACTTTTGTTTTCATCATGCTGAAGCTCCTTTCAGATAAAGTCAGCTTGTCCCCTGTCAGTGAGCTACAGAGAAGACCACTGCTGTTGTGTGTAAGCACCAGCCTCTCTGCAGCAATCCGAGACATCCCTGAGTGACAGCTGGAGTTCTACAATCAGAAAAGCGATTTCACAGCTTCAGCCCTGACTCAGCAGCATATTTTAGCTTGCACAGTGGGCAGTAATGATATAGTACTTTGTATATACGCTCTCCCCATTGGTTGTGGAGCAGGTGTAATGACATTGCCCATCATAAATGCATTCAGTTGATGGAAAAATAGTTAATGGCGATCACCATCTGTGCTTTATTAATTTTTTTGAAAAGTTTTATGGACTGAATCATCCTTTTTAGCTTGTCCCTGAGATTGAGTATATCCAGGACTGTAGTGTAATGTGATGGATTTCCTGTTGGAAATGGTTCATTTTTCTGCAATAAGTAGGGCATGTGGTCTGGAACTGTCCTTTCAGAATACCATAAAAGTCTGATTTTAGTAATCAGGAAAGATTAGAGGAACTGAATTTATTCTCTCTTGAGAAGAGGAGATTAAGGGGGATATGATCAACATGTATAAATACATCAGTGGTTCATATAGTAAACTCGGTGTAGAGTTATTCACCCTGAGGTTATTAGAGAGGACAAGGGGGCACTCTTTACATCTGGAGGAAAAGAGATTTAATCTCCAAATACGGAAAGGTTTCTTCATAGTGAGAGCTGTGAAAATGTGGAATAGACTCCCTCAAGAGTTGGTTCTGGCCAGCTCAGTGGATTGCTTCAAAAAAAGGCATGGATTCTTTCTTAGATACACAGAATATAACTGGATACTAACATTTATAGGTAAAGTTGATCCAGAGAATATCCGATTGCCTCTTGGGGGATCAGGAAGGAATTTTCTTTCCTGCAGGAGCAAATTGGATCATGCTTTGCTGGGTTTTTTTTTTGCCTTCATCTGGATCAACTGGGGGGATAGGATTATAAATCGGACACAAGGGGGCGCCAATCTCAGTGTAGAGGGTTAAAGATTTATTGGTAACAAGAGGTTTAAAAACTACTCACTGGATCCTGGTTGTGCAGGATGAGTTTGATGCAGCCGTCAGTGTTCAGCAATGCAGAGAGTTTTTGAAAATGGCGCCGAAACCAGCATGGACAGCAAGGAAGTCAGGAACCCAGCAAGCGACCAATGGCAGGGCAGGAACACGGTCAGGTGATGCGTTTCGAAGCACTTGCTTCTTCTTCAGACATCTAGGATTATAACTTTTTTTTTTCATTTAAATGGTTGAACAGGATGGACTGTTGTCTTTTTTCAGCCAGACTAACTATGTAACTATGTAATCAAGGTGTAAGACCTTTTGTATGAAAATGTAGGAATTTCCAAATAGTTTGACAAACATTTAACAAAACAAAGAAATCTAAGGTATTGGTTGCAAACTAATGCTATGATGGTAAAGGGATGTCAACTCTCAATTTTTATTTTTAAAAGTCTTTTGTTTGCTAAACTATGCAGTTTTCTGTCATCTGTTTGATCCTAGAACAAGGGTGCTCAACCTTTTAAAGGGAGTGGACCACTTAAGTGATTTGGTAACTGCTCATAGGGCACAATGAAATGAAATGGTTTAGAATTTAAAATTTTTTATTTTGAATATCATAATTAGAGATGAGCGAATTTTTCAAAAATTCGATTCGGCTGATTCGGCGAATTCCAGTATGAAATTCGATTCGATGCGAATTTCTTCGCTACGAAGTTAACTTATAAAAAGGGTTTCTAGGCTTCAGAGAGCCTTTAAATTAGTGCAGAACACTGTACCTTTAATTTAAATGCCCTTGGAGATGAGGAAGGAGAAGGAGAAGGATGAGAAGAAGGAGAAGGATGAGAAGAAGGAGAAGGAGAAGGAGAAGGATGAGAAGAAGGAGAAGGATGAGAAGAAGGAGAAGGATGAGAAGAAGGAGAAGGAGAAGGAGGAGAAGGAGAAGGATGAGAAGAAGGAGAAGGAGAAGGATGAGAAGAAGGAGAAGGAGAAGGATGAGAAGAAGGAGAAGGAGGAGAAGGAGAAGGATGAGAAGAAGGATGAGAAGAAGGAGAAGGATGAGAAGGACAGTTCTGTGACAGTTTCTGTCTATTTCTGACAGTTCTGTGACATTCACTCCATACAGCGGTTTCAACCGCTGTATGGAGGGAATGTCCCAGAACTGTCAGAAATAGTCTATTTCTGACAGTTGTGGGACATTCACTCCATACAGCGGTTTCAACCGCTGTATGGAGGGAAAGTCCCAGAACTGTCATAAATAGTCTATTTCTGACAGTTCTGTGACATTCACTCCATACAGCGGTTGAAACATTGTATCTATTTGTTTCCATAAATGGATCCATTTATGGAAACAAATAGATACAATGTTTCAACCGCTGTATGGAGGGAATGTCCCAGAACTATCCGAAATAGTCTATTTCTGACAGTTCTGGGACATTCACTCCATACAGCGGTTTCAACCGCTGTATGGAGGGAATGTCCCAGAACTGTCAGAAATAGTCTATTTCTGACAGTTCTGGGACATTCCCTCCATACAGCGGTTTCAACCGCTGTATGGAGGGAATGTCCCAGAACTGTCAGAAATAATCTATTTCTGACAGTTCTGGGACATTCACTCCATACAGCGGTTGAAACATTGTATCTATTTGTTTCCATAAATGACATTCTGCAGATACACTTAGAGGAGCTCTGCAGATACACTTTTTGCCGGCTTGGAATTATTCTTATTTTCATCCTACTTCTTCTTCTTCATCCTCATCCTCATCCTCTTCTTCTTCTTCTGAGGATGAGGATGAAGAAGAAGAAGAAGAAGTAGGATGAAAATAAGATTAATTCCAAGCCGGCAAAAAGTGTATGTGCAGAGCTCCTCTAAGTGTATCTGCAGAATAGAGGAACTCTGCACATACACTTTTCGCCGGCTTGGAATTATTCTTATTTTCATCCTACTTCTTCTTCTTCTTCTTCATCCTCTTCTTCTTCTTCTGAGGATGAGGATGAAGAGGAAGAAGAAGTAGGATGAAAATAAGATTAATTCCAAGCCGGCAAAAAGTGTATGTGCAGAGCTCCTCTAAGTGTATCTGCAGAGCTCCTCTAAGTGTATCTGCAGAATAGAGGAACTCTGCACATACACTTTTTGCCGGCTTGGAATTATTCTTATTTTCATCCTACTTCTTCTTCTTCTTCTTCATCCTCATCCTCTTCTTCTTCTTCTGAGGATGAAGAAGTAGAAGAAGAAGAAGAAGTAGGATGAAAATAAGAATTCCAAACCGGCAAAAAGTGTATGTGCAGAGTTCCTCTATTTCTGACAGTTCTCTGACAGCTTCTTCACATGTACAGCGGTTGAAACATCTGTATCCTAAATGTAAACTAATAGATACAATGTTTCAACCGCTGTACATGTGTTCCTTCTGTCAGAGAACTGTCAGAAATAGCGGAGCTCACTGCAGGGACACTTTTGCCGGCTGATCGGGAAATATTCGATTCGCGCACCCGAAGTAGGCAAAATTTCGGATTCGACGCGAATCGAATATTTCCTGAAATTCGACTCGAATTCCGGTTCGCCTGGTTCGATTCGCTCATCTCTAATCATAATGAACATTTTTCTCCTGCAGATGCTAAATGCCAGTGAGAGGGAGAGGAGGCGAAGCCAGTTTTCAGCTATTGGAGAGGATTAGTTCCTGTATATTCTGTCCTGCTGCCCCTACTGTCCAAGTGTAAAATGGAATGTGACAGGGAGGTGTGGTATGGAGCATGGGGCGGTTCACCATTACGACCCCTGACAGTACACCAGTAGCTGGGGTGTGTGGTAAAAACATGTCTCAACTATTGGGTTTTACTTCCCCCAAATCGCAAATATAAACAAGCCCTTACTGTCCTGAACCCCTTTAAGGCAGCTTTCACATTGATGTGCTGCAGTTTACCCACACCGCAGTGCAGCTATGGCTTTCCTGCAGGTTAGCTGCGCTTTGCCATAGACTTCTAGTACATCTTGCGGGTGTGGTGCACTTTCAGAAAGTGCACCAAACCGGCAGGATATGAGAGACGTGCGCTTCGGTGGTCCCCGTGGGCCACAGGTTGAGCACCCCCGTCCTAGAAATACCAAAAAAATGCAATACAATTGTTTCCCTTGCTTTGAAGAGCACAATTCTTTAACCTCCCTGGAGGTATTCCCGAGTGTAGCTCGGGGTAAAGTTTAAGCACCACAAGCGGTAACCCTGAACTACACTCAGGAATACCTTTCAGCTCTGCTCTGGGATCCCTTCTTCACTTACCTTGTCCTGCGTTCCCGCGATGTCCCTCCTGCAGTGTCCCCGGCAATGTCCTCCGGCCGATGCCGGCATCCGTCTTTTTGGTTCTGTTCCCTGGGACACTAGGACGTACGGGGGACGGAACGGCGGGAAATTTAAAAATGTGAAAAAGTGGCATTCACTAAATACACTAAAATCACATAGTAAAACATTGCTGTATCAAAGAATTTCACATACATTTTGTCCCTAGTGCTTTGTCCTGTGCCCTGCCTGCATTTTTACTGTTCTTTCTGCCTGGAAACTGAGAAACGTCCATGGCGTCCAAAAAGCGTCCCTTTAGGTCAAAATCGGTTTTAGACCAGCTAGAGAACAGTGATAGTAAATTAGAACTACTTTCAGAGTTGAGTGATAATGATTCGTGGGGAAATTCGTCATCAGACACTGAAAACGATTTTGTGACTTTGCTCAGCGATGTGCGAACTTGGCGCTCTATTTCAAATTTCAGTGTTTTTGGTTTGATTATATTATTGATTTAAATATATTATTATTTTTTTATGATTATTTATTAAATTATAATTTATGATTTTGGGTTTCAAATTTTAACATACCCGGGATGTTTACTAGACTCTTGTTTGGACAGATTTCAGTGAGTTATTCCTAAAAATTACAGCCTACAATAAAAAGATACATATTTCCATGCAAAAAAATGTACTGCTTTGAGCACAGAAATACTGACATAATCAGACCGCTAGGGAGGTTAATGGGCTGTATGTAGTTTACTTGGCATTTGAGATCTACAAGCTTTTGAATTGAAGTAGTAGGGTAAGCAGGGGCAGACTGACAACTCATGGGGCCCCCAGACAATAGGGTATCATGGGGCCCCTGTGTCCTCGCCCACACTCAAACCACTCTAAAAAAAGCCTATTAAAGGTACCAGGGGCATCTCATGGGGCCCCCTACTGACCCCGGGCCCTCGGGCAGTGCCCGAGTGTCCGAATGGTCAGTCTGCCCCTGAGGGTAAGTAAATTAAAGTAAGTAAGGTGGCAAACTAAGAATTCCATCTCAGGGTCCAGTTCTTAAGCCTGGTACACACTGAGTTTTTTTTTCTTTTAGCCCAGCGGCTTATCAATACAACTTATGAGAACCAGCATTGTCCAGATGTTTTCCTTGTGTTTTTAGGTGCTCCAAATTTGCAGTCAGGTTTTACACCCTTTGAGATTTTAATTACATTGTGCCATGTATTTCTCTTCTTTCACCTATAGCCATAGATATTCACCAAATATTCATGTAGGGTGCTTGTATAGAAAATGACAGTTATTGATTCACAACAAGTGAATGTTCAGTAAAAGTCACATTCATTGCTATATAAGCAATCTCCCTAGTGTCTGCATTATTTGTATTTTTTCTTTCACTGTTGAGTTCTTTTTGCTTGATTCTTTTTTGCTTGTTACTTTTTTGTACAATATCATTACTTTCCTGTTTGGTTTGAAGCAGCTACAGTCACGTCATCTTCTATTATGTAGATATCTCTAAATGCTTCTGGTGCTGTCGATTTGATTCCATCTGCAACTGTGTTGTCCCCAACATGTGTTAAAAATACACAGTACTGCTGACCTTTCTATTAGACAGGCCTATCAGTAGCCACATGTCTCATCCAAAATAATAAAAAATGGACTGAAAAATGTTGTTTGATTTGTTTTGCTAAATGAAAACGTTAGGCCCCACCTCACGTAGTGGGAACGCGCATTCCAACTTGTGTTTTTCTTAGCACAATTTACGCATGTTTCTGCGTGTCACGCAAAACAAGTTCATGCACCTTTTTGAGCAACGAGCTTTGCGTTATTTTATCACTTGTGGTTTGCTGCGATTACCACGCATTTTGCCTTGTAACAATTGCAGCAAAATCGCATGAATAAATGGCACCCAAATGCATATTGCATGTGATTTGGAATCACGGGCAGAACGGTGCCGATGGGGCCTAACAGTTATGGGTCAGTTGTACTTCATTTTATTATATTTATAATGTTAAAGCTGGTGTTTTATATCATATTTTGTTATCTATGTAAACATTTAGAACAAAGTCTGCCATGACACTGGTTTTGTATAAATCTCTAGGTTTCCTAAAATAAAGGTTTAGCAGTAGACTTTTTTTTTTTTTTTCACCAATTGAAACTTCATATGGCCCTGTCTAGACAGAGCATTCAGGGGGAAGGAGGTGTGAGAGACATTTTATACAGCCTTATCATTGGTGATATACTGTGCTTTTTTACTGTTACCTTGTGAGTGTATTTAAAAAATTCTATGAGTTTATTTAACCTCCCTGGCGGTATGATTATGTCAGGAATTTTGTACCAAAAGCGGTACCATTTTTTTGCATGGAAATTTGGTGTTATGTATTGTAGGCCTGCAATTCTTAGTAATTACTTAATAAATACTCATAAAAAATAATAATATAATAATAATAAATTTAATTCAATAATATAATCAAACCAAAAACACTGAAATTTGAAATATAGCGCCAAGTTCGCACATCACTGAGCAAAGTCGCAAAATCGTTTTCAGTGTTTGATGACGAATTTCCCCACGAATCATCACTCAATTCTGCAAGTAGTTCTAATTTACTATCACTGTTCTCTAGCCGGTCTAAAACCGATTTTGACCTAAAGGGGCGCTTTTTGGACGCCGTGGACTTTTCTAAGTTTCCAGGCGGAAAGAACAGTCAAAATGCAGGGAGGGCACAGGACAAAGCACTAGGGACAAAATGTATGTGAAATGCTTTGATACAGGAATGTTGTGCTATGAAATAATCGTTTTAAAAAAAAATTCATTTTTTTTAAATTTTCAAATTTGCCACTGGCGCCCATACGTCCCGATGTCACAGGGACCAGAACACGGAAGCCAGATGCCGGCATCGGCCGGAGGAGATGGCCGGGGACGCTGCAGGGGACGCATCGCAGGAGCGAAGGACATGGTAAGCTCTGCAGGGAATCCCTATGCAGCGCCGCATGGTAAGCCCGAGTGTAGCTCGGGGTTACCGCTTTTGGTACTGAAACTGAAGCTACATTCGGGAATACCGCCAGGGAGGTTAAATACACTCGGAAGTGCTGCACTATAGTTGCTTTATATGGTTGTTGAGTTCTATTTGTAGAATCGACCTGACTGCTTAGAGGGTTTGTTGGAGGACACAGTGACCATGTACAAAGGGAAGATTTTGTGCATGGAAGAGATCACTTCATTACCCCCATTAAGAGGGGATATGCCCTATTGACCTGTTTCTCTTACGGTTCCACATATGAAGGTGAGGGTCCATTTCTACCATATACTCACCGTTGCGGTGTATTCCTTTAAAGATTTACAGCACCAGGATTGTGTGTTTACTTTGCAGTAGATACATGGTCCTTCCCTCCAAGATTTCCTAAAGAGTTGTTTTTTCTGTATTCATTTGTACTTTTTATGTTGGACTTTCATGTTTATATGTACATAGGTGTTATTTGGAGTTGGTGTTTTCTGTTTGTGTTTTTTGAGCAGTGCAACACTTTTACACATGTATATTGGATGACTTGAAATTTTTTACCAAAATCTATGCCAATCAATAGTTAACCTTTTTAGAACACTATATACATTCTGATCAGGTTGGTTTCCTGCCCCATGGACAGGTGGCGGATCAAGTGCATCAAGTTGTAGATCTCATCTCAGTTTTGCACTTTTCTTAAGATAGGGAAGGAGTTAGACATGGGATGCTTTTATCCCTAGATATACGAAAGGCATTTGATTCGCTCTTGTGGTCCTACCTCTTTTGGATGCTAGAATGATGGAATTTCGGCCCCAAATTTATAGCCTCGCTTCATTCACTTTATAGCAACCCAACAGTGCAGATCTCTTTGTGAAGCCATAAATCAAAACCATTCACTATCTCCTCTGGCACACACCAAGGGTGCCCACTTTCTCCTTTAGCAACAGAAACTCTCGCTATTGCGATCCGTCAGAACCTGACTATATTAGGGATCACGAGTGGGGATCTACACCAGAAATGTGTACTTTTTGCAGATGACCTGCTGCTATATGTCACCGACCCACATACTACCCTACCATTTATTTTCCCTATTGGAACAATTTGGTCAGATATCAGCCCTCCTGGTCAATCGAGCCAAATTTGAGGCCATGAATATTAACCTGCTGGGTGCATCGCATAGAAGCCTTCAAGCTCAGTAAACATTCAGGTGTCAAACCGCTTCCCTTTCCTATCTTGGAGTTAAGTTGACCCCTCACATTTCGTCTCTCTAAAAACAAATTGCCCGGCGCTTTTTAATAAATTGCTGGAGGACGTGAAGACCTGGTCAGATGTTACCTTGTCTTGGATAGGTAGAATCGCATCCGTGAAAATTACGGTACTGCCCAAGATATTGTATTACTTTAGAACCCTACCTATCTAAGTGCCAGTGGAGGCCTTAAGTCAGTTCCAAACAAAAATCTTCCATTTTATTTGGGGAGCAAAGGGCAGTAGGTTGGCTCGGAATACCATGTACGCTCCTAAGGAAATTGTGGGTCTAGGGGTACCAGATTTCCGGAAATACAATATCGCAGCTCAACTTACACAATTAAGCCAATTCCATCATAAACACTATAGAGCGGACTGGGTATCTATAGATGCTCAAGCTTGTTTTCCAGTGCCAATAGACTTGGTTCTTTGGCACCCTTCAAAATACAGAAGAGCCATCATGTGCCCTACACTTTCCCACTCTATAGCTTTATGGGAGTTGACCTGCAGATGCTGGCCCCTCAGTTCCCCCCCACACCTCGGTGGCACCCCTCTTAAACAACCATTATTTCACTTGGCATGACACCTGTTCATTTCTGTTGGTGGACAAATAAAGGCCTCTGTCAAATAGGACAATTTATTGATCATAGTGGGATACGTCCCTCTTCATATTATATACAGGGCATGGAGATGCCCCCCTCTGAGGGCCTTCTCTTACAACACATACACCATTTTCTCTGCACCCTACAGGAGAAGAGTTCTGACCTCTCAGTCCACACACAGTTCGAAAACAGATGTATACAAGAGACTCTCCTGAGGGGTTACATCTCCATGCTGTAAAAATCAATAGTCTCCCCTTCATTGAAACTGCCTTACCAAATTGCTTGGGAAAGGGATTTGGGCATATCCCCTGACATGGAGGAATGGCGGACTTGGTCCACGCTCATGCACAAGGACATAATGAATGTAGCCCTAAATGAAGCGGGATACAAGATGTTCGCAAGATGGTACTTAGTATCCAAGTGTCTTTCTACAATGTACCTGGGTTCACCTATCTCCTGCTTTAGGGGCTGTGGCCAAGTTGGCTCTGCTCTTCATATGTGGTGGACCTATCCCAAGGTCAGGCGAGTTTAGATATGGGTTCATTCATTAATCTACTCCGTAACTTTGGTTAATATTCCCAAAGAAGCTTGGACCGTCGTGTTGCTCAAGGCACCTGTAGACAATGTCCCGAGATCCACGCAGACCTTGATATACTTTATGTTTCTGGCTGCCAAAATAGCTATTGCTACTGCTTGGAAAAGCCACGTTATTGATTTGGCCTTAATGAAATGGAGATTAACTTGGATCATGCTACACAAAATACTAGTTAGTGTTCTGCAGGATAAACAGCCCCTGTTTGAAAAAAATATGGCATCCCTAGTTATCCTACCTGCAGTTACCAGACACTTAAGGTTGTCATCAGATTGGACGTGTGGTTGATTTCCCAGATGGGTGTATACTTCCACTTTTATTCTTCTCTCTCTATACCTTTTTCCTTCTCCACTTTCTTTCTCTTTTTTCCTCCTTTGCATTACCTGTTTTAATTATATTGGTGCAATTTTGGTCCGCCTTTTGGACCCTCAGGGTGAAATAATATAGTCTAGACTGCATAGGTGATCCATTCCCTAGGGAGATATGTGGATGTTGCATTTGAACTGACCATAGTGTTGTTATTTCCTTTCCCCTTTTTTCTCCCTATTGGGGTAAAAAAAATGTATGCCAGATGGATAAGTCTGCTGTTAAGTATTGCAGTGGTCCCAGTATAGGCTGGAGTCAATTTCATACTATAGGGGCCCTTTTCTGCCCGGTCAATGGGATGGGTGAGCATATTCCTGCCCGCCCCCTCTGCTGGGCAGAAACCCTCATCTACAGTATGCATAAGGACTCTGGGGTCTTGATTGAAATCTCCCTTTTTTTCCCTCATGTCTCTCATTTTTGATGTTCTCTTAATATTGTCGCCTATGTATAAATCTTGCTTATGTAGACAAATCACTTTGATACATACTTTGGTATTCCTATTCTGTTCTATTGTTATTTCAAACTTAATAAAAAGATTGAAACAGAAAAATAATCTGTTACTTTTTAGACATATGGGATCTAGGCAGGCTCTGAGATTTTCTTTTTCTTTTTAAATTTTCTGGATTTGGTACCAGGTAGACAGGAAAATACAAGTCCGGATGCTGAAAACTGACTGAGCTCTATAGTAGCAATAGCAATAAAATGTGAGGGGCACCTATTTGTGCGGTGAGATGCATTACAGCTGATTCCTTTGAATGTGCAGTCTAACACAATGCAGCACAACTTGCATTAATGCATGAAAACGTGTGTGCTGCAGTGCCCTGCGTGGTGGTGTGAATTGGCCCTTACTGGGAGTTCCATAAAAAGGCATATATACAAAAAATAGCACCTGTGTCAAACACTGAAATTGCGCCCCTGTCCAAATATCTGACACTGAGCCGGATGATTTAGTAACTCTCATGCTTCACTCTCCCCTGTCTCTGCACTCTCCCTGAGTTCTCAGATCATCTTAATATCAGTGCCCCTACCATTATGAAGAGAACTCTGGGGAATCCCAGATTTCACAAAAAAACAAAGGTGCTTTAATCTGCTAATCTTATTGGGGTTCTAGCAGAATTTTTGTGGGTGCTACAGCACACCAAATCACCCCCCTGGTACATTACTTTTAAGGGCACGTGTCATATGTTCCATACTCTTGATACACCACTGTTCCAAATCTTATACTGTACATCCACAGGCTTTTTTAGAAGTCTTTCCTATTGATTAGATGTATTTCTGGAAGACATCCTTTTGAAGACATTGTTGGAGAAGGGTTGTGCATAAAAGAGTTTTGAAGTCCTTAGGCTTGCAATATTAATGTAAGGCAGGCACATCCTGCCTTGTGTTTGGTCCCCATACAGAAGAACACATGGGATCAGCAATGAAGCCAAAGAACCATTGATGTTATCTGATGAGCCCACTTGCACTTGTTAATTAACACTATTGCACACACAGTATATCCACCTATGCTTTTACGTTATGTATAGTACAAACCCCTCCACACACAGAAGAGCAATGACAAAAACACTGGAGAACACAGAGAGGAGTGCTGTGAGTCATGATTACTTGCTGGAGTGTTTAAGTCCTGGAACTGCCAGCTAGTTATCTGGATTCATTTAACCAATTATGTTTTACACAGAAAAATCAGATCTGAATACACAAAAGCAGCATGTGTGCAATGAGAACAATGCTAAGCGAACGCTGCTCCACCCGCCTTCTCAGGGTTTAAACATCTGAAAATGTATAAATAGTTCCCTCCTACATCAACTAATAACCATTGTATATATGTTTACCATTTACCAGGACATTTAAACTTAAAGAAAAACTCCAGTATTGTTAACAAACTAGGTATAAACTCTACTTAAGCCATTTTGTAATTTAATATTAATTTATCATTCCATTTTAACCTGCAGCCAACCATGATTTTCAGCAAATGAGGAATTTCTTTTAGATGCAACCAAGGCAATACTACTCATCTTGTACACATTTACCAGATTTGTAACACCATTCTTCTAAAAGTGGCTTGCCTACAAGACTTGAGGTGACAGTACAGGTATTCATGGAACATGCTTAGGTTTACTGCACCAGAATTTCATCTATGGTGAGAGACCACAAAGCTAAAATAATTCCAAAGGTGCTTTGGTAGGGACTGGCCATTTGCTTATACTAACTGAAGAGCTATCTGAGTAGCACTTTTTAGCAAGTGTACTGAAAAGCCCTACTTTGATATCTAAAGTACAGTAACTGGTAAGCATCTGCAATGAAATTTGTTAGAATCTTTACAAATTATTATTTTTTTCATGGACAATAAATTGTGGATGTTATGCTGATAGAAAGAATAGAGTTCCCCTGAAAAAAGTTCTTTACACAATTCAATGTTCCTTATCATAATACAGGTTAAATACTTGGCCTTAGAGCAGAGTTCAATACTGTTTTTTGATGTCTTATGGACAATCATGTGACACACTGGGTTCTCTTTGGTCTTCTCCAGCAGTGAGAAGACTTGGATGATGCAGAGAGTTGTACTGACATGATGAAGAACAACACTCAAAGGCCTTCCTCAATCTTCCAGATAGAGTGGCTTAGGCCATCATTCAACCTGGGAGATAGAGAACATCTTGTGGTGAAGAGGAAGTAATGTGGGGGATAGCCGTAGATTTAAGTCAAGTGTTGCAGATAGAACTGTTTTTGTATCTTTTTTTTAACATTGGGGGCCACTTAAAAATATAGCTAGGAGTTGGTCTCCAAATCTCTAGCAGCATTGTATTTAGATTATGGCTTAGAATGCTTGTCTGTCTTTCAAATCTGATTGTTGATATAAATACATTTTGATTATTAAAGCTAAATTAAATCAGGACTTTAAACTGGGATGGAGGCTTCCACACTTATTTAAGACAAGTCAGTATTATGTCTAGAGGGCATTCAGAATGGCTTCCTCCCAGCAGCATATAACAGGAAGGGGGCCAACCACGCATGATTTTTCTTAGAGTAAATGTTCTAGGTTTGCCTTAGTTTCCACAAGTCACAAGTGACTTCTATGAATAATGTACTGTTCAGAGTCATGTAAAAGCTGCATTTACTGTAAGTTTAGAGACTTTATTGAAAATATTTCTATTCCTAAAATGCTCCAGAAGAAGATGAAAATGGCTGCTTCTAGGTGTTTTATTGCCAAGTGCAATCTTTACTAATTATTCTCTGCAGAAAAAGAACATGTTCTTTTAGGATATTAATAAGTATTGTAAATTGGGAAGAAAAACTGCTTTGTAGTATTCAGTGTGGGGAATTGTTTGCAAACATGTTTGCTTTCTGTTATCCTTGTGGATGTATTGGGGGAAATCAAAATTCTTGTGATTATCTCTATATTGCCTTCCACTTTTCCAGACATTCACAATAAATAGAATAATAATAACAGATTAAGATGCTAGCTACATCAGCATGACCGTACTATTGACTCCTGCACACCACTTGTCCTGACCAACCATTTGTCTACAGGCTCATTTACACTTGCGGTCAAGAAGCCGTAAAAACCAACAGCTGAGCTGCATTTTTGCAGTCCTTTGGCCGCCTCTCTTAATAGGCAAAGGCAGCTGGAAGGGACGGTACACATGCCATTGCAAAAATGATCACCCTTGTCACATTCAGTGGGCAGTACCATCGCCGAGCAAGACCCATTCATGTGAATGGGGCAGGGCTGTAACTGCCCTGAAACGGTGTGCAATGCACACGGTTGTTTCTCGGTGCAGTATTTACAGCATCTAAAATAAAGCCCCTATGAAGAGAAGAAAGAGACCTCTCATTCGTCTTATAGGTTTTCCATTCATAGATAGCTTTTCAATCATGGAAGCTATAGTACAGCTTCTATGAATGGAGGAGGACGGGTATAGAATAGAAAGAAAGGGCAGCCATCTTGATGAATGCCTGTGACAGATCCCTTGGTTCTATTTAAGTAAAACTATAGGCAATTTTTTTTTTTTCATTTTTTATAAGTCAAGGAAGGGTTTTTTTTTTCTGTGTCCCATTGCAGAGATTTCCCTTCACTTCCTGTCCCATAAACAAGCAGGAAGTGGGAGCAAATCCCTGAAAATTAATGGAATTCCTTGGGGACCCCCAGGTCACCAGAACTAGTGTCCACATTTGAAGATTTCCCATATATTACTTTTCTGGGGACAACCCAAAATTTGGGATTTTCTTTTACTTTCACTTATAATGAGAATGATAAACAGGACAAATAGGGTGAATCTCCCTAATGGGGGCACAGACAAGATGTAAATGAATAAAAAACCTAAAGATGTTAGCTTGAATAGCTCATAGTATGAAGAAAGCCGAATCAGTGCTCTCACCACTGCCGGCCCTGAATCTCTGACGCCCCCGCGTCACTTCCGGTCGCTGCACAGCCACGCCCTGATACGTTTCGTCACTTCTGACTTAATCATAGGGGATCTCTGGAAGTTGTGTGGGGGCGTCCGAGATCGAGAGCCGATGGTGGTGAGAGCACTGATTCGGCTTTCTTCATACTATGAGCTTATTCAAGCTAATATCTTTTGGCTTTTTATTCATTTACATCTTGTAAGTGGCACTCTATCGTGGCAATAAAGAATCATTTAGTTGGTACTGCACCATTTGGGGCTTTTTCGTTTTTTTCTCTTACATGGTCATTTGAGTATGGAGTATTAGGAGGAGGAATTTGTATACTGGAGTTCAGGAGTGTCTGTCCTGGGATTCTTGTTTTTCAAGATATAAGGAGAATAAAACATCACAGTGGTCTGATTCATCTCTTGACAGCCAATCACAGCAGTTACATGACCATAAACCCTGCCCTGCCTCCTGGCATCACAAGCCCCGTAAAGGGCCAGGAGGCGCCTGTGCCAAGGAGTTAAACATCATCGTCACTTTCTCTTGGTAGCAGCCTGTACTGAAAAAAGTTGTTCTGCATATAAAGCACAAAAGCAGGGGTTCAGGTGCCAGTCATTTGCTACCCCCTGTGATTTCAATGTGGGCAGGTGGCCTCTGCTCATTGTTGAGGTGTGATGCCCTGCTCGACTTAACCCTTGGTGATCACTTAGTCTGTCGGGTTCACTGCATTGGAAGTAATGAAGCAATCGTGTGATAACTAAGTCACTTCCCATTTTTTGCATTGTCAATAGAGTGGTCACGACTGCCGCCATAAACCTGTCATATCTACAGTATATCCATTTTGAAGCTAATTTCATGCTGGACAATAATATGAATGGCAGCAGACTATAAACAGTTAACAGTAGGTATTCAGAAATATGAATACTTATAGGAAACTGTATTTGGGACTTGGTCATAAACGTGGTGACCTCCCAGCCACCACCCTTTAAACTGGATGATTGTCAGACGGTCTCTGTCAACACCCTTTTGATACCACAGAAAAAGGGAATGTCAGGACCTTTGGACAGTTCTGGTGTACTATCATCCAAGGAGCATCTGTCAAATTATGAGAGCCAATAACACCTTGCTCACCCTTATCTGAACTCTGCTTAAACCAAGGACTTTTGCAAGTATTCTTCATTTTCAACTCCTTTTTATTTCTCTGTTGCTGTATTGTGTCTTTCTTTGTAACACCCTTTTTCTGTAAATATTCTATTTGCACCATGTTGACCTTTTTCTTTAATAAACCATATTTGGAAAAGTGTTGAAACTGTCTCTAAAGCTTTTAAAGCAAACTATAAGAATACCTGTCTCTTGAAGAGTACTACTTTAGTATAAATGTCTGAACATACTTGTCTGTGGTGACAGTGCATGTTAAAGGGTTAATTGCTTAATTAACTTAACTTAGCCCCTCTGCTGACCTGACTGGTTGCTTTTGGGGTCTGATCCTCCATACCATCGTATACTAAATCTGACCTTTACGAAGTGTTGGATCACCATGTAAACTCTGAAAAGCATCAAGTGCAGCCTTCCAACACATTGTGCATGGAGACGGTCATATTCTCCACAACTCAGTAAAAGATTGCTTAACCCTTGGATGGATTTCTAGCAACACCACAGTTGTAGATACACGTATACATTTCATTGTTCTAATCTACAATCTCATACATTTTAAAGTCTACCACTGCACTCAAAAGGATCTCTTTCTTGGCTTCCCATCTCTCTTTCTTTATTTTCTTTTTTCTCCATCTCCTTCTTGTCTGGAGAACCACTATATCATAGAATGTCATAAATTACTGAAAGCCACTTTGATGTAGAAAGTTATGTCAAGAAGTTTTTGGAAAGCCAAATTTCAGAATGCCCTTAATAAGCATCATAATGTTATAGCCACATTTTAAAAAGGGTGTTTTCTAAACTCTCAAAAGTTATTGTCTGTCATTTTTCTTTAATTACATAGATATTAGAACCTTTTACCAAAAGTGTAGAACTCATAGGACCCAATTAAAACTAATCTTTTACTAATATGCCTTCAGTGAATTAAAATCTGGCTGCTATGGGTTAGTGCGCATTGCATAGATTCTTACTAGAATATACAGTAATAAAGTAAGCATGTACATCATGCATGTACATGTTAGTAAAGGATCTAATAACAGAAAAGTCACAACTTCTTGCATGCACCTAAGCTTTCCCTCATATACTGTAAAGCATTCAATGACTGAATCTATGAGCAGGATCTACCAATAAACAGCTGCTAAAAGAGTGAAAGACTTTCCATTTCTGAAGAACTTTTGAAATGGTTAATGAGTACTATAAATGGTGGTGCCAAGTAGTACTGTTCACAGTTTATATATTTTAGGTAGGAATCCCGATCTACATTCCAAAACAAGGGGGCACTTGTTATCCTGACACACTGAATTTCTTATCCAAGTTAAATGACCAAGAATGATGTATGTAGGGTAAACATTTCTACATTTTAGTTTGGTAGTACAGTTGTAATTTGGGGCCAAAAATAGAAAGGGCTTTGTGACATGGGGATGCGACTTCATGAAACCTACAGCTGACTGTAACCATTGGTCCATAGGTAGGGGTGGAGGCTATGTTGCTATGCCTTTTCGCAAACAGGAAGTAATTGTGGTCCCTATACAAGTTATAACTACATGTGTAACCCCATTCATTAATGGGCTTCCCAATTTAGCTGCATTGCCAGAGCCTGGCATCCAGTGTCTGTGCTGTCAGTTTCCTGTCTGCTACGTGCCACGACTTCTTTCCCTGCTTTCAACATATAAGTTCTAGAAAAGTTGCCAAATAAAATTGCAGATCCAGCCAAAAGTCATTTTAAAAATAGCCAAAATAAAAACATACGAATATATCTGTTACATGCACACCTGAAAATGATGCAGCCAGCAAAATTTCTACTCAAACACCAAAGGAACTCCAGACAACCCATATACTTCAGATTATAAGAATTGTGTTTTTCTAAAGCTTTGATTGATAGAGAAATATAATGCAGTCCACGCAAGTAAGGACCGGTTTGAGACTGGGGACTGATTTTACATTGCTATATAAATACTTGCAAGTGGACCCTCAATCAAAGAACAGCAAATGTAAAAAGGATACTGCAATGCCACCAAGCTGAATCAAGTCAGGTCATGCTGACACTCAGCCCTAATCCATCTGTAATCTATACTTCAAAAATCTTTACTTCCTGATACCATTACACATTATTAATCAAGTCTTGAAGAAGGTCAAGGCCAGTGCTTCTGAAATGCATTGACTATATACCAATTCTCATCCGTACCGGTGCAGTTCCACCATAAACCTACCAGTACCATCCTAGATCAGCCACAAGAGAAAGTGCCTGCATCTAGGTTTTCTAATACCAATAAGAATGGGACCTTGCCCTAGGCCACTCCATGCCAAATGAAAAAATCCAGAATTCTTCGTTATACTGAGTTTATTATTTTCCATATTTACCAGCAGAAACCGTGTTGTATTAACTTTTTAATGTAGAAAACCTATCACTTCATTCTACAATATTCTTCAATATCTTTAGGTCTTTGTTATTACCTTGTTACTGGTGAAAGTCTCAATTTATTTGATGTTGTAAGAAATCTAAATACCCTATGCAGCTATGAACAAGCTCCAGCTTTTAAAGGTAATATCTGTGGCAGGTTGGAGAATCAATGGAGCGACTAGCTGAGTAACCATAGATACCCCGCACATATATAATAAAAATTCCGCAAATAAAAAAGAAATATTATGGCACAGAAGATAGTAAATAGAATAAAAGCCTTTCACACGGAAAAATTTATTTTTTTATTGTAGCTAAGCAACCATTGTTGCCTGAGACAGAGACAGTATAAACCATTCAGATTATGGTGAGAGACCAAAAGGAACCAAAAAAACATTTTTCTAAAATACTACTTTCATGTCATAACTTGGAACCCTGAAGAAAAGTATACCTGTGAGTATACATGTTGGTGTTATTAGTTGTTAACATATTCTGTTTAAGGGTCTAGTTCTAAATGTTTTCCCCCCAAGACTCACATGACTTAAAATTAATAAATCCCTGAAATGATCTGCCTGGAATCTGTGGGGACATTTTCCCACACCCAAGTGTGTAAGGTCATGCTCGGTATTATATACAAGCTACCATTGTCACCAACCTGAGTGAGTTCTCTATAAATCCTAAAGGCAAATCTTTTAGACGTGATAAAGACTGCTTGGTCCGTCAGTCATATGCAGCGGATTGTCAGAGATCTTCCTGATAGGGACCAGAAGAGCCCTCAAAGAAGTCCCAACCATTCAGAACTGAGATCCCCGTTTTGTGCTGAGTTTTCTTTTAGTTTGCTATGTATTCTTTTTAATACTTTTTAAACTTTTTTTTTAGCAATATTAGACACTTTTTAATACAGTTATAATTTTGCAGGCACCATTGTGTTTAGTTCCAGAAATGATCTTTTTTCCTTTTTTTACAAGGTTTAAAGGTTCTGTCATGTGGCATTGCATTTCTTCTTCCTGATTAGGGGGTGGTGTTACAGGACACCGAGCAGGCAGACATTGTGCCTGTATTCCATAGTTCAGGGGGTCAGCAAACTGTAGATCGTGATCTACCAGTAGATTGCGGACAGGTGACTGGTAGCTCGTGGTCTGGGCTTGCTTACCCATCATCCCAAAGCATTAAACAGAGTGCAATACAGAGGGACTTCTTGTAAAATTGGAGCTGTAGTAGGGTGCAAGAGCCACATAAGCCGAAGCCTCTCTGTAGTGCTGGCTCCTGTCCCATGCGGAGTGATACCAAATGCACTCAACCTCTTATCCTGGCTAGTGGTCTCCAGAGTGGTGCCAGCAGCAGGAAAGAAGAGATCTTCAGGTCAGTGTGAAGCAATACACTGGGCATAATCATACAGGGCTTCTCTCACACTGATGTGCTGCGGTCTGCCCACACCACAGGAGCATTGCAATGTACCTGAAGTTTTCCTGTGGGTTTGCTGCGCCAAAATACTGGGAGTTTTGGTGTGCTTTCAGAAAGTGCACCGTGCCGACAGAATATAATAGAAGTCTATGGCAAAGCGCAGGTAAGTCGATGATACACTGCACCAAACCTGCGGTGCAAGTGAACCACAGCACATTAGTGTGAAAGCAGCCTTATAGGGGGCTGAGAACAGTAAGGGTTTATTTACATTTGCAGTTTGGGGGGTGGTGAAACCCCATAGTTAAGATGTGTTGTTACCACTCCCACTCCTACCGCACCCCCTTTAGCTTCAGTATCCAGGGGTGTACACACGTCGCAGCCGCAGCAAGCATTATACGCCCTGTCATGGTTGGTGGATGTAGCACCTGCCAAGCATGAACTATTCAAGTGAATTGGGCTGCTTTGCAAGTGCTCTTCAACCGCGTGCAGTACAGCAAACGAGGGGTTTAAGTAGACAGCATTATGTTGCTTTCTCACCATCTGCTTTAACCCCTTGGACCCCGAAGAAGCATGCAGTTGCAGGATACTTGCAGAATGGCCTTGTTTACTTGAATGGGCCTGATTGGAAGGCGGTAGCACCCACCAAAAGCAACAGGGGTTTTAATTCCTGCTGCGGCATGTGTACACCTTTGGCTGCTGCCTCATCAGCTGAAGTGGGTAGGGACTGAGGGGAGTAAAACTGAGATTCAACTGCAGGGTTTTACCCCCTCCCCAACTTTATGTATGAATTAACCATAATAGTGCCTCTGCAAAATGCAACAAAATGTTCATTCACAAGTGCAGCAGGCAAAAAAGCGATCCGAGTGTGTTTACCCGGTGATAAGGAGGTGATATGTTGCCTCTTCACCACCTGATTTAGCCCTTGATTGCTGTGAAATGCATGCGATTGCAACACGGTAATGCGGCAATTAGAGGTTTAAATGTGGTGTGAGGAGGCAACACTGTGCCCAGTGATCTTTCACTTCTCCCATGTTGTTCAAGTAGATCTCCACCTCTGGTTGCCTACCCCTCTGTTCAGCTGGAGGAAAGCTGAAGACTGTGCTTAAGCAGGAGGTGTTTTTAAAAAGGAGGGGGGGGTAGTGCCAGAGGCAAGCTGTGATTGGGAGGGGGTGTGTGCCAGAGCCAAGCTGTGATTGGGAGGGGGTGTGTGCCAGAGGCAAGCTGTGATTGGGAGGGGGTGTGTGCCAGAGGCAGGCTGTGATTGGGAGGGTGTGTGTGCCAGAGGCAGGCTGTGATTGGGAGGGGGTGTGTGCCAGAGGCAAGCTGTGATTGGGAGGGTGTGTGTGCCAGAGGCAGGTTGTGATTGGGAGGGGGTGTGTGCCAGAGGCAGGCTGTGATTGGGAGGGGGTGTGTGCCAGAGGCAGGCTGTGATTGGGAGGGTGTGTGTTCCAGAGGCAGGTTGTGATTGGGAGGGGGTGTGTGCCAGAGGCAAGCTGTGATTGGGAGGGTGTGTGTGCCAGAGGCAGGTTGTGATTGGGAGGGGGTGTGTGTCAGAGGCAGGCTGTGATTGGGAGGGTGTGTGTGTCAGAGGCAGGCTGTGATTGGGAGGGTGTGTGTGTCAGAGTCAGGTTGTGATTGGGAGGGGGTGTAATGGCTGAACAAACTTCCCAATACAGGAATGCTGTGCATCTGCACAGTGTCCTGTACCTCTATATGGCCAACTAAAGGATGAAAAGTGCCCACACTAACACAGGTCTCCTTTTGTGCTTTGTATAGTTGGTTTACAGCAAGAAAGGGAGGTGACTGGAAAAATCAACCAGGTACTTCAGATGGAAGACAATTATGAAAATGATAGAAACTCTGGTTTATAAACTACACATATGTGAACACACACATATACTGTAAATCCAAATCAAACATTCCGTTTAAATTAGTTAATTGTCTTCTAGATGCATTAAAACAAAAAGTGTTCAAAACCTTACAGTTCATCCACATCCAAAATATGTCAGCAGGAACATCTGAGTGCTGTCTGGGTCTTGGTGTATCGTGCCCATCTCCTGACCTTTCTGTATTTGAGACCTGTATATTATACACCTTTCTGCCTTTGGCAATTTGTAAGTATGTTATTGGCAAGCTATTATTCAAATAAAGTGGTTATTGGGTAATGTACTAGGCTTTTGCTTCCTTTTTGTTTTTGTTTCACTGTATATCAGACAGATTCCCCAATCTGAAGAGGACTGCATTGGTGGAGCATTTCCGGTTATACCAGGATAACTATGAAGAGTTATTTCTTTATTTAACTCATCTCCGTTCCAGTCTTGCCTTAGCACCTTGGTGTCATTTATATGGTGTTATCTCTTTGTCTAAAGCAGCATCAACCTGAGTAGAAAAGCCTGTCCTCTGCTTGTATGCTGCAAAGCAGATCACTTACTCTCTGTTGGGAAACAGTGGTCTCTCCACAGAGGTGTGACACACCCATTGCTGAGACAGAGCTAGAGTTCTCCAATCAACATGGAGCTTAAGCTTTGCTGATTGTGGAGCTATAAGTCTATTCCAGCAAGGGGCGTTTCAGACTTCAGAAAGACCACTGCTAACAATCTGGGATCTAGGGTCTTTTCCTATAGCATACAGCAGGGTACAGACTGTTCTTCTCATGCTCTGGTTGCTTTCTACAGAAGACAAGTTGTAAGACTTTGTACATCTTTTGTTTGTTCCTCTGAAATGACTTTAGCTGATTTAAACAGAAGGTTCAGTTTGGCTTTTAATTGCATTACCACTTTTGCAGTCGAATTGGGATAACATCAACTCTATATTTGTTACATATTTCCAGCCACAAAACATAATCAAAAAATAAAAAAATGATGCTTTCATTTGTATTGTTTAAAGTGGAGTTCCACTCACACTGTAAAAAAATAAGTCAGCAGCTACATAAACTGTAGCTGCTGACATTTAAAAAACAGCCACTTACCTGTCCCACGATCCTGCGGTGTCCTCCCCGCAGCCCGTTTCATTGGCTGTCTGGTGTTCCTGGCACCGTCATCTTCAGTGTGGGCATCCGGCTGTGACAGCTTGCAGGTTCACAGCCGGGAACCCACTGCACATGCGCAAGTAATGCTGCTCTTCCTGAATGGTCCTGTAGTCTTCTGGGACCTGTCACATGTCCCAGAAGACCGCGTGGATGGAGGGTAGGAAGACAACTTCCACTTTCGATTGCTTGGCGATTGCAGCAGAAGCTGGAGCGGGTGCCTGTCAATTTCGGATATTCGCTCCCCAAAGGTGCCAATCCTTAATGGGGAGCTGGGAACCAGTCCTTAAAGTGGAACCTCCCCTTTTGGGTGGCGCTCCGCTTTAAATATCCTTCCTAGCATTCCCCTTCTGTGTAATGTTAGGAGGGGGTTGTGAAGTTATGTTTTCCTTATTAACACTGTCTATAATGTGTTGGCAGATCTCATTATCAGTTGTAAACTCGAAGAGCATACTGTCTGTCCAAGTTAAAAAAAAGAATTATTCCTTGCAATAAGGGATAATAAGGGAATTATCCCTTATTGCAAGCTATTTAAAGCTAGGTGCACATATGTGCAGAGCAGAAATGTGTGAATAACCATGTGTGTTCCCAGCCATACAGAAATGTTCTGCTCCTTAGACTCACAGAGGAGACAATAATACTTACTCCAATGTGTTGACACCCACACATTTTATTGTGTGCGAAACAGCATGGAGCCGCAGCACTATGTGGTTCCATGCAATGCGTTTTTAAAAAAACGCTCAGGGACTTTTTTCTTTGCGTTTCTCATGAGTAGAGCAGCCCATTCAAATGAAAGGACCGGTGTACCTGTACATGCGTGCGCAGATGCGCACGCACATAACTCTCCTATGTGAGCTTAGGCTCAGCCTTAGACAATAGGAGCTACCTATAGAGTCTTATGTATATACCTGCTACAAAGAAACAACTAGAATAGTAATAAAATAAAAAAATATATATTTTCAGGTACTTGGTGTGAATGGGAACACATAACAAACCTATAGTAGGGGTTTCTCAAGTTTGACAGCAAAAATGGAAGTACACTGTAATCCTCGTTCACACCATACATGCAGAAAATCTGATGGAAACTGTTGCGCAGATTTCACTTGCAGAGACATCAGTTTACATCAGTTTTCAAGCGCTCTTCAATATGTTTTATATGCGTCACAGATTTCTGCGCAGACAAAATCCACACATGATACCAGTGTGTGAACAGGACACATAGAGAACAATTTCTTTTTTTGTGGACTTGCAGAATGCGTACAGAAAAACTGACGTCTCTGCACCATTGTGTGAACGTGGCCTTAAGGAAGTACTGCTATATAATAATTGCCATCTTTTCCAATTGCTTGTCAGTCGTTAAGACACCAAATAGTTTTGAGATTGCTTTGATGACAGTAAAAGTACACTTTCTTACGTGGCTTCAGCAGCCAAAGCAATGTCCCTTGCACAAGAACTACTCATCACATCCAGCCTAATCTCTACTGCTATCTTTAAATCACGGTTCATTCCATAATTCTTTGCATTGCATCCTATTCATTTAATGATCTCCTTCTAAACCTGCTTTTTCTGTCTCTTTGTGATGAGTCAGGTATAGATAATGGTCCAATCAATAGTAAGTGTGATCTATTGGCACAGCCATTCCATAGTTAATGTGAGAGTTTAGCACAGCTGGGAGTCCTGTGCACAGGAACATCTGCTGAGAAGGAGAAGGGCCCGGCCCAGCCAGTGATTTCACCAAGAAACTATTTGGCCAGAAGAGAAATGAGAGATGTGTTTTAATTAGACTATTTAGGACATATCTCCTCATATTTTTAATGTTTGTGTTTATGGAACATTACTTGGAGCAATATGCAGAAAAGATCCAGAGAACGTTGCCTGATGTTCTGAACTTGGGAGGATACAGGACACAGTTACATGGATTAGCGCTTGTATGTTTGGCATGAAGTGTCACTTGTTACTTTTAAACCTGTTTTAACCCCTTCCCGCCTGCCTCGTCGTCTCTTTAAAAAGTTCTAAATGCAGCCATCGGTAAAGATTGGCCGATCACATGACCAGTGTGGGTTGGCTGTCGGTGTCAGTTCTGCTGGCTGCTGACCATTAGCAGGGACCAAGATCTGTCTTTCATAGCTCAGTCTCAGAAACACTGGTTGCCAGCGACAGATATTGTTTGAAAATCTAGTATATGGCCAGCTTAAGCCTGGGTTCACATATGCGTTGCGGTATATCGCATGTGATTCGCACAGGATCCGCACCGCATTCCTGTGCAAATCACATGCGGTTTGTGTGCGGTACATTTTGTAAGGCTCTATTCGCACCACACCTGCACCAAAAATGTACAGGGCCCTTTTTTGGCTCCACACTAGAATCAGATCGCATAGGTATTCACACCTATGCGATCCGATTATGCACATCGCACCACGTTTTTCGGACCGCTTTTGGGGTGTTGTTAACTTAACATACACGCCCGCAGTGGTTCGCATGAACAGGGTGCGATTCTGATACGGTGCAGAATTCCCACTGTAAATGCTGCAAATTCCAAATCGCATCAGTGTGAACCAGGGCTTACTGTTCTTACAGTGGTGCTATCAGTAAATTTACAGCTGTTCTGTCTCTCCAATCTAAGCATTGATAGTGAGATCTCTGTAACTTACAGTTGTGATGAGATAGCGATAACTTCAACCTCACTTGGATACCACAGTCAGTGACTCAATCGATAAGACATCTTGTAGATCTTGTGAAGTTTATTCCATAAGAGAATCTTACAACAATGAACATTCGATAGGTCAAAAGATCATAATGTTTCCTGCTCCAAGTCATGAGGCTAGAGCTGCAATGCATTTCTGGAAAGGGGAAGGGCTATCTAAACAGCATTAACTAAACCAAAGAAAAGGGAGGAGCAGAAACAAAATATAGAAACACTTAAAGGCATATGACAGTCAATATGACAGTCATGTGAAACATGACAACAGCTGACATCACACCTGTGTGTATAAAGTTCCCATATGCATGTTAATGTGCATTACGTTTTGTAAAGCATGTGTTGTATTACTGCAATCTATTTATTGTGCATGGGCTGCCAATGCACCCTAATACATTTGAAATGCACCTGTCCCTTTTTGGGGATTACACCACCTGGGAATGCATGGTAGTACATTAAAAGGTGTTACAATGCACTACAATGCAGGTGTCTTGCTTACTGTGTCAGAGTGCCATTCACAGTGGCAGTACCGTGCAAAGGTATGAAGCTGGCCTACAAGTTTGCATGAATAAATTACTGATGTTGCAGTATACAACAACACTATAAAAAGTACGCAAAGATGTGCCGTTTTAAAGTACAACTCTAGGAATTGCAAAAAAAAAAATTAAAAATACCCCTGTTGTGGGGGCCCCACACTGCAGGGATTAAATGCGCACTAACTAGGGGATGAGGAATAAAGTTTCAAACTTACCATACTCCTTGTACTGGCAATCACTAATTCTCTCCTCTGCTCTGACTTGGCCCTGCATTGTGATTGATTACATCAGGAGTCTCCAAACATTCTAAGCATAGGACCAGTTTACTGTCCTTCAGACTTTAGGGGGGCCGGACTGTAGCCGGTGGGAGTAGAAAATGCCCTGGCATCAGTGCCCCATCATCGGTTTCAATAGGAGGAATAGCGCCCCATTGTTGATATCAGTGAGAAGAATAGTGCTCCTTTGTTGATATCAATGAGAAGTATAATGCCCCATTGATGGTGTCAGTAGAGGGAATAGTGCTCCACCATTGGTGACAGTTAGTGGAATAGTGCCCCACGGGCCAGATAAAGGCAAGCAAAGGGCCACATCCAGCCCATGGGCTGCAGTATGGAGACCACTGCAACCGTGTCCTTATAGAAGAGACTCTGGGAAACCATTTGAACAGATACTGGAGCAATTAGTAAGGTATTTCACTTTATACCTTATCCCCTAGACCAGGGGTGTCAAACTGGCAGCCCTCCAGCTGTTGCGAAGCTATTATTATTATTATTATTATTATTCATTATTTATAAAGCGCCAATAGTTCGCTCAGCGCTGTACATTACAAAGGGGGACAGAACATGTGACAGAACAATACCAATACAATGCAAAACATGAGGGGATCGAGGGCCCTGCTCTTTCAAGCTTACAATCTAGGAGGGAGGGGATGGTGGCACAGGAGGAGATAGCTGTGGGGGATGGAGTGGTAGGAAGAGTGGAGGAGGTCGGCAAGTTAGCAGGGGGCGGGGTAGGCTTCCCTGAAGAGATGGGTTTTCAGGGTGCGCCTAAAGGAGAGGAGAGTAGGTGATAATCTGATGGGTTGGGGCAGGGAGTTCCAGAGGATGGGTGACACCCTGGAGAAGTCCTGGAGGCGGGCATGGGAGGAGGAGACCAGGGAACTAGAGAGAAGGAGGTCTTGTGAGGAGCGGAGTGTGCGTGCTGGGCGGTACTTGGATATTAGGTCAGTGATGTAGTTCGGGGCAGTATGGTGGACAGCTTTGTACGTCAGTGTTAGGATTTTGAATTTGATCCGTTGCGCAATCGGAAGCCAGTGGAGGGATTGGCAGAGGGGGGTGGCGGAAACGGAGCGGTTGGAAAGGTGAATGAGTCTGGCAGCCGTATTCAGGATGGACTGAAGCGGGGATAGCCAGCGGCGAGGCAGGCCAGTGAGGAGGGAGTTGCAGTAGTCGAGTCGCGATATGATGAGGGAGTGGATGAGCTGTTTAGTGGTTTCTGGAGTTAGGAACGTGCGGATTTTGGCGATGTTGCGGAGGTGGAGTCTGCATGAGTTTGTTAAAGAGTGGACTTGGGGCTGGAAGGATAGGTTGGAGTCCAAAATGACACCAAGTACTCTGGCCTGCGGGGCGGGTTTGATGGTGGCGTTGTTGGACATGATGGAGAAGTCAATGGGGGGTGGTGTCCGGGCTGGAGGGAAGACAAGAAACTCGGTTTTGGAGAGGTTCAGTTTAAGGAAGTGGAGCGACATCCAGTCTGATATGTCGCTCAACAGGTGTGTGATTCGGGCGGAGACCGAGGGGGTGAGGTGGGGGGTTGAGAGATAGATTTGTGTGTCGTCGGCATAGAGGTGGTAGTTGAAGCCGTGAGAGTGTATGAGTTGGCCAAGGGAGGAGGTGTAGATGGAGAAGAGAAGGGGCCCGAGGACAGAGCCTTGGGGGACCCCAACAGAGAGGGGGAGTGAGAGGGAGGTGGTGGCATTATAGGTAACGCTGAAAGAGCGTTGTGACAGGTAGGATGAGAGCCAGGAGAGAGCAGAATCTCTGAGGCCGAGGGAGTGTAGTTTTTTGAGGAGGAGGGGGTGGTCGACTGTGTCAAAGGCCGCAGAGAGGTCAAGGAGTAGGAGCACTGAATAGTGGCCATTAGCTTTGGCGGTTAGCAGGTCGTTGGAGAGTTTGAGTAAGGCAGTTTCGGTGGAGTGTAGGGGACGGAAGCCGGACTGTAGGGGATCGAGGAGGTTGTTGTCGTTGAGGTGAGAGCATAGGCGGGCGTAGACTAGGCGCTCGAGGAGTTTAGATGTAAATGGGAGCAGGGAGATGGGTCTGAGGTTGTTCGGGTCATTGGGGTCCAGGGAGGGCTTTTTAAGTATGGGGGTGATGTGTGCATGTTTCAGAGGGGAAGGGAAAGTGCCGGAGGAGAGGGAGAGATTGAAGATGTGGGTGAGGGAGCGTAGGATGGAGGGGGAGGGAGGTTGTAGGAGTTGTGTGGGGATAGGGTCAAGGGGGCAGGTGGTGAGGCGGGCATCAGAGAGGATCTTGGAGACTTCTTCGATGGTAGTAAGGTCAAAGGTGCGGAGTGTTGGGGGAGCTTCAGTATGAGGAATGTAGGGTGGGGTGGGAGAGGAGGTCAGAGCAGTGGTGGGGCCGTGGGAGAGGGGTGTAGAGGGGGTAGCTGAGTGAGGGGGAAGGGGGTTGGAGGGAGTTTGAGCAGCGACGAAGTCCCTGTGGGTTATGTCGAGGGGGAGGGGGGATGAGGGGGTAGCTGTGTGAGAGGAGACGGGTTGAGAAGGCGTGCGAGTTGCGGCAATGTCCTTGCGAATTGTGTCAATCTTGTTTTTGAAGTGATTGGCAATCTCAAGGGCAGTGAGTGAGGTGCTGGGTGGAGGTGGGGGTGGCGAGAGTAGAGAGTTGAAGGTGGAGAAGAGTCGGCGAGGATTGGAGGAGAGGGCCTTGATGAGGGTCAGGAAGTAGGCTTGTTTGGCAGTATGGAGGAAGGAGGTGTAGGTGTGGAAGGCAGATTTGTATCGGGTGAAGGCTTGTTGGGATTTGGTTTTGCGCCATAGTCGCTCCAGGGCACGACTGTGTCGTTTGAGGGTTTTGGTGTGATCAGTCTGCCAGGGCTGGAGCGGTCGGGGTCTGATGTTGCGTGTGGTTAAAGGCGCTAGTGAGTCAAGGGCTGTTGACAGCGCATTGTTGTAGGCGGTCATAGCCAAGTCGGGGCAGGACAGGGGGAGGATGCTGTCATGGAGTTGATCAACTGCGGAGTGGAGGGAGGCAGGGTTAAGGTTGCGGAGGTTACGGCTGGTAGTAGTGTGACATTTGGAGGGGTAGGTGTTGGAGGATGAGGAGATAGAGAAGGTGATCAGGTTGTGGTCAGAGAGAGGGAAGGGGGTGTTAGTGAGGTTGTGGGGAGCGCAGCGGTTGGAGAAGACAAGATCAAGGATATTACCGTCGGAGTGGGTGGTGGATTGTATGCACTGTGCAAGTGCAAAGGAGGAGGTTAAGTGGAGGAGACGGGCTGTGTCCGGGTTGTCGAGGTTGACAGGGATGTTGAAATCCCCAAGGATGATAGTGGGTAGCTCAGAGGAGAGGAAGAAGGGTAGCCAGGAGGAGAAGTCTTCCAGGAAGCGGGGTATGGATCCAGGAGGCCGGTATATCACAGCAATCTTCAGGGGGGTTGGGGAGAATAGTCGGACGCAGTGGGCCTCGAAGGAGGAGAAGGATAGGGAGGGGGGGTTTGGGAGGACTCGGAAGGTGCTCAGCGGTGATAGGAGCAGGCCAACCCCACCACCTTTACGACCGTTGGGCCTGGGTGAGTGGGTCCAGGTGAGACCGCCGTAGGAGAGTGCAGCAGGGGAGGTAGAGTCAGTGGGCTGGATCCAGGTTTCCGTAATCGCCAGGAGGTTGAGGGAGCGGGAAACAAAGAGGTCGTGGATGGCGGTAAGCTTGTTGCACACCGATCGGGCGTTCAGGAGTGCACATGAAAACGGGGGGGAGATTTTAGGGTCCAAGATTTTAGGCTACAAGTCCCATCATGACTCTGCCTTTGAGAGTCATGCTTGTAACTGTCAATTTTGCAATTCCTCATAGAACTTGTAGTTTGGCAACAGCTGGAGGGCCGCCAGTTTGACACCCATGCCCTAGACGAGCAATAAGCATTTAATCCAACCCCCCCATAACATAAAAAAAGTTAGGGTCACGTGAAGGGGTCCATTTTTCTGGGTGTGGAAAATTCCCATTGGCCAAACAGTGGAGGGGATCTTTTAGGATCCTGAAGAGGTGACATCAGAGTGAAGGGGACAGTGAGGGTTAAGAAGCCATCCTGGATTAGTGGTCCCCGCAAGAGGAAACACCATCAGCGAGGAATCTGGATGGGGAGAATCACGTGAATATAACTGGCTTTACCAGTTTAGGCTACTTTCACACTAATTCGAAGCAAAAATGCAGTAAAAATGCATATGCTTTTCTGCCTCAATTTGGTTTTTTACCGCGTTTGTGGTGCGTTTATTCACTGCACATGTGACTCAAAAACTGCACCAAAAACCCAACCAGCCCACAGTTTGCATTCAAGTTGAGAGCTCTTGAGAAGAGTACTGAGGCAGCGTAATGTGATGTTTTCAGAACACTATGCACAGCACTAAGCTGGACCCTCCGACCAGCCATGATCTTCTCTGGAAAAAGACAGGGAATTATTTTTTTTGTTTTTAAGGAGCACGATACAATGATACTTGAACAAAAAATGTGCTTTATGGTCAAGTTTCCAGAAAGAAGTCTTTACTGTGCCAATGGCACTAAAAAGCCCAGTGAGATGTGTCAAGGTGTTGTCGGACATATTGTAACCGGCCTTTTTTGTGGCATTGGCGCCACAAAAAAAAACACTCTTTTTTCAGAGCAGCCTGTATTTCTTCTGAGGTTACCTGTGGGTTTCTCTTTGTATCCTGCACAATTCTTCTGGCAGTTGTGGCTGCAATCTTTCTTGGTCTACCTGTCCTTGGCTTGGTATCAAGAGATCCACAAACTTTCCACTTTTTAATAAGTGATTGCACAGTAATGACTGGCATATTCAAGGCTTTGGATATCTTTTAATATATTTTCCATTTTTATTAAGTTATTTTACCTTGTTTCACAATTCTTTTGACAGTTCTTTTCTGCTCCCCATGGCTCAGTATTCCGCCTGCTCAGTGCATCCACGGGATGGCTAACTCACTGACTATTTATACACAGACACTAGTTGCAATTTAAAAAGTCACATATATGGGAAATTAACCTTTAATTGACATTTTAGCCTGTGTGTGTCACCTTGTGTCTGTACCAAGGGCAAACATTCCAGGGTATGTAAACTTTTGATCATTGCCATTTGGGTGATTTCTGTTATCATCATGATTTAAAAAGCAGCTGAACAACTATGTGATAATAAATGGCTATATATGATCACTATCCTTAAATAAAAGACAGTTTTTTGGTATGATCAGTTATATTTTTAATATAAATGCCAAAATGTAATGATTTCTGCCAGGGTGTGCAAACTTTTGAGCACAACTGTAAATGATGTGTATTATACAAAGCATAGCAAATAAAATTATAACGTATTCACGTGTATACATTTTCAATGCAATGCTACAGAAAAAAAACAAATCAGATAAAATTAGAAAAACAAAATGTTTGCTCTCAAAGATTAATAAAAAAATAAAAGCTGAGGAAGGAGTAGAACTAATTACAGCTAATGTTTGTGGTTAAAAGGGAAAAACGTTTATATAAAAACAAACGTGTGTACCTAACAAAAAATGTAACTCTGTTCAGCTGGTTTCCTAATCCAGATACCCCTGCCAAATACTATAACCACTGACTGACCACGGACTTTTCTCCACTTCAGTCAAAGTAATACAGCTTGGCCAAGATATTGGATAATGAAGGAGCAGCAGCTCACTGAAATGATCCTTATGCTCTCTTCTCCAATCAGAAACCTGATGTACTTAGAATGACTCAGTTCAATACACAAGAATTTGTGCTCTGCACATCAGTTCCGGATAGAGAGCTTTAGCACACTTTCCAAATTATGATCAAGGTATTTACTGTATATGTTTTTTCTACCCAAGAATTTCAAAGGATGTAGATAATTTTCTTAATATCTTGGCATCCACAGACATAAATGAATCTTTTCCCAGCACTTTATTTACTGTACTGTAAACAGCATCCACATGTTTGAAGGGCAGACACATACTGTATATGTGCATGCTTATGTAAACATCTAGCTTGCAATAACCACTTTGATACTCACAGCCATGCTTTGAGTGAATAGGCTGTCCGCCAAGCACATTGGCTTCCAGCTGGTCATCACTTTCAATTTCCACTGAACTCCTGACAAAGCAATGTTGCCTAAGCTATTTATTGTAAAAAATCTGTCAGAGTCAGAAGAGAGACAAACTGATACCCAGCTTAATGGTAAAACACATTTTTAGTAGTTCAAGATGGTTAAACTCTTTTGCGCAGAATGATTCAAGAGAAAAGGCAAATGATCAAAAAGTGGTTAAAGTGTATCCATGGCCAGAATTTAAAATGGTGCACTACATTGCCAAAAGTATTGGGACACCTGCCTTTACACGCACATGAACTTTAACAGCATCCCAGTCTTAGTCCGTAGGGTTCAATATTGAGTTGGCCCACCCTTTGCAGCTATAACAGCTTCAACTCTTCTGGGAAGGCTGTCCACAAGGTTTAGGAGTGTGTCTATCGGAATGTTTGACCATTCTTCCAGAAGTGCATTTGTGAGGTCAGGCACTGATGTCGGACAAGAAGGCCTGGCTCGCAGTCTCCACTCTAAATCATCCCAAAGGTGTTCTATCGGGTTGAGGTCAGGACTCTGTGCAGGCCAGTCAAGTTCCTCCACTCCAAACTCGCTCATTCATGTCTAAATGAAGCTTGCTTTGTGCACTGGTGCAGAGTCACGTTGGAACAGGAATAGCCCACCCCCAAACTGTTCCCTCAAAGTGGGGAGCATGACATTGTCCAAAATGTCTTGGTATGCTGACGCCTTAAGAGTTCCCTTCACTGGAACTAAGGGGAAAAGCTCAACCTCTGAAAAACAATGCAGTAATGCAAGCACTGTTCTCCTAGCAAACGCCAACCCCAGACATGTCCATTGGATTGCCAGACAGAGAAGTGTGATTTGTCACTCCAGAGAACACGTCTCCACTGCTCTAGAGTCCAGTGGTGGCATACTTTACACCACTGCATCCAACGCTTTGAATTGCACTTGGTGATGTAAGGCTTGGATGCAGCTGCTGGGCCATGGAAACCCATTCCATGAAACTCCCTACACACTGCTGTTGTGCTAATATGAAGGTCACAAGACGTTTGGAGGTCTTTATCTATTGACTCTGCAGACAGTTGGCGACTTCTACGCACTGTGTGCTTCAGCATGCGCTGACCCTGATCTGTCATTTTATGTGGCCTACCACTTCATGGCTGAGTTGCTGTTATTCCCAGTTGTTTCCACTTTGTTATAATACCACTAACAGTTGACAGTGGAATATTTAGTAGCAAGGACATTTTACGGATGGACCTGTTGCGCAGGTGGCAACCTATACCTATACGGTACCATGCTTGAATTCACTGAGCTCCTGAGAGTGACCCATTCTTTCACAAATGTTTGTAGAAGCAGTCTGCATGCCTAGGTGCTTGATTTTATACACCTCATGGAAGTGATTGGGACACCTGAATCCAATGATTTGGAGGGGTGTCCTAATACTTTTGGCAATATAGCGTATTTTCTTTTCCACACTGAATGCATTTTATCACAGTATACTGAAGAGCAGCCCTAGGCTGAGTTGCAGTGTGAATGGGACACATAAAAAAACAATTGCTTCCTGTGTGTCCTTGTCGTGACAGACATTTTACAATGTAGTAAAAGGTCTGCACTGCACACCGTGTGAATTAGCCCTGATACTTCTGAGGCACTGACCCAGAACAAATCTGCAGATCATAAGTCAGGACCAGGGACAGACTGACCATTTGGAAACTCGGGCACTGCCTGAGGGCCCGGGGTCAGTAGGGGGCCCCATGAGATGCCCCTGGTACCTCTCATAGGCTTTTTTGGATGTGGTTTGAGTGTGCGCGAGGACACAGGGGCCCCATGAACCCCCATTGCCCGGGTGCCCCATGAGTTGTCAGTCCGCCCCTGGTCGGGACTTCACTCTGACTTTTTAATCTGCATGCTTGTTCCAGAACAGTGACTGGTCAAACCAGAGAAAGCCAAGAAATTAGTATATTCAGAAGGAGACCAGCAGTATCAACCCCTGTATATCATTTTTAAATAAAAAAAAACTATGTACAGGGCACATCTGCATATACTGAGGTAAGAGGATGAAGACAGACAGTATAAATAATTGGTGGACACAAAACTTGGTTGGCTGCTGCTCCCTAACCTTTTCCATTTACTCATCTCTTTCTGTCATCCACATTCACTCCCTGCCTGTCCTTGGAGCTCTGATCTTTCAGTATATCATTCTGATTATTAAAGCTTTAGTAATATATCTGGTCAAAGGGAGCTGTATTTTATTCCAGGCATCAGAAAACCCACCACAGTATTTCTATGACACATTTGTATAGGAATGCAATGCTGTGTTGTGTCCCAGAAAAGGCAAAAAACACAAGAATAGATATTACACAATGTCCCGTGTCACTTAGCAACCTTCTTTCAGCTTAGTGTCTTTACAGAAATATTGAAAGGATCACTTTTATACTGACACCTATATAAAATGCTCATTGAGACAGGAATAATAGTAGCAGCTAAAAAAGATGTACAATGATTTGTCTAGACTGGAAGCTCCTATTCACACCTGTATACACTTTAATAAGCATTTTTGTTTTGTGTACTGACGTATGTTGCATTAAGACATCCCATTTACTTGGAATGGTCCTTAACAAGCCTTAATGCAAGAAATATCTTACAGTCTCTAGTTTTGGAAACTGCAGCATTCCACGGTGCACAATGTTTTCCCATTTGTGTTGTGTTAAATGGAAAACATGTTTGAATACACTGTATATGTGCACTGGGGTGCCATTCAAAATTAATTGCAGCACAATTCCCATATACTGTATGCTTTGGTGCATAAGTGTCAATACACCTGATGTCACACATTGATATACACAAACATACCATAGGTGTGAAGGGAGTCTTCGCAAATTCCCTGTTGATAGTGTTGTCCCAAGAGAAAATGTTTGCAAAGCATGCACACACTATTCAAAAAACTGTGCATTTTGTTGGGCAAACCTGGGATTCCTGTGCTAAGTAATAAGAAAAGAAATTCAGCTTGATTAAGCAGGGACAGACCAAATTTCTACCCATCTATGGCTGTTCCTGCTACAGAGAAGTCGATCTAACAATTGGCTTCCCCTCAAAATGAGTTGCTGGAAAACTTACATTCAGTCAGTGCCTTCAGCCAATTGACTGCAGCACTAATCAGTGTATTCTGATGGTGGATGAGTCCCACTGTCAGAATACAATAGTGCAGCGGGGAGCATTCCTCCATCCACTTCACAAGTATGAATGGGGGAATCCATTTGTCCATCTATGGCCAGCTTAAGGTTGTATAGTTTCCTTAATTGTTTCCAGGGATCAGGACAGATTCTTTTTTCCTGTTGGAGAAAATTGGACCATGCTTTATAAGGGCATTTTGCATTCCTCTGGATGTTTTGGGGTTGAAGTTGATGGACATGTGTTTTTTCACCCTGACTTTATAACTATAGTTATGATCATTGTGTGGTTATTGAGGTCTGTTGGCTTGACTGTTGTTCATCCATCACCTGATAACCGATGATAAATAGCAATAGAGGGCTGGACTTGGCAAAATACAGACTTGCTTTAGATGTAAAAAAACATTTTTAAGTATATGTATAAATATAGTATCTCTCTCTCTCTCTCTCTCTCTATATATATATATCTATCTATTGTATATATATGTATATAGTGTGTGTGTGTGTGTGTGTGTGTATGTGTAAGAGGGGATGGAGCAGTGGCAGGCTTCATTTGCTGGTAATAGGATTACATCAGCAATGACTCTGGGGAGAGCCAAGTTAATTGGAACACAATGGTCTCATCTGAGAGTGTTCTGCCAGTCAAAAGATGGACTACCTGGTGAGCCCTGGCATGAAGACAAGCTCTGATTTTATGTGTATGAGACAAATCCGCAAGGAGATGTCTGACCCCATAGAGCAAAAATCATAGAACCCAATACTTTTAGCCTTTATTAAATTTTTTAAGGGGTATAGACTCTGACACCATTTTTAGGTACAGGTGTTCAAAAACCAAACTGCCAATACATTAGCTTGCAGAGTACACAGAAGGGCATAGAAGAGGGTAGAATACAATATCCAGGTTCTACTCATATCAGCTAAGTACCATAAATAAAAATGAGGCTACACCATACACACAATAACTAAATCTGGTTGACTGAAATTTGGGGAAACGTTGCCTGTCTGAAGAATTTCGATCTGCACTACTATTTGCAGGTGGTTTGGTCAGAATCCATCTGGTCTTCTTGAAATGCATCAAGTAAATAACCAAACAGAATTACTTGGCTGCAACTCAATACATAAAATATAGAGACAAGGTCAAGAGGCTATTATAATGTTGGACCAGTCAAGCTTTGGTTATATGTAGAATTTTTTAAAGATAAGAAATCGTTTTTATATGGCTAGGCTCATACAATTTTGTGAAAACCGTACTAGATTGTAAGCTCCAAGGAGCAGGGCCCTCCTATCCCTCTTGTATTGAACTGTTTTGTTGCTGTATTGTCTCCCTTTATATTGTAAAGCGCTGTTGGCACTATATAAATCCTGTATAATAATAATAATAGTTCTATATTCTTAGGAGTGATAATCATCATTATACAATTATGTCTGCTCGTACATGAAGTAGAGCAGAGTATGAGAACATAGTCTGAAAAGGTATAGAATGATCTAAAACAATATCCAATATATTCCTACATTAAACAAAATTAAAGGATAAGGGCATTTTATGCAGTATCCACCCATACCCCCTCACCCTTCTGATTACTTCAGTATGTAACAACACAAACCTCAGACCAGGTACAGATGCTGTGGCGTAGACTAGAGCCAGGAACTGCTCAACTCTGGCAGAAGCCATGCTTCATGTGTCCAGCCCTTTGCCATTAACTACAGTAGGTAGGAAGTAGACCTACTGGAATGTGCAGTCTCCATTGAAGCCATGAATAAATAGCAATACATATAGCTGTTCAACAAGAGAATGGCAGCACCAGGTGTAGCAATCATGTAGCAATCATGCACACAGAGATGGACGCGGTCATCCATTTTGCTCCAAACCCCTCCATTTTGTATCTCTCTCTCCCAAATCAGCTTTCCTCATCCCCCCTCCCTCTCTGTTGAGTGACATGTGGTCTGTTTGATGCAGATCGCTGAGCTTCAAAAGACATTCCAGGGAGTCGTAAAAACAGACTTACATTTAAAAACTCACTCCATATAATTTTATATCTCCAAATAGGAAATAATTACACAAACATGGAACACATATTCGGATGGCTCACGGTAAGACAAGTCGCCTGGTATATTACACCCCCTATCTGACATACACAGGAGAGCAGAAAATTATATCTCCTTAACCATTCAAGCAGATATTTCATATCTAACCATTCAGCAGATGATTCTGGGTATTAATCTACTCGTGGATAGAATGTTATGTGTACCTAGGAAAAGTTTTTGGCCATAGCATAATTTGGAAAGGCTTTGGTCAAAGCCTGAGCTCCCCACCTACACAACCCCCTCCCTAAATGAGGCGATTGGTTCTCTGAGTCGGGGAGACACCCTGTGGAGTTCCTAGAAAAGCTAAGCTAAGCTGAGTTGAAAAGTTGAAGAATTCTCCCTTTTTAACATCGGAACCAACTTTGGGAGAAAAAGCCCTTTTGCTCAGAAAACTTGAAAGCTGCTTAACCCAAGGCTTTTGGCAAGTACTTTATCTATCTAAATTCCTTTCTGTTATCTCTTTGCTGTGCTATTGCTTTCTGTATATGTATATATATATATTGGCTACATCTTTTTCTGTAAATATTTTTATTGCACCCTTTTGATCTTTTAATAATAAATCTTACTTTCTGAAAATGTTGAACTGTTTCTAAAGCTCTTTAATGCAAACTAAAGAATCCCTGCCTCTGAAAAGCGCTACTGTGTGTGTGTTTTAAACTTCAGTATATCTCTGCCTGCGGTGACAGTGGTATACCGACGATTATTCAAACATTATAGTGTTATTGCTCATATTGCCGAGTTTCCTCTTTCTCAGTACAAAAAGGAGATGGTGGCAGTGTGAAGGGTTAATTGCGTAGTTAACCTGACCCAGTAACAATCGCTCCCAGGCTGCCGGCACACAGGTTGTGGTCCATTAGCTGGAAAATCTTTGTGCAGGGTGCAGCTGGGCGTGGCATTGTTACACACGTGACAGCGCGGTTTTAGATTGGCTAGTCCTTCAGTCGCGAGTTTGGTGAGAAGGGCTGGGGTCTGATGCCGCGATCGTCACACCAGGTGTAGGCTAAGTACTTGTTAGTGCCTGTGTCAGTACATCCTGGACTGATTAGGAGAGTGAGATGGGGCATGTGGGCAAATAATGCATTTATTCTTTAAACAATTAATTTGATTTAATTAGTGCAATTTGCAAAGTTAATTTTAATAATTTACATGCTACTTACAAATTCTTCAGTGCTTTCCATCAATCCCTTTTCTTGGAGGACCTCACAACTCAGATACTGAGTGGCACGCTCAGTGCTCCTACTACAGTCCTACAAATACAGTTCCAGTTTGAGAAGAAAAGAGTTAAGCTGGCCATAGATGGATTGAAATTCAACTGGTTCTGCAGGGATTCGCCAAATTTCAATGCATGTCTGGCAATTGCAGTTGAACAGAAGTCAGGTAAAAGCTGCTTAGTCAGTGGCTGCAGCGCTGATCTGTGTATTCTGACAGTGGGGGAATCCCCCACTGTGAGCATAAAATAGTGATACGGGGAGGATTCCCCCAGCTACCTCAAATGTGTAGGTGGGGGAATCAGTTCAGGTTTTTTTGTTTAGCCTGCCAGCTGATGAAAAGAGCTGCACTAAGTAGGGACAGTGTTTATGGTTGTAAAAGAAATCAATATCACCATAGTGAAGCTCCTACTATTATAGGGAAATTATACAAATTCCACACATATGGTACAACAAGTGAAACTCTAACTCAGGACCCCAGTAATGCAAAGTAAGAATGTTGACCACTTCACTAACCCACTGTCTAATACAACTATTAGCATTGAACTAACTAGTATTTCCATTAGATTTGCTAATTCTGTGCTTTCCCTTTATTTCACAGCTATTAGAGTACAGTCAGTCTTGGAAAAGCTTTGTATCTCCAGTTGCTTCACCTTTTGCATCTGCCAGAAATATTCAGGCTGTGTGAACTGTATAGGGATTTGCAAGATGAAATACAGTCAAAGCACGTTTCATGAGATGGGTTTTGTTCCAGGTGACGTCAGCCCTCCAGACAGAGAAGGGGAAACTGAATGGCTTTGATGAGAAGACCTATCTATCCACAAAGTATCTAAAGGCTGGAGAGGATCCCTACCGTCAACATGCTTTTAACCAGCTGGAGAGTGATAAGCTGAGTAGTGACCGGCCCATTCGGGACACAAGACACTATAGGTGAAGCAGGATTTTGTTAACATATACAAATACATAAGAGGACATTGTATTAGGGTGAATGTAGAGGTCAGTGTACTGGAAGCTAAAATCTGTTAGCTGGTCTACGTAACAAACAGCTGCATGTTTTCCACTCTTTGGCTGCACTACTAAGAATTATTCACATTGAAACTTGACCACAACTTAGCATGGTCCTACAATTCCTTCCTAAATTTGACCATTGAGGCATCAGAGAAGAAATGAGTTCTGCTTTTAAATTCAGTGCTGTCGAAACATGATCTTTCTTTTTAGATCTCAATGCTGCTGTATTAGTTTCTTACTTGATCATCATTTTTTTCATGCTGAGTATGCACATCCAATCACAATGATGGCAGGCAGTACAATCAGTATTGAAGTTTGTGTTGCCCTAAGATGGCCTCTATGTCCAGTATTAAAAAGGAAATTATCCGACATCCTGGACCAAAAAGCGTGAAGTTTGTCGATTTTGAATATGTCTTAGATTAATTAAGCTAGTAATAGATGGCTCAATAAAAGCAAGTAACTTTCCTGATTTCAAGCATAGCTTGCAATTATGCTGTTTGTGAGGTCGTAGAGGCGCAATGAGAATGCTAAAGAGTTTTAGGTGTTTCGTATTGCAGAAAGAGATTTTCCAACTTTTTGGAAAATCTTCCTGTGAGCAGGACCTTATCCTTCACTTAAATATGGAGAAGGATGAAGGATTGGATAGACCGTGTATGCTACCCTATCAATAATGGACAAATATCGTAGCTAGTCCAGGTGCTCAATGAATCATGCTAGGAAGGGGATTGGGAAGATATGTGTCTTGGATGCACTCTTCTATAGACTTTAGTTTCTTTTACAGATGCCCCTCTAAAAGCCTAAATTGGAGTTTGGGGACACTAGAGGAAGATCCTAGAACAAACCCAGAACATTCTGAAGGCATCATGTGATCTAGCTGGATCAGGAAGCCTCGAAACCCCAAAGGAGGCGTTTGTAGGCATGCAAATTGGGGGAGATTTACTAAAACTGGTGCACTTAATGTGAAAAATATATCAGATGCTAGGTTCACTTTAATTTCTGAGGAAATGTATCACCACAATGTAGATTGGCACCAGCAGTGTTACATATCCCACACCTTGCAAACAATGCTATATATGAATCATAAACTTAGTTAAATTATTTTTAATAAACATATTTGATAATATTTTTTGTGCAGTGGTTTTATTTCTAAGCACACTCTGACTGCAAATAATCTGCCCCTCTCCTATTTCCTACTAGGTGCACCTCTCTGCATTATGATGCCGACCTTCCATCTACCAGTGTTATTATCACTTTTCACAATGAGGCTCGTTCTACTCTTCTCCGTACTATCAAAAGGTGAGCACCAGCAAAAGGATCATTTGTGCATGTCAGGTACCTGCCTCCCATGAAAGATCATGCATACAGTAAAGTATGTATTAGGATCGAAAAAGAAAGTACCATACTGGCATATTAGTTCCATTGATGCATACAGGCAAGAGTCTACAATAGCAGTGTACATGAGGAGCACCACAACAAAACTGGACAATTATGGGTAAATCATGCAGCAAAATGTAGTTGAAGAGTACTGAAACGTCATGGAATGGGTCACCAGACTTTTTGCAGCTCCATTAAAAAGCAGACATGTCCTCTTAATTTATAAATTTCAGAAACTTGATGGTATAACACCTCTTCTTCTTCCACAAATCTCCACCTTCAAGCTCAATTGGCTAGATGGAAATTTATTCAAGGGTTTTGTTCTTAGGGTTTTGCCAGGGGAGGGGAATTTGCTAGAGGAGAGAAGATTTTTGTCGGTATGGGGTTTGTTGGAGGAGGGCAGATTTTTTGGAGTAGTGATGAAGCACGAAGCAGTTACTGATTTTAAGAAATCGTGTATTGTATGTGGTTGAACCACCATCATTGATGTTTTCATAATTTACCCAATAGAAAGAGATTTATTTTTATGGACATGTTAAAGGCCTAAAATGAATCCTGTGCCAAGAGAAATGCAGGAGCTTCCATTACTGACCTCCTTCTGAAAATGCTAAATGCCTGATTCCCTGACTTTTCTGAGTTTTTTAGCAAACATGTTGTAATGATTCACTATTTGCAGCCTGCATATTGTAACAGTTGACAGATTGTTGCTGGTTTATTGTATACAATTTCCTTTTTGGGGCAGAAGTATTGTCAGGATATTCATTTTTGTCTCTGTCATGCAAAGTCAACACTGTTTAGAGCAGCCTTTCGTAGCCTTTTTAACATGGAGGAACCCTTGAAACAACTTTTTGGTCTCATGAAACCTCAGCTAATAATTACTCTATTTACAGCTCAAAGTACATTTGTGTGGTGGTCACTGGGAAGGATGCTCCTTACATCTGTGGCCATTGGGAACACTCCCTTTTACAGATAAAAACAAAACATCAACGCTGTTGTTGGTTACTTATCCAACAGGCAAAAACTGATCACTACTCAAGGAATCCCTAACAATCTCTGGAGGAACCCCAGGGTTCCATAGAACCCTGGTAGAGAGGCTGATTTAGAGGTTCATATTACTATAATATAGTTCCCTATAGGTCTGTTATTATCAAAGCATGGCACTATTATCCTTAAGTTTCGCCATGATGCACTGTGGGTAATACTAATAAACTCTTAACTTTTATTTTATTTAGCATGTGATTATTATCATCATATTTTGCTGAGGCCACTTTTAAAACATTCAATTTTTTTCTATTTTGCACACAGATATTTCCCCTTTTTGCACTTCTGCGCACTACATGCACCACTAAGAAAATCTTTGATAATATTTGGTCACCAACGCTATTAATTATAAAACATTCAGACCAGGAAAACCTTTACTGTATCCATTTTCTGTCCATTATTAGTATTTATTTAATTTAAGGATTACTAATGGAAAAAAATTTATATATAGGGGTGCATGGGGAGGTGCGGGGTTTAGAAACTAATCTGCCCTGGGATTCACAGACTCTTGACACACTATTGGTTCAGCATGAGAGCCAGGCAAAGTTTTGTTTTTATTTTTTAGTTTTAGATAGAGTGGAGAGTGATTAGAACTCCTGTCAGTTTTGTATTGCTATCTTTGCTCCTGCTAGAGCAATTCACCCTCTCTGTCCTGTTTAAAGTTATCACTCAGAGTGAAAGTGAAAGAAAATCCCAAATTTTGGGTTGTCACCAGAACAGGAATAGACAAGACACTAGTTCTAGTGACCCTGGTGTCAGCCATGGATTTTCTAAAAGTGTGTCTATTTTAGGAAGTGAAGAAAAATCTCTTCAATAGGACACAGATGGCCAAAAAAACTGACAGGATGGATAACCCTCCCTTATGCTATACAAAATGAAAAAAAAATGTTTTGCCTTTAGTTCTACTTTAGTGACTTTTTCAAATGCTGTTATTTTAATTACAGAAATAGACAGAGCCCCAAGCATAGCAAGTTTCTACGATAAGCTTTTCCATACTAGGAAATTAGGCATATCTAAGAACATGGTATGAACTTGTTCAAATCATATATTCTGTTATTGTAGCTTAGCTAATGTCTACACTGAACCCTTCCCCATTCTTTCACCGTTCTATGAACTTTCTGCTGTAATGTCTGTTATAGTTCATGAAGTTGATAACCTTTGTATGTACAGCAACAGTGAGGATTTACGTTACCTAGAAGCACAGAAACATAAAAGAGTAGCAGAAGAAAAAGACCAAGTGGTCCACTGAGTCTGCCTCTTTTTAGGTCTTTTTCTTTTGTTGTTGGGGGGTTCAGTAAGTGCATTATTTTACATTTAAAAACTTTGAACTTCATTTTTTAGTGCTTTGACCTATTTCTTGTAATTTTCAATCATGTTCAATGTTAGAAACACCTGCAAGAATATCAACCCTATTGCGCTACTTTGTGTCATCAGCATAAAAAACATAGTTTACCCACTAAACCTTTAGTTATATCAACTGACATAATAGGGTTGATTTACTAAAACTGGAGAGTGCAAAATCTGGTGCAGCTGTGCATGGTAGCCAGTCAGCTTCTAACTTCGGCTTGCTCAATTAAGCTTTTGACAATAACATCTGAAAGCTGATTGGTTCCTATGCAGAGCTGCACCAGATTTTGCACTCTCCAGTTTTAGTAAATAAACTCAATATGTCCTCAGTAAAGCCATGCTTTTTTGGGTCTAACAAAATGTTTTTTTAAATTATCATTGATCCTTCTTAATAGAACTGATGCCATTAATTTTAATACTACAGATGTTAGTCTCATTGGCCTGGAGTTACCAGTTTCTACATTGCTAGTTTGCTACCCTTCTTGTGGATAGGTACAGTATTAACTCTCCGTCAGTCATGGGGAACATTTCCTGTTAGAAGAGATTGATTTAAAAGATTAGTTAGTGGTGCAACAAATATATCTCTAAGTTCTCTTTGTTTGTGATGAGTACCATGAAGACTCTAGAAAATGTGAAAATTAAACATCACTGTTTGGACCTATATGATCTTCCATATTGTTCTATGCATAGTTACATAGTTAAAATAGCGTGGCGTGGGCCGAGGACGTCAAGCCACACAAATGGAAGTTTGCAAGCCGCCATTTTGTGAGTCACCATAGAACACTGGATGCAATATTGTGGAAGCTATTCAACTGTAGTGTCCCAGTTGGGAGCTTTTTAGTGAGTGCACTTAAGCTTTTTAATAAATATTGATTGATAAAAGTGATACACTATGATGGGCATCTTTTCTGCATTTTCGGAGGATATGCTGGATAAGAAATAGGAAGATCATTCTGGAGTAGAGTGTGGAGGAGAGTAGAGCAATAAAAGAAATTATACCTACCCGGGTTAAAAGGGAAAGGCACTGTTTGACCTAAACATTTATAGGTCAAAATAAGGATGTGAGAGTACATATGTGTGTTGGCGGAGGAGAAACACAGAAGAGTGATTTTGAACAAATATTTACAAGAATTGAGTAACCTTATTAAGAAGAATTTATATATTATATAAGGACTCTTTATGTTATATGGGACTTCTATGTCTCAAGATGAACACATTGTTTATTTATGCACTGTGATGTTTATATGCACTTTTTAAGGAGTTATATGAGAAATTGTACAGGCACTTTATTATGAGGATTGCACATATGGTATAAATTGTATAATTTATATTGCGCTGCACTGGTTTACAGAGTATGTACTGTTAGCACTGATAATATGTTTGGCCTACTTTTGTTAGCTTTTATACACTTTGCTATCAGCTATTTCTGTATCCTTGTATCTCCTGTATACTGATTTTGTCTACTAATGATTACAATTCTGATTACCTCTGTAGTGCACTCTCTGTAGATTTTTTAGTTCCATCTACTCTTATTAATTTTCCTGTCATATAATCTAGTTGCCTCCAGGATAGTTGACTTTAATAGTACCCACAGGAAGTTTCAATTCACTCTTGGTATTACTTGTAACTGAAGCTGTCATGATCAAAGCACAGCACAACCTTTTGGTAAAATCTGGTAATGCAGTTGTCTAGTCAGATCCTATAGTATTCCATAACTGTGAAACAGCAGACAGGAAGTGACTATAGTCTGCAGTGAGAGTGCACCAAAATACCCTCTTTTGCTCTCAACCACCTACAAATCTCCTTTTTTTCTTTTTGCTTTGACTTCCCCATATGAAGGTGGCTACGTTCATTCTCCACAATTCCACTGTATGTAGGAACATAGCCACCCTCTCTTGCTTGCTCCCAAGATGGCCCAGGAACAACTGACTATAGACTATAAATTTTGTAGTGAGTATAAAGCACATCTAGTCCACCACATATACCCTAATTTCTAAATATCGAGCAATATTTTGATTTTTCCAACTGGAGTTGGGCTAAAACACCTGTAATCTGTCTGAGGCACAATGTCCACTGCCAGCTAAGAAAATATACAGAATCCTCCAAAGTCTATGATTAGTACATCCCAGAACCTCACCCCTCACATCACTGATACATTTAAATCTACCCCTTAATTAGGGTGACTGCTAAGATACAAATGCCTTCTCTGGGTGTGAGTAGCTACAGTACAATAATTGACATTTATCAAGAGAATTAGCAACATATATGCAAATTAGATTGCCTTTCATTAGCAAAGTCTCTGCAACAGATTTACAGTGTATTGGGACCTGTGCCAACTACAACAGATTTGCAAAGTTTGCTTTATTACTGAAGATGTCCTTCTAAACAGACTCATAATTAAAAAGAAACTTCACCCCACATTATAATTTTTCTTTTCCAAGTCTGTCTTTCTTTTTAGGTGAATTGTCCTTCATTATCATACTCATGCTCCCAGCAATTCCAGCATTGCTCTGCAGTACCCATATTTCACTGCTGCTCACCCAGCCCTGTGCCACCATCTTCCTCTCTTGATGGACCCCTAATTATGCATGTTATCAAGTGGCCAGCCGCAAGAAGCAGCTAGCCCCTTGATGATGCGCTACAGAACATGTGAAGTGTCCTGAAACCATCCTGGAATGTGTGACATGGTATCTCTGGAGACTGAGGGCAGCTGGCTAACCCCATTCTTGTCTTTGTGAGAAAGCCAAAAGTTCAGGGTAGGATACAGTAATAATGTATTTAGCCAAAGGAGGACGTTATGACTCAAGCTGTAATCTTGTAATAATAACCTTTTAATAACCTTGCCTTTCTCTGCAACAGAATTAATAAATGTCCTCTGTTGTAATTTACCATTCCTTTGGTGGTATATTGGTCCATCCTAGAGCAGCCTTGAAGTGGCACCTAGATTCAACAAAACTTCAACTGTTTTAGCACATTTTAATGGTGGCTCCAGTTGATTACTTTAAATCATTTTGGTAAGAGTGAGCGCTTAATTACATGTATGTATAACAAAAGACAAAACTTTTAGTTAGATGTGAATAGTATATTGAGGTGTTTGAATCACTGCCAATTTATTTCTGCTGTCTCAGAGGTTCACTTTCTCTAATTGTCCTAATCACCAGTATCACCGCTAATGAAAGTTAAGAACCAGAACAAGAATCAAGAAGAAATCTTCCAGTGGGGGTACTGTGTAAGAGAGGATTTCCCCCACATTGGAAAGATACCCCCTTATTTTCTGTTGAGTCTACAGGACAGGAAGCAAAGGAAAATCTCCCAAGTAAAACACAGATATCAAAGCAAACAAATACTTATCCTTTGCTTACCTTATCCAAAATTTAAAAAAAAAGGTTTTGGCTTTAGATATACTTTGTCTCCCACAGAATCATGTACATTTAGCATTAATTAATCATAAATTATTAGACAGCATAGTTGTTTTGAATCTACATCACAGTGGTATACTATAGACTGTTGTGAAGAAAGTTTAGAGATACAGGCAGTCCCCAAGTTACAAAAATTCAACTTACACACAACTCGCACTTAAGAACGGAGGCAGCGTGACGTCACCCTGGTCCCAGAAACCGTCGGTCAGCCATCTTGCTGCACACTGCATGCTGCCATCTACTGTCCTACAGACCTGTCAGCAATCCCACATTAATGCACGGCCAGTAACCCTTGCCTATGCTATCCACAACATAAAAATAACTTTTCGGCTGGAAATGTACCTGTTCCAACTTCCATACAAATTCAACTTAAGAACAAACCTACAGAAACTTGTTCGTAACACGGGGAATGCCTGTATAGATTATTGTTGGTAAAGTTTTAATAAAGTTACTGTAAAGTCAGCAGTGACTTGATTATAGCTTGTTCATGTAATTTCCAAGTGTCAGATCATATTGCAACGTTTTCTTTTGAATTATGGATTTTTTGGTTTAAGGATTTTGCAAAAGTGACAATTTTAAACTTTCTCTTCAGTTCAAATGCGCTTTTATTTTACATGCAAAGACATTTGAGCACCAAAAAAATGCATATATACATTTATATGTATATACATTTTTTTTAGAAACTATAAAGGTCACCTCAACTCATGATTAATAGTTCCCACAACTGTCAACAGCTGGCAAGGTACATCTTAAAGTGGTCCTGTCACCAATTTGCAGGCTTCCCATACCAATAATGTGTAATATAGGTACTAATACTGTCTATGATGTGTCTGTTGGTTCTTCCCTTTCTCAATACGATGTTCTGCAGTTTTCCTCAATCTCTGACACTTCTTGGTGTGTCAGTTGCTTTCTCAACTAGACAGCCTGCACTGCTACCCCTCTCCACCCCTTCCCCTGAAATCACAAATCCATGAGCATTCTGTAATAACAATGCAGAGGCTTTGTGTGACAGTGGAGAGTAAAATGATTCTGATGGCATAAGCAGCGGGAGGGAGCAGCATGGGTTGAGATAGAGAGTGACATTTTTTGAAATTCTATACTTCTATATTAGAGGTTATTACAGCAAAAGAAGATATTGACAATGGACAAGATCTACGGGATAATTACCAGGCAGGCTTGTACAGTATGCAATTCAGTTTACTGGTTGTAGAACAGAATACAGTGGTTTTAGGGTATTAATACGAAGCTGTATGACAAGGAGGCAAAAGAAAATATAATTATATCTTTTTGTATGAAGAAAATTTTCTGTGGTTCATAGAAATCAGTTCACCACTTGCACAGGCTTCTGAGATAAATTAAATATACCTCTGAAACTTTAAAAGTAGCAAAGGTACACTTATTTGATATAAGCAGCCTACAAACAAAGTAGTAGAAGGGTGACTTTAAAGCAGTATTAAACCCAAAAGCAAATGTTTATTATATTGTAGCTTACCAATTCTTATGATGTCTGCATTAGTTTTCTTTTTAGGCTTTCTTTCCCTTGTTTACACATGGTGAACCGGTCAGTAAAACTTTAATAATTCAAATTATTTCAACAGATCAAGCTTGTCCAGCAAAAGCGGCAGTTAGAGGATTGAGACAAACAATCTACCATATGTAAAACCTTTATTTCAAAGGAAAAAAAACTGTTGCTGTAACTTCTTAAAAAGTGTTAGCTGGAGTTTGGCTTCAATATGTTTAGTGTATCTAAATCTGCTAGTATATCCAACATTACCCTCCCCCCCTTTGCTCCGTCATGCAGAGTGGAGTCATTTTAATTCAGAGGGTGTGGCCAGATCACCAGGTGAAAATAGAAGGAAGTGAGCCTTCAAAGAAAATCAATGCAGCCACCACATATTGTATATATTTATTTCAGGTACTTATATAGCACCATCAATTTACACAGTGCTTTACATATATATTGTACATTCCCTAACCCTCAAGGGGCGTACAATCTAAGGTCCCTAACTCACATTCATACATACACATACTAGGGCCAATTTAGACAGGATTCAATTAACCTATCAGCATGTCTTTGGAGTGTGGGAGGAAACCCACGCAGGCACAGGGAGAACATGAAAATTCCAGGCAGGTGGTGCCATGTTTGGGATTTGAACCAACAACCCTAGTACTGCCAGGCGGAAGTGCTAACCATTTAGCCACTGCGCTGCCCGATATAATGATTGATAAGCTGCAATATATAAAATTTTTGGTTTTGGGTTTAATACTGCTTTAGGTTATCCCCAGACATTAGATAACAGTCTCATGTTCCGACTGTTTTTGGTGGGATTGCATGACAGTCTATTATTTTAGGCACCCTAGCAGCCACCACCAGATAAGGCAGCATTTGCACAGCTTAGAAAAATGTTTTCTTATCACCATTGCACCAGATTCTTTCCCAACCTGTTCCATAAACATATGCTGGAATCCTCTGAAAACCGCAGGTCTTAAGAGATTTGCCCTTTTGAAGGGCATGGATTGTGTCTGTGAGACTTCTATTTTTTTCTTGGCTAATTCTGAGTATCTTTACCTAGGAGGCATTGGCTCTATCTTGGTTCCTCCAGATGCACCTCCATGAGAAACATATTGATATTGTAAATTCCAGTTAATTGTATCTTTTAATACCTCTACAAAGATCAAGAGTGGGTTCCAATATATTGATTCTCTCACATGTTCTCCTGAAGAAGGATTTCTGAAACACGTCAAGACTACATGTGAATTGTGTTCAGAATCTATACATGTTGTGAATGTCCAAGTGGAGAGTATTGTAAGATGCTTTAGAAATGTTTTAAATGGCATAAAATACAATTTACTCAGTTTTTGTATACATGTCCACATAAAGTGGTATGACTACAAATGGTGTTATAGTATTATATGATGTTTAGGGACGTTAAACTATAGCACACACAGTCTGGGCCTTCAACTGTTCCATAAACATAAGTGGTCATCCAATGCCACCTTTTGTGCTTAGGAAAAGTACAGGCCTTCCTTTAGATTGTAAGCTCCACGAGCAGGGCCCTCACATTCCTTCTGTACTGAAATGTATTGTCCCTTATATTGTAAAGCGCTGTGCAAACTGTTGGAGTTATATAAATCCTGTATAATAATAATAATACCAGCACATCTTCATGTTCTGTAGTGTATGTGGTCATATTTATGAATGAAGAAAAGCAGTGTAATCACTCATCAAGGACTAATTTATACACAGGTCTTATATATAATTTGAAACTAATGCACATATTTATATTATAATATAGTATACGTAGCGTAAATCACCTTTTAGCCCTGTAAACAGTATAATCCTATAATGCACTGGAAAATTCTAAACAAAAATGGAGAGGAGAAAGCACAGCGATCAGGCGCAATAAAACAAACTTTATTAAACCAAACCTACACTGTGTGCACAATTATTAGACAAGTAAGCATTTTGACCAAATAATCATTTTTATGCATATTGTCCAACTCCAAGCTGTATAAACTTGAATGCTTATTGCATTTAAGCATTTCAGGTGATGTGTATTTTTTTAATGAGGGAGGGTGTGGCCTAAGGAGATCAACACCCTATATCAAAGTGTGCATAATTATTAGGCAGATTATTTTCCTCAGGCAAAATGGGCCAAAAAAGAGATTAAACTGACTCCGGAAAGTCAAAAATTGTAAAAAGTCTTTTAGAGCGATACAGCACTCTTGAAAGTACTAAGATAGTGGGGCGTGATCACAAAACCATCAAATGTTTTGTTGCAAATAGTCAACAGGGTTGCAAGAAATGTGTTGAGAAAAATCGCAAAGATGTAAATTAACTGCCAAAGATTTGAAAAGAATCAAACGTGAAGCTACCAGGAACCCATTATCCTCCAATGCTGTCATATTCCAGAACTGCAGCCTACCTGGAGTGCCCAGAAGTGCAAGGTGTTCAGTGCTCAGAGACATGGCCAAGGTAAGAAAGGCTGAAACTCGACAATCACTGAACTAGACACACAAGTTGAAATGTCAAGACTGGGCCAAGAAATATCTGAAGACAGATTTTTCAAAGGTTTTATGGACTGAAGAGATGAGAGTGACTTTTGACAGACCAGATGGATGGGCCCATGGCTAGATCAGTAATGAGCACAGAGCTCCACTTCGACCGCCAAGGTGAAGGTGGGGTACTGGTATGGGCTGGTATTATTAAAGATGAGCTAGTTGGACTTTTTAGGTTGAACATGGACTCAAAATCATCTCCGAAACTAACAGTTTTTAGACGGCACTTTCTTCAAGCAGAGAGGAAAAAGTCTGCATCTTTCAAGAATACCATGATATTTATGCAGGACAATTCTCCATCGCATGCATCAAAGTACTCCACTGCGTGGCTAGCCAGTAATGGCCTTAAAGATGAAAAAATAATGACATGGCCCCCTTCCTCACCTGACCTAAACCCTGTTGAGAACTTGTGGGCCCTTCTTAAACGGGAGATTTATGGTCAAGGAAATCAGTACACCTCTCTGAACAGTGTCTGGGAAGCTCTGGTTGTTGCTGCACAAAAAGTTAATTATCAACAGAGCAAGAAACTGACAGACTTCATGAATGGAAGGCTTATGACTGTTTATGAAAAGAAGGGTGGCTATATTGGTCACTAATTTTTTTTTTTTAACCACATCCCCGCCACCCTATAGCAGATATACTGCTACAGGGTGGCAGGGGTGCGCAATATAATGTGTATATATACGTGATTTTGTATTTCTTGGTAGGGGGCGCACACCCTACCTGCGCAGCCATGCGCAGCCGTGCCTGTCAATCACCGGGTCCCGGCCGGTGATTACCCGCTACTGACTGGTGATTACCGAGGATCTCCAATGGAGAGCTGCTTTGTTTACTAACAGTTCTCCTCCTTGTTGGCTCAGGCACACTGCTTTAGATGGCTGTGCACATCACAGCCATCCAGAGTAGTGTGCTTACAGTGAACCACCAACACACCGCCCCCAGTAAAACACTTCCTGCCCAGTGTCATTAGTACAGTGTCAGTGCTTTTTCTTAGCACTGATCACTGTATTGGTGTCACTGGGGATGTCAGTGACACCAAGTCAGTTCCTCCCCCAGTGTCAGAATGCCTGCCGCAGTTCCACAGTCCCACTATAAGTCGCTGAACGCTGCCATTACTAGTGCAAAAAAAAAAAAAGAAAAAAATAAGAAATTCCACTATATATACTGCCATTTGTAAACACTATTACTTTCATGTAAACCAATTAATTTACACGTATTGGGATTTTTTTTAGCAAAGACCTGTAGCAGAATACGTTTTGGCATAACTTTATGACAAAATTTTATTTTTTTTACTGGACATGCTTAATTGTCAAAAATATTGTTTTTTTCTCAAAATTGTCAGTCTTTTTTTATAGCGCAAAAAATTAAAAATGCACAGGCGATCAAATATCACCAAAAGAAAGCTCAACTCATGGGAAAAAAGGACGTAAATTTCACTTGTGTGCAGCATTGCATGACCGCGCAATTGTTAGTTGAAGTAACTCAGCGCCGTAATGCAAAAAATGGCCTGGTCAGGAAGGGGGGTATATCTTCAGGAGGGCAAGTAGTTAAGTGACAGAAATACTTATTTGTAAATTTTTAGTTATTTGTTTATTGTTCTCACTTTAACAAATAAAAATAAACAAGTGAGATGGGGAAATTTTTCTTTTTCATTTAGTTGCCCAATAATTCTGCACACATAGATATTCTCCTAAGAAAGCCAAAACTTCACTTTTACTTTCTTAAAGTGTTACTAAACCCAGGACCCTGCATACACTATATCTGATCTCACACAATACACAAAATATGGAAATGCAATTATTTTAGTAAATATAAAAAATACCTTTTCTCATCAGCAATTAGAGCAGCCTTGTGACTTCTAACAGTGTACTGCTGAGCACTGGTTAAAGCTTGTAGGAGGAGTTTTCATTCTCTTCTCACTGCCCTATGAGATTGCATAGCCCCTGACCCTCTGTCTGGACAGCACTGATTAGCCCTGTGATGATCACATGCACTCTCCAAAGAATAAGAAAGAAATCTCTATCAGTATTCACCAAACTGAGCATGTGCAGTGTCCCAGAGTGTTCTATCAGGAGATGAAATGGGGAATGTGGAAGAAGGGGAGGATCAGAGAAGACAGGATCAAACATTCTTTTTACACAATGCAGATGATTAACCCCTTACGTTCCACAGTGAGTATAACAAGACTGCTTTACTACATATACAGACTGATTTTACTGTTGGGGGTTTAGTAACACTTTAAATATTAAGGTTTGAGGTGTATTAACATTTTGTATTGACCAAAAGCACTGTAGTTGTTCAATAATGAAATGAATCCTCAAAAATACAACTTGCCTAATAATTGTGCACACATTGTAGATATTGCATTCATATTTTACTAAAGATAAGGGCACTTTGTACACAACCATGCGGAGGGAAATGCATGTCCTTCTTCATGGTTGTCTATAAAGTACCCGTACCTTTGGTAGAATGTGACTTCTATATTCACCTCTAATAAAGTATCTTTTATTGTACCAAATCTGTGCACTTTATTTTCTCAGGTTTTTTTTCTATGCATTGTTATGCTGTCTAAAAAGCTGCCAATTGATCTGAGACTGAAGGGGGACTATATGGTCAATAAGTAATGGGCTTTGCTGAGAAGTACCATGCCTAGCGTGGATTGGTACATTTTCTTTGAATCCCATAATGTGCATGGCCCTTTCTATCAGTTGTTAACTGATGTGTTCTGAAATATGTAGAATTAAAGAAAATAAAGTCTACACATAAATGAGCCAGCTTAGAATTTAGAAAAGGAATGTGCATACATATATGAGGTTTCATGAAGTGTATTTGGGGTTATTCATTGTCTACTTTGCTATAACACAGAAAAATAGACCTGTTTTCACAAGCCCTGAATGTCTGGGGGTTTTATTTATCAAAATATCTGAGAATCTCCTTCAATACTGTCAGGTTTATTCAGTGAGACAAAAGTAACATGCTTTACTGGTACAACAGTGACAGTTCTGGATTATTTTTACAATCTATGCTGACTTTACATAAGATATTTTTAAGTGCCATTCTTGAACAAATGACTGCAATTTCTGTGGCAACCAGGCATTTTTTTACAAGTTCCTTCAGCTTTGTTTTCACACATTCATCCAATACTTCAATTCTGCTGACACTAGAAGGATTTAACACTTTTTCTATGTGTTGTCACATACACACTTGTATATATACACATCAGGGAAGACTGCATTTATATGGATAATGAAGCATCAAATGCACACTGTTATTTTCCCATTGTAGGTTCACTATCAGTGGATGTTCCCAATGTTGAGAGATACATTTTGAAAATAAAAACTTATCGTTAGATCTATTTTAGGGCAAAATTCTAAAAACGCCATCTGTTCAGGAATCGAGCGTTATAAATTAGGTCTACCTTCTGTGACAGAAGCTTAAATTAACTTTAGGCATTATTATATATTACCTGTATATAACCAAATACGTTTTGTGTGTCAGTGCTTAATTCACAAGACTAACTGTTATCTCCTTTATTTGATACAGCGTTTTAATTCGAAGCCCTGCAAATCTAATTCAGGAGATTATTTTAGTGGATGACTACAGTGCGGACCGTAAGTACTCCTCTGCTCTTTCCCTACTTGAACTCATCACCCATAATGATGTGTGAGAGAGATGAGCTAAGTCTGCCATGTGATTAGAGGGTGTTATTTTGTACAACAGATGGCATCTATTTCTGGTTTTTCACTTATCGTGTAGCTTTGAGAGTTTAAATCCCGTGTACTCTCTTCATTTCACATTAGTTAAGACGGTGATCATTATATTACCTATTATCTGTAGGCTTCCAGATCTGTGTTTTCTTGTTTCAGTATTAGGTACAGGTTTTAGCTGGCAAGCTGCCATCTTTAAAAGCTGCCAGACATAGCAATGGACATGCTGCCTGTAACACCTTGGCTTTTGTATAGATGTTGGGACTTTTCAGGTGTTACATGGATGCATTATGCATAAACAATATATTTTGTTAAAAATCTTATATTGTATTAGAATAATCATGCATTTAAAAATGTCATTAAAAGGAAAAAAGAACAAGTTTCATATGGGAGCACACTCAGGCCTTAGTACATCAATAGACCTTGGTGTACAATTGGCATCTATCAATATACTAAGGCCTATGTAAGCCTGCTTTTTTCCATTTTAATTTTTTTAATGTCTGATAATTCTACTAAAACAAACAATTTTAAATATATATATTTTGACATTCCTACGTCTTCCTCAAGTCACATGTTTGTATCTGCCGGGGATCACAATAGGCTGAGATCAAGCCACACTCAGTGCTCACTCTGCTGCATAGATCCTGTATTATGGACCTCCTGAGGAAGTGTGCATGCCTTGACATCAACTAAAGGGCACGGCTTTCCCAGTTGTGACATCGCTCTGTATTAGGAAGACTCCCCAAAAGCAGAACTGAGCGAACTTCGTCACCCCAGGACAGGGAGTGCCGGTACATTCCCCCCCCCCCCCCATGGAAGGGGCACCAGGAAGGATTCAGAAATATAAAACAAAGGAAGGCCACATTAATGGACAGAGCCGATTGGATGCTTCTCATTTCAGCCATCGTCTTGTTATATGACACCCTCGCCGCCGCCTCATTTAACCCCCTAGGACCCCCAGGTGACCATCCCAGGACCCAGAGGAGAGCTGTATATAAGCAGACCCTTGTCCGTAGCCCAGCCCTAAAGAGGACCTCTAGAAGTATGACCATCATTATCCATTGAAGTGGTATCCATTCCAGGCTACATCCTATCCAGGACTGAGGGGACCTCTGGTACATTTGATGTAAATGTGCATTTATATTGCGCCTCTGGTGAGTGTGCCATTTATCCGTTATTTCTTGCACGATACCGGATCACATGTGTCACTGGGATTAAAAAAAAAAATATATATATATATTTATATATATATATGTTGTTCATGCGTAATGCAGCCACATAGCACCTGAAAAGTCACAGCTTGTCCTCATATAAAGGTATTGAACATTAGTGTTGTGGTATGCTGATTTGGGTAGCCAGCCAAAATCTAGAACTTTGTATAAAACCCATAAAGCGAATGTGGTGCAAGCCCCAGGAGGGATCAGTTGGTAAGGACTATACAAAGGAGGGCCTTTCATTCTGATCATTAGGTAGTCATTGGTTAAAACCCCTGTCAGTTTTTTATGTATTCCATTGTGGAGCATTTTCTTTACTTCTTGTTGTGAAGGAACAACAAAAAGTTAGATAATCCTGTCAAATGAACCACTTGCTTCCCACGCCTATTCTGACACTTCTCTCCTACACGTAAAAATCATTATTATTTTTGCTAGAAAATTACTTAGAACCCCAAAACATTATAAATGTTTTTTTAACCAGAGGCCCTAGAGTATAAAATGGTGAGTGTTACAATTTTTTTGTCACATGGTATATGTTCAGCAATTTTTTGGGAAAAAACACAATTTAATGAATTTTAGTGCACCCAAACACAATATAATACCCATATTTTGGTAAAATATAAAAGATGATGTTATGCAGAGTAAATCTCATACATAAAAATCTCTATAAGTGACGCTTTATATATCTTTACAGGTTAGCAGTTTAGAGGTCTGGGGATAGAATTATTGCTTTTTCTCTGACATTCACCATGATACCTCACATGTGTGGTGCAATCACCATTTTTCTATGCATGCAGGACCGATGGGTGTTTTCATCTTGGGCCCAAGCACAGGAGGATGGGGGTGCTTTAAAAAAAGGTTTATTAATATTATTTTTTTTATTATTTTAAACTGTCTCTTTCTTTCAATTTTTTTCAAATTACTTTTATTGTTGTCACAAACAATGTAAACAGCCCTTGTGACAACAATCAGCAGTGACAGGTCCTCTTTACAGAGACATCTGGGATCTATCTCCTCTTGGGGTCTACCTCCGCTGCTCTTGACAGCATCAGATCAAACCAAGATCAGTCTGATCTGATGCTTGTACAGGCCAGGAAAGCTAGCAATAGGTTGTAAACAAAATGCAGGAAACAGAAGTGACAAGATACTGTCCGCTTCTGGTTCCTAATACCATAGAGGTGACCAGAGACAATCTGATCTCCGAAAATCTCTATGGTAAGCCCGTGAAAACACTGGCTTCAGTGCTTGGCTCCTCTATTGCACTGGAGAGCCCGGAGAGGCGCCAGAAGGCAGCACGAGGATGTGGGCACCCGACTGTGACAGCTTGCAGCTTCACAGGCCGGTGCCCACTGCGCATGTGCAAGCAGTGCTGTGCACTGTGAATGCTCCTACTGTCCTCTAGGACCTGTCATGTGTCTCCGACTACTGCAGGGGGAGAATAACTTCTGCTTCCAATCACCTAGGCGATCTCAGTGGAAATGGGAGTGGGTACCTGTTAAAATTGGATATCCACTCCCCTCCCCCACTCCCCAAAGGTGCCAATCCTTAACAGGGAGCAGAGCACAAAGCCTTAAAGTGGAGCATCCCCTTTTGGGTGGAGCTCTGCTTTAAGGACAGGGTCAGTTTGCAATCACATATTACTGAAAGGAGATTAGTGGGCTGGCTTGTCCATATAGTCAGCTTACAATGAAATTCCTATAGTCAGCTAAGGTAACCAGAATACCTAGGATATTAGAGGAATTCTTAGATATTAATAAGGAATATGAAATATACAGTTTCCCTATCACCCATAGACAGCAACAAAACCTAATAGAGGTTCTAACCCTTCATTAAAAAAAAAAAAAGGATCGGTCCACCTAAAACTGATATTTCTAGGTCTGCACGCCTACAGTTGTAGAAGGGATCCCAGTTTCCCTTCATGGGTTTATAAAGAGCTTAGTAAAAAAAAGTTCCTGTTATAGCAGTTGGACTACGTTGTATAATTCCAGCATGGGTTAGAAAAGCAGAGTCCCCAAGAGATATAAGAAGACAATAAGTGACTCCACCAACCAACCACATTTACAACTGAAGTGTTACTTTTAGGCAGACTAACCGATTAACAACTGAGGCATGTGATTGAGTACATTAGGGCTGTAATGTTGCATGAAGTAGCTCTGATGATTATGGCAGTGCCAGTGAAGGTGCCGCTGGGAAGAATGGGATATTGAGTGTCAGAAAACAGATGAGTGAATTTGCAATCACAATATTCTATTGACTTTCAGTGATTTCTTGATGTAGAGTGCCCCATAGCACCAATACTGTGGAGCAAAAGAAGGTGACCACTTATAACTAACAAATGGGGGCACCACTCTGTGTTTAGCACATGAATTTCTAGAAAGATAGGTAGATGTATGCCAGTGTATTCTGTAATTTTTTTGTGAACCCTGTGTGCTCAGAACTGTTCTGATAAAATAAATAATATACCCTGTCTCAATTACATAGGTGGTCAGTGTATATCTTCTCATTACATTGGGGCAAGGTGTCAGTGTAAATGTTTCCCTTACATTGTTGGTCAGTGTAAATCACTCCTTACATTGGTGGTCACTGTGAGTGCTCCTATTACATTCGTGGTCAGTATAAATCCCCTTTACATCGGTGGCCAGTGTAGAAACTCCTCTTTATATTGGTAGTCAGTAAAAATCCTAACTAGCATTTGTGGTCAGTGTCAAATCCACCCTTACAATGGTGGTCCATGTAGAACCCCCCTTAAATTGGTGGTCAGTGTAAAATTCCCCATTAAATTGATTGTCTGTGTAAATTCTTTATTTTGGTGGTCAGTGCACATTCCACATTACGATGGTGGTCAGTGTAAATTTCTGCTTATATTGGTGGTAAGTGCAGAATTGGCCTTACCCTGGTGGTCAGTGTAAATCCCCCCTTACATTGGTCATCAGTGTAAATCCCCATTAATATGGCCCCCTAACGTTGGTGGTCAGTGTAGAAATGTCACCTCCCATCCAGCACTGCCACTAATCCTTTCCGCCCCAAGCACTTCCACTGATCCCATCCCCCTAAGCAATCCCACTGATCCCATCCCCCCACCAGCATTGTCACTCATCCCAATATTATTTATTACTGCCACTTATTCCATCCCCCCAGCACTGCCACTGATCATACCCTTCCCTCAGCACTGCCACTGATCCTAGGAGTCCTAGGATCCCTAGAAGGTTTCTGTCTATTGGTGGGTTACCTCACCTTCTCAGTCCATGCTGTGCAGGCAGTGATGAGTTGATTTGCTGTAACCATCAGCAACCAATCAGTGAGACGTAATTAAGTGCTGTAACCTCTAGCAATCAATCAGTGAGCTATAATGATGTGCAGTAACCTCTAGCAGTCTAGCAGCCAACCAGTGAGCTGCAAGGATGTGCAGTAACCTCTAGCAACCACTCAGTGAGCAGTAATGATGTGCAGTAACCTCTAGCAACCAATCAACAATCAGAAATCATGTGCTGTAATCTCTAGCAACTAATCAGTAAGCCGTAAAGTGTACTATAGCCTCTAGCAACCAGTCAGTGAGCACTAACAATATGCTGTAACCTCTGGCAACCAATCGCAATCGCTGCCTGATCTGCTGCAGCAAACTAATTATCAGTCTAGCTGCTATTTATTGTTTGTCTCAGAGCAGGTGGAGAGCGAAATTGCATGGGGGGAGGGCAAAGAAAATGTTTGCCCAGGGTCCAATCGACATTAAAGATGGCCCTGGTAGTACTGCAACGATTTCCATCTTCCACAGCAGTCCCACAGTTAAAATAAAAGCATGCTTACATTGGTCTAAGCTGGTCCAATGTAACTATGCAATACAATCCATACCTGGAATTCAGTTTTAACTAGTAATATTATTTATTTTTAACTAAGATATTAAGATAGAATAGCTGCTGAAGGTGAAATACAAGATTCAGAATTCTGTTTTCTTTCAGGCCAGACCTCACTGCTATATTCAATATAAACTTTTCTGTTTAACACTAACTAGTAATAAACTATGTAAGAAAATTATGTTTTATATATATATATGTATGTATATATATATGTATATATATATATATATATATATATATATATATATATATATATATATAAATATTACAAAATCATTTAGTAATAACTAACGTAGAACCAGAGAAACACAAAAATTGTGCATACAAAAATGGGATTGAAATCTGATTTTAATCTTCTTGCCAATAATCATAACACAGTAAGATCTTAGGTTATTGCAAACCAAATATTTTGGACTTCAGTAATTCTTTAAATCAATAGCAAGCATTTGAAAAATGCAAATTAAACCTGAAAATGGCAATTAAGGACAATTACAAATAACATTACTAAAGTCGAGTCTGGCAGTGAAAGAGTTAAGAACATCGTCGATAAAAGGTAAACCTCTATGGTGCCTACTACACTTGGAGCCTTAACCACAAGCTTATTTTGCCTAAAGCCCAATTAAGTCTTCATTCCTTATTACTGCCATGCAGCATGGCATACACAGTAATAAATATGGGTCTATTTGATTATTTTACACTAGGTGCAGCAGCAAGGGATTAAATAACCTGTGCTGCCAGTGCACAGGAGAGTAGAACCGTGGCTCTCTCATACAAAGCAGCGACCTGCATCTCAAGTGGTCCAATATCCCCTGAACACTAATCTAACTATCAGAACTCTTGCTCCTTGAGCAGCCCTGGTGATTAGAGCAGTGTTTGGTGAGGTGTGTCAGACTGCTGGGGAGCTGGGCCGCTGCTTTGTGTGAGGGAGCTGCAGTCCGACTCTCCTATGTGCTGATGGCGCAGGGTAATTTATTATTTGCAGCAGCACATAGCAGTCCCATATTTTTGCTGTATAGGCAGCCTGACAGCATTACAGTAATAAGGGTTCAGTTGGGCTTCAATGGTTAATCAAGCACTGACCCAAATCTTACAATACACAGCCCAGCTATCAGAGAGGGGAGATGATTAGCAAGAGCAGCAATGCTACACTCAGTAACAATAACAAGTGTTCAGCTTTCTTTTGTGTTAGAACCAGGAAAAGTAAGAATTAGCATGTGTTTAAAAAAATCTCAAAGCATTGGTAAATAAGTATTTGAACATTTTTAAAGTACAACAAACGGAGTAAATTAAAGATAACAGCTATGTTCTCACAATAAAATGAAACATTAAGTGCACTTTTATTGTGCCGTGTGCCTAAATAATGAAGAAATACAGTGCAAATGAGATTTCAGGCTGTCATGGAGAAAGTTTTCTAAAAGCTTTGAGAAAGCTGCAGATTATGGTTTCTAACTCCTATGATCATCATTATTTATTTACACTATTTAACAATCCATTGCCCCTACCACTCTAATAGGAGAGTTTACCTCCACAAATACACACTTTGGCCGAATGCCATTTTTTTACAACAGAGTAAACTCACTCAAGCACAGGGATAATATATTAAGTCAATGCAGACAGAAACCCAATGAGATTTAAAGCCAGGACACCGAGCTGCAGGATGCCATTACTGACTGCTTAGCTACCCAGGGACTGAGATTATTTTAGTACATGGCTATGGTGTGCACCGCAATACTGTTTGTCTCACAGTGGTTCCTCTTCAACACAGAAGTGAAGAGTATGGACAATGACTGCAAGGAGCCTTAGAAAGGACTTATAGGCCATAGCTGTAATCATAGTTAAACAGATGTATAAATCTTTGAGATGTATATTGGTATATGTTTTATCCATTTTCTTGAGCACTTTGTTTTTTTATTTATTTTCAGAAACAGTACATGGACAGACAGGGCCACATTTATACTTTATATCCTTCCACTTCTTCTTCCCCACCGTAGTTTAATGGCTAGTCTTAGTGTAACACAAAGAGCCTATGATGGTGGGTTTTTAGTTCACATTAGAAGAGTTTGCATTCCCATGCAAGTCTATAGTAATATGCTTTGCCTCTCCAAACTAAGCACTGCAAGTGTGATCTCAACAACTGATCCAGTTTTGGCAAGATTGCTGTAACTTATGGTCTCACTAAAATTAGCAGACAGTGACTCAGTCCAAATGCTATCTTACAGGTCGTAGAAAGCTTTAGGCCTCATACATACCTCGGCTCAAAAGTGCCTGTTTTACAGGCATTTGACCTTTTTCTTCCTGCCTCTAAACGCCCCTTCATATTAGCCTATTTGTCCAAGCACACATAGGCATTTAAAGGAGTTTAGAGGCAGAAAAAAAACATTACTTGTGCATTCAAGGGAGGAATGTTTTGGCTGAAAAAATGGAAAAACATGCCTAAATGCACATAAACATGTATAAATGTGCTTATGCTCTAGGCATCTTAAGTGCTTGAGCATTTATTCATTTCAGTGGCCAGAATAAATTAATATTCTGGCCAGTGCAATGAATAAGTGCCAAAGCGCTTAACACTGCATTTCTCCTGCCAGGAGAAAAGCATTAAAAAAAGCCCCACTGTCAATGGAGTCTTACTCCAAAAACATGTGCAGATCATAACAGATCAACATCAGATAAGTCCAAAAAATCATAGTGTGTCTAGCCCCAGCAGAATACAGTACATGTGAATGGAAGCTAAAGCATGAAAAAGAAGGGTGAGACTAACTACATAAAGCCTCCCCTAAGGAGTGAGGAAAGGACAAAATTATTTAAAGGCAAACAAACAATAATGCATGTGTAACATGATAGAGTGCAAAACACGCTTAAAACTAAATAGGAGATCTACTCAGAAGAGTCTCAAACTGATGCCATTGACACAAGCCCAAAGGGTGGGGTGGACATCATAGGAACACTGAACACAGTTTGCCCACTCTGCATTAGTATACCTAGAAACAATGGCTAGAAGTTTGGGACATGCTGTCATCCTACTGCACTAGTGGTTTATTTTAACGTGTACATATCCAGAGAGTGAACTGTACATACACTGTACACTATTTCACTACAGCAAATTGGCAGGGAAGCAGCAGCAGAAAGGAGGACCCAGCTGGATGACATTGCTAGGCAGGGCATCAGTTTGAAACACTTTATTTATTGGAAGGTGTTAATGGTGACCAGCAGCACATTTGGGTTGTTGTGTGTAGCACTACAGCAAGGCTTGTGCTGGCTTTGAAGTTTTCTGGCCCTGCGCTTGAGATTAACTGGGCTACCAATATTGTAACCTCTTTCCTCTTATGCCCCTTCTTAAATGATAACTAAATCCAAGAACATAAAAGTTATATATTTCAGCTTACCAGTCCTTAGATATGTTGTGTGCAGTGTTTTATATTTTTCAATCTACATTTTAATAACATTTTTGGCAAGTACAGAAAATGCCTGTTGATCTTGCTAGAAATTAAGTGTTTTTGTGTGAGTTGATCTGCAAGTAAATACAATGCTATCTTTTAGGTGTAAACTACTGTAGCCCACTCCTAGATAGGTGCTAGGATTAGTTAGATTTAGTGCTGGCTCACTGTGTTCAATGCAGCTGGGTGTGTTCTGTTAGGTAAATTTAGCTTGTCTCACTATAACCAGTGTGGCTGTATTTAGCGTGTTAGGCAAATCTAGCTGTGCTCACTATATCCAGTGCACCTGATTAATTAGGTAAGTTTAGTATTCTCAGCTGCTGCTAGTCTAATAGCTCCCTCTGCTTCCAGAGAGTGGTTGAATTCTCTTGAATATAGGCGTAGAGCTATGTAGATTGCAGTATGAATATTTATGCAGCCCTGGACAACTCCAGGGAGCACAGCCCTGAAGACGTCTGGGCAACTGCATAAATACTGGGCTTCTGGGTCTTTTCCTGCTCAGGATCAGTCCAACCTAGAAGACAACTGCCCTAGGGCTACACTGCCATGTGCTTGTTGTCTGTGAGGCCTCATGTGGGTCAACTGAGAGCCTGGATATTGAAGCTACAGAGATCCAACTGAGGGGCTGTCTGCTGAAAATCTAGTCTGGTATCACTGGAGTAAGGTGTTGCTTGGAAGTTGGAAGGAGACAACCAACTGTCCCTGGACATTCTGTGAGTACAGACTGCTGTGAGAGATCTTGGAGACCTTTTGACTGCTGCCAGCCCTCTTGTGCTATAAAGTCAGATGTGTGTGTTTGGTTAAGGGAACATTGACTGGTGTTCTGAAGAACTTCTATCTATTTCTCTGTGAATGGACTCTGATCTTGTTACTCTGAAGGAAGAAGCTTGTGTGGTTTTCTTGCTTCTGTCACAAAGCCAACTCCACAGTTTGCTAAATGAAATGACTTCTGTTTCAGCTTTATAGAAAGGAGATCACTGTCCTCAAATTGTACAGTACATAGTTTCTGTTTTTGGAGTATCCCACTCAATTCCCTCAACCCCATCCAAGTTCTGAAAAAATAAAAACAACAAAAACACCCCTAGACTGGTTATTAAGGAAAGGTGTAGCTGAGATTGTGTGCCTGGCTGCGGGGCAATGCACTGGGGAAAAACCTGGACAAATTTGCAGAAGCTTCTACAGGAGTAAGTGCTACACTACTAGTCCACCCCTAACCCTCCATTCTCTTCTACAGGAAAATGAGGAAAGGAAGACATGAATGATGTCCAGCGTGTGTGGCAATCATGACTTCCTCCATAGATAAAGTAGATTTAGTTAGTATAGCCACTCAGGGACAGGATAACATTTGTAGGATAACAGGGTGAAAATAAAGGGAAAACTAACATTCTCACCACATCTAAAGACTGGTAAGCTGCTAAATTTGTGTTACTTGAAATATTGTATTGCACATTATTGCAATGCAGTATAATGCTATTGGTGATCAAAATGTTAGATGTGTAACGCCCTGTAATAAATGTCTGACGCAGGATGTTGAAACCAACACAAGATGGCAGGGTCCTGCAGAACAGTAGCATTCACATGTTGAAGAACAGCCCAATGGAACTTGTATGCTGAATTGCAGGACTTTATCACATATCCTACGCAGTTCAAATCACCAACTGCAGACATCTTCAGACTCAAGTCTTTCGTTTGTTTGAGATATCTTTCTATTCTTTCTATTGATGTCCAGTCTCTTTGGCATGGTTCACTCACATGTCTACAAAGAAGCGACATGGCAGCTGTGATGTCTAGACATGTAGTGGTTGCAATATATAGCAATGCCTCCACTGCATGTCTGTACTGATCATTAGTAGGAAGAAGGTCCTCATCCCCTTCTGTTTTTAGGTATGCTGTATTCATTGGAGTACTTGCTTTTTTGGCTTCAGTCATGTCAAACTGCTGAAGCACTGCCTCAATTTTAGAATTCTGATTTAAAAGGAAGCTGCCATCTTCTTCATGCTGTACGGTAATTCCTAGGTAATATGTCACATCCTGAAGATCTTTACTCTCAAAGTACTGGTTAAGCACTGCAGTCAACTTTGCAACTTCCTCATCCTTTTTGTGAGCAACAATCAAGTCCTCCACATAGAGTAAAATATACATATATTCAGAATCTACACATTTTGAGTATAGACATGGGTCAGCTCTGCTTTGTATGAATCCTTTGTCTAGCATCTACACCTCCTCCCTGGGCAAACTCATACACTCCCACGGTTTCAACTATCACCTCTACGCTGATGACACTCAAATTTACCTCTCCACCCCTCTCCTCACCCCCACTATCTCCGCCCGCATCACTCAGCTCCTAAACGACATCTCAGACTGGATGTCGCTACATTTCCTCAAGCTTAACCTCTCCAAAACCGAGCTCCTCGTCTTTCCCCCTGCCCACACCCCCCCCCATCCATCATCACCAACAACACCACTATCTTTCCCGCCCCGCAAGCCAAAGTCCTTGGCGTCATTCTTGACTCGAACCACTCCTTCCAACCTCATGTCAAATCACTTACAAACACATGCAGGCTCCACCTCCGCAACATTGCCAAGATACGTACCTTCCTTACCCCAGACACCACTAAACTACTCGTACAGTCCCTGATTATCTCACGCCTTGACTACTGCAACTCCCTCCTCACCGGCCTACCGCATTGCAAGCTCTCCCCGCTTCAGACCATCCTGAACTCAGCGGCTAGACTCATCCACCTCACCAACCGCTCCACGTCTGCCACCCCCCTCTTCCTCTCCCTCCACTGGCTCCCGATTGCCCAACGCATCAAATTTAAACTTCTAACCCTGACCTACAAAGCCGTTCACAACACTGCCCCTGACTACCTCACCAACCTGATCCCCAAGTACCGCCCTACCCGTACCCTTCGCTCCTCACAGGACCTCCTTCTATCCTGCTCCCTGGTCTCCTCCTCCCATGCACGACTGCAAGACTTCTCCAGGTCCTCCCCCATCCTCTGGAACTCACTGCCCCAATCCTTCAGACTGTCGCCTTCCCTCCTCACATTCAGGCGCTCCCTCAAAACCCATCTCTTCAGGGAAGCCTACCCCACCCTCACCTAACGGCCATTCTCCCTCATTCCTCCCAACACTTCATTCCCTTCAGCCACTTCTTACTGTACCACTACCCCCTCCCTCCTAGATTGCAAGCTCGAAAGAGTAGGGCCCTCTTACCCCTCGTACGTTGTTTGTTATTGTTGCACTGTGCCATGTATTGTCCCCCCTATATTGTACAGCGCTAAGCAAACCCTTTGGCGCTATATAAACTCGATGTAATAATAATAATAGCATGACTTTGTTTCATTTTAAATTCCATGTTTGAGCTGATTACTTGAGTCTGTAAATAGATTTCTGCAACTTGCACACAAGATGCTCTTCTTCATTGTTAACATATCTTTCTGGCTATGTTATATATATTTCCTCTTCGATATCACCATTAAGAAAGGCTTTTGTGATATCATGGTGCTTCAAAACCATTTTCCGAGAAGCCGCCACTGTTAACAGTGTTCTGAAATTACTTTGTTTTGCAACAGGAGCAATAGTAGCATCATACTTCTCACCAAATTGTTGTGAATACCCTTTTGCCACTACCATGCTGTGTACCTACAGACCTTGCCTTCAGAGTCGCATTTGGCCTTAAATACCCATTTGCCACTTACTGTATGCTTACCACGAGGTAGTTCTGAATGTGTCCATGTCTGCAGTTCACTAAGAATTGTCTTCTCTTCATCAGTAGCTCTGATCAACTTTTGGTTCTCATGGTTTGAAAGTCTTTGCATCTCATCCCATGAATCTGGCTCTGGTTTCAATGATATGCGTGCAACATAGGATAGATGTTTGGCTGGGATGCCTTTATTGCTTCTGGTGGATTTCCTGATTTAAGCCACTTGTGGCTTGGTTTCTTCTTTTATAGTGTGTGTATTGTCTGTGTTAATTTCTATTTCTGTGTCACTTTGTTGCTTATCTCCATGTGACACTATTGTGGAATTTCCATCAGTTTGAGTGTTTGTGTTAATTCATATAATTTTGAACACACTGAACTTTCATCAATAATTACACTTCTACTGCCTGTTACCTTGTTTGTGTCTTGGTGTAGAATTCTGTATCCCTTTTGAGACTCACTGTACCCCACAAGTACACCCTCCTTTGTGCAAGCCTCCCTGTTTGGATGTTTTTCTTTTGGGATGTGAACATAAGCTTTACTTCCAAAAGATTTTAGATGGTTCAAATACAGGGCTTTTCCATTCCACAGTTCATATGGTGTTTTCTCGGTTCATTTTCCTAGTAACTGATTTGGAGATAGCATGCGGTCATAATTGCCTCCCCCCAGTATGTGGTTAGCATATCTGCATCAAACAGCTTGGTTCTTCCACTCTCACATATCACTGAAGCAGTACAGTTCATTGTTTCTGCATCCCTCTTTTGTTCTGGGTTATATGGTACAGTAGTTTGAAACATTTTGCCATGCTTTCTGAGAATCGCCTGTGTGTTATCACCTGTATATTCAGTTCCATTTTCTGTATGCGTTACAGTCTGCATTTTGCAAAATTTCCTGTTTACTTGAGCCATATACTGTTCTATTTCTCAGGTACTTCACTTTTGTTGTGTAACAAATATAGTGTAGTATACCTGGAGTAATTATCTGTAAAAGTGAGAAAATGCCTCTTCTTTCCTGAGGTCAGTTCTTTCATTGGACTGCAAAGATCTGAATGACTTAAGTCCAGGGGTTTTTTAGCTCTGACAAAAATTGTGTCTCCTGAGGATGTCCCTTGCATAGACAAAACGCATAGAGAGGGGCTAATGGCCTATGACTAGAGATGAGCGAAGTATTCAAAAATTCGATTCGGCTGATTCGGCGAATTCGCGGAATAAATTCGATTTGAGTCGAATATATTCGCTGCGAATTTAACTTATAAAAACGGTGTTTCTAGGCTTCAGAGAGCCTTTATATTAGTGCAGAACACTGTACCTTTAATTTAAATGCCCTTGGAGTCTGCTGGGGAAGAGAAATAATACTGTCAGTCAGTATGACATGCAGATGAGTGCCGTCGATCTTAGAATCACCGCACACTTCACTCATTTGGGCAGTCACGGGGCCAAAACCAGAGTGTGGAGCCACAGTGTGGCGGTGGAGGCAGCAGCAATGGGAGGCCATACAGCACCCTATGAAAAAATGGAACCCACCAGCAGTGTGAGGAGACCTGAAAGTGGCACATGGCAGAGTGTGGCGATGGAGACAGCAGCAATGGGAGGCCGTACAGGGACCCATGACACACTCTGGACCTGGCAGCAGCATGAGGAGGCGGTACAGGGGCCCATGACAGATTACGGGCCTGGCAGCAGCATGAGGAGTCGGTACGGGGGCCCATGGCAGATTACGGGCCTGGCAGCAGCAATGGGAGGCCGTACAGGGACCCATGACACACTCTGGACCTGGCAGCAGCATGAAGAGGCGGTACAGGGGACCATGACAGATTACGGGCCTGGCAGCAGCATGAGGAGTCGGTACGGGGGCCCATGGCAGATTACGGGCCTGGCAGCAGCAATGGGAGGCCGTACAGGGACCCATGACACACTCTGGACCTGGCAGCAGCATGAGGAGGCGGTACAGGGGCCCATGACAGATTACGGGCCTGGCAGCAGCATGAAGAGTCGGTACGGGGGCCCATGGCAGATTACGGGCCTGGCATCAGCAATGGGAGGCCATACAGGGACCCATGACACACTCTGGACCTGGCAGCAGCATGAGGAGGCGGTACAGGGGCCCATGACAGATTACGGGCCTGGCAGCAGCATGAGGAGTCGGTACGGGGGCCCATGGCAGACTACGGGCCTGGCAGCAGCAATGGGAGGCCGTACAGGGACCCATGACACACTCTGGACCTGGCAGCAGCATGAGGAGGCGGTACAGGGGCCCATGACAGATTACGGGCCTGGCAGTAGCATGAGGAGTCGGTACGGGGGCCCATGGCAGATTACGGGCCTGGCAGCAGCAATGGGAGGCCCGTAATCTGCCAGCACCCTATGACAAAATGGAACCCACCAGCAGTGTGAGGAGACCTGAAAGTGGCACATGGCAGAGTGTGGCGATGGAGACAGCAGCAATGGGAGGCCGTACAGGGACCCATGACACACTCTGGACCTGGCAGCAGCATGAGGAGGCGGTACAGGGGCCCATGACAGATTACGGGCCTGGCAGCAGCATGAGGAGTCGGTACGGGGGCCCATGGCAGATTACGGGCCTGGCAGCAGCAATGGGAGGCCATACAGCACCCTATGAAAAAATGGAACCCACCAGCAGTGTGAGGAGACCTGAAAGTGGCACATGGCAGAGTGTGGCGATGGAGACAGCAGCAATGGGAGGCCGTACAGGGACCCATGACACACTCTGGACCTGGCAGCAGCAAGAGGAGGCGGTACAGGGGCCCATGACAGAGTGGCGAAGCGTAAGCAGCTTAAATTGAAGGCCATACAGAGGCCTATGTTAAAAATAATAACATGTTTGGGGCATGATTCATGGCGGATTTAGTCAGTTGTGTCAGGAACTGGTGGTTTGAAATCCAGACTAATCCACGCCTGATTCATTTTCACAAACGTGAGTCTCTCCACACTTTGGGTGGACAGTCGTGTCCTCCGCGGAGTTACAATACCTCCTGCCGCACTAAACACGCGCTCCGATGCCACGCTACTGGCCGGGCATGACAGCCTTTCAAGGGCAAATTCAGCTAGTTGGGGCCAAAGGTCAAGTTTCGTTGCCCAGTAGTCAAGGGGATTGTCTACCTCGGTTGGCAGGGTGCTGTCCAAGTAGGCCCAAGCCTGTTGTTTGAGGTCCTGCTCCAGGTCCAACTGATGCTGCTGCTGCTGCGGCTGGTTAGTAGTTTCCTCACTGCGCTGGTGAAGAAAGCTACTCATCATCGACTGCAGACTGAGGCAGTCGCTGCTAATGGAGCTGCCACTGCTCCTACCACCCCACCCCTCCCCTGCTGCCATGGCAGCGGAACGCGAGCGCACAGGGCCCACAGTGTCTGAGGATGGACGTTGGCGCAGAAAGGCAGAGACCAACTGACTACATAGGTGGTTTTTATAGTACTTTATTTTGGCCTCCCTCTCAGCAGGTGTGAAAAAGGCCACCATTTTTGAACGGTAGCGAGGGTCCAACAAGGTGGACAGCCAAAAGTCATCCCTCTGTCTGATGGTTATTATTCGGCTGTCGCTACGCAAGCAACCGAGCATGCTATGGGCCATTTGTGCCAAGGAATGCGAGGGACTCCCTGCCTCCATCTCCACAGCATACTGCCACGGTGCGTCTGGGTCCTCTGTCTCCTCCTCCTCCTCTACCAGATGCTCCTGCTCCTCCACTCCTGTCCGCTGAGTGGAAAAACCACCAATTTCACTCAATAATTCCTGAGCACCAATGTCCTCCTCTACCTCCTCCTCTTCTTCCTGTCCTGCCCCCACAGGGGTCATGTGGCGTTGAGATCTGTGCGCCACGTCTACCGCACCCTGACCAGCCATTGTTAACAGCATTTGTTCCAGGACGTGCAACAGAGGAATGACGTCGTTCATCCCATAGTCCTGCCGACTCACAAATAGCGTGGCCTCCTCAAAGGGCCTGAGCAAGCGGCAGGTGTCACGCATGAGCTGCCAATGGCTGACATCTAAGTTACACAGGGGAGTACCTTTATCCGCTTGTAACATCAGGAAATCGGTGATGGCCTTTCGCTGTTCGTAAAGGCGGTTAACATATGTAGGGTTGAATTCCACCTTGTTGCAACGTCACAGCATGAGGAGTCGGTACGGGGGCCCATGGCAGATTACGGGCCTGGCAGCAGCAATGGGAGGCCCGTAATCTGCCAGCACCCTATGACAAAATGGAACCCACCAGCAGTGTGAGGAGACCTGAAAGTGGCACATGGCAGAGTGTGGCGATGGAGACAGCAGCAATGGGAGGCCGTACAGGGACCCATGACAGATTACGGGCCTGGCAGCAGCATGAGGAGGCGGTACAGGGGCCCATGACAGATTACGGGCCTGGCAGCAGCAATGGGAGGCCCGTAATCTGCCAGCACCCTATGACAAAATGGAACCCACCAGCAGTGTGAGGAGACCTGAAAGTGGCACATGGCAGAGTGTGGCGATGGAGACATGGGCCCCCTGGCCACGCTTGACTTTCTGGCCACATAGTCGACATACGCCTACGTTTACTTCCTCGGGCGGCTTGACGAAAAATTGCCACACCGCCGAGTAGGAAACTTTGCCCCCGCTACTCCTCACTGGCTGACTGCTACTTCCTCCGTGCACACCGGCACCACTACTGGCCGTGGTGGTAGGCTGCAGTGGAGCTGGTGCTCTACTCCGTGGCCGTTTGCCTCCACTGACACTGCTGCGACCCTGCTGCCTCCTGGGCAACCCACCGACTGTTTTGCTCGCTGCCAAGCTGGCACCCTCTTCTCCTGATGATGCGGAAGCAATAGCCTGATGACGACGAGGCTGCCAAGTGCGATCAGCCTCATCATCATCAATTAGGGTCTCCGCCTCACTACTAGCCCCCTCGGCTGCGTGTGGGTCAGGAGACAGACCTGTCTCTAGACCGGCTACCGAGCCACTCTCCTCGCCAGTACTTCTTCGCCTGGCTGCTGAAGAGGCGGATGTCTCCCCCCGTTCCTGACCGCCCTCTGTTAGCTCTTCCTCACTGTACAGTGGGGCTGAGCCCACAGCATGCGATACTTCGCTTGGTGAGGGAACACCAAAGGACAGGGGCAGGTAGAGGACACGTGATTTCAGTGGGCTTGCTCCCGGGCCATGCCAACTAACGGTTGTGTCTGACGTACCCACCGACCGTTGGCTGTAGGTGTCAGAGGTGACCTGGGAAGAGGAAGACGACCGAGCCAACCAATTGATGGCGGCAGGGTTGTCGGTGGAGACACGACCGCTGGATGACACCGGGAGCACTGGCCTCTGGCTGCGACTAGTGCTGCCTCGACCCCTTCCTCTGCTGCCACGTCTGCTCGCTCCTGAAACATTGCCTCCTCTGCCACTCCACTGCGTGTTGTCTGACATACTCTTTAATTCAACGATTCTGTGTCCCTGAGTAACAATTCTGTGTCCCTGAGTAACAATTCTGTGTCCCTCAGTAACGATTCTGTGTCCCTCAGTAACAATTCTGTGTCCCTGAGTAGCAATTCTGTGTCCCTGAGTAACAATTCTGTGTCCCTCAGTAACGATTCTGTGTCCCTCAGTAACAATTCTGTGTCCCTGAGTAACAATTCTGTGTCCCTGAGTAACAATTCTGTGTCTGTCCCTGAGTAACAATTCTGTGTCCCTGAGTAACAATTCTGTGTCCCTGAGTAACAATTCTGTGTCTGTCCCTGAGTAACAATTCTGTGTCCCTGAGTAACGATTCTGTGTCCCTCAGTAACAATTCTGTGTCCCTCAGTAACGAATCTGTGTCCCTCAGTAACGATTCTGTGTCCCTGAGTAACAATTCTGTGTCCCTGAGTAACAATTCTGTGTCTGTCCCTGAGTAACAATTCTGTGTCCCTGAGTAACAATTCTGTGTCCCTGAGTAACAATTCTGTGTCTGTCCCTGAGTAACAATTCTGTGTCCCTGAGTAACAATTCTGTGTCCCTGAGTAACGATTCTGTGTCCCTGAGTAACGATTCTGTGTCCCTGAGTAACGATTCTGTGTCCCTGAGTAACAATTCTGTGTCCCTGAGTAACGATTCTGTGTCCCTGAGTAACGATTCTGTGTCCCTCAGTAACGATTCTGTGTCCCAGAGTAACGATTCTGTGTCCCTGAGTAACAATTCTGTGTCTGTCCCTGAGTAACAATTCTGTGTCCCTGAGTAACAATTCTGTGTCCCTGAGTAACAATTCTGTGTCTGTCCCTGAGTAACAATTCTGTGTCCCTGAGTAACAATTCTGTGTCCCTGAGTAACAATTCTGTGTCCCTGAGTAACAATTCTGTGTCTGTCCCTGAGTAACAATTCTGTGTCCCTGAGTAACAATTCTGTGTCTGTCCCTGAGTAACAATTCTGTGTCCCTGAGTAACAATTCTGTGTCCCTGAGTAACAATTCTGTGTCCCTGAGTAACAATTCTGTGTCCCTGAGTAACAATTCTGTGTCCCTGAGTAACGATTCTGTGTCCCTCAGTAACAATTCTGTGTCCCTCAGTAACAATTCTGTGTCCCTGAGTAACAATTCTGTGTCTGTCCCTGAGTAACAATTCTGTGTCCCTGAGTAACAATTCTGTGTCCCTGAGTAACAATTCTGTGTCCCTGAGTAACAATTCTGTGTCTGTCCCTGAGTAACGATTCTGTGTCCCTGAGTAACGATTCTGTGTCCCTGAGTAACGATTCTGTGTCCCTCAGTAACAATTCTGTGTCCCTCAGTAACGAATCTGTGTCCCTCAGTAACGATTCTGTGTCCCTGAGTAACAATTCTGTGTCCCTGAGTAACAATTCTGTGTCTGTCCCTGAGTAACAATTCTGTGTCCCTGAGTAACAATTCTGTGTCCCTGAGTAACAATTCTGTGTCTGTCCCTGAGTAACAATTCTGTGTCCCGGAGTAACAATTCTGTGTCCCTGAGTAACAATTCTGTGTCCCTCAGTAACAATTCTGTGTCTGTCCCTGAGTAACAATTCTGTGTCCCTGAGTAACAATTCTGTGTCCCTGAGTAACAATTCTGTGTCCCTGAGTAACAATTCTGTGTCTGTCCCTGAGTAACGATTCTGTGTCCCTGAGTAACGATTCTGTGTCCCTGAGTAACGATTCTGTGTCCCTCAGTAACAATTCTGTGTCCCTCAGTAACGAATCTGTGTCCCTCAGTAACGATTCTGTGTCCCTGAGTAACAATTCTGTGTCCCTGAGTAACAATTCTGTGTCTGTCCCTGAGTAACAATTCTGTGTCCCTGAGTAACAATTCTGTGTCCCTGAGTAACAATTCTGTGTCTGTCCCTGAGTAACAATTCTGTGTCCCTGAGTAACAATTCTGTGTCCCTGAGTAACAATTCTGTGTCTGTCCCTGAGTAACAATTCTGTGTCTGTCCCTGAGTAACAATTCTGTGTCCCTGAGTAACAATTCTGTGTCCCTGAGTAACAATTCTGTGTCCCTCAGTAACAAATCTGTGTCCCTGAGTAACAATTCTGTGTCCCTGAGTAACAATTCTGTGTGTGTCCCTGAGTAACAATTCTGTGTCCCTGAGTAACAATTCTGTGTCCCTCAGTAACAATTCTGTGTCCTTGAGTAACAATTCTGTGTCCCTGAGTAACAATTCTGTGTCCCTCAGTAACAATTCTGTGTCTGTCCCTGAGTAACAATTCTGTGTCCCTGAGTAACAATTCTGTGTCCCTCAGTAACAATTCTGTGTCCCTCAGTAACAATTCTGTGTCCCTCAGTAACAATTCTGTGTCTGTCCCTGAGTAACAATTCTGTGTCCCTGAGTAACAATTCTGTGTCTGTCCCTGAGTAACAATTCTGTGTCCCTGAGTAACAATTCTGTGTCCCTGAGTAACGATTCTGTGTCCCTCAGTAATGATTCTGTGTCCCTCAGTAAAAATTCTGTGTCCCTGAGTAACAATTCTGTGTCCCTGAGTAACGATTCTGTGTCCCTAAGTAAAGATTCTGTGTCCCTAAGTAACGATTCTGTGGCCCTAAAGTCTCTCTGGCCCTAACTCTGTCCCTAATACAGACAGGTCTGTCTCTCTTGAATGACCGGAGGCTAATGGAGAATTGTAAGATGGCCGCAATTTATAGCTCCACCATTACACAGTGCTGGCTGGCTGGCTGCTGATTGGCTAATGCGATCACATGTCATGAATGAATGCATTATGGGTCAGCGCGCCTTGTCTGTGCGCCTTCCCAGAGATCCCCGCTCCGTCGCCACACATGTCGCCGCCATTTTTGGGAAAATTCGATTTGTGCATCCGAAGTTGGCTAATTTTCGGATTCGGCGCGAATCGAATATTTCCCAATATTCGAAACGAATTCCACTTCGCCATGTTCAATTCGCTCATCTCTACCTATGACATCAACACACTCACTGGTGTACAGGTCTCCTAGCGAAGCCCTGAAAAATTATATTGGGAGTGGACTTTTATTTTCACACGTAATTGTTTATGTTGGTCCCTTGGTGGAGCCCTGTGTATCCCTTTGGGATTGGACTTTCATTTATATTATATCAGTTTGATTTATACTGAGTATACTTTTATTTTTTCACTACATAGGTGGTTTTATTTGATGGTGATGTTATTTGTATCACTTTGTTGTTTATTTTCATTGTGATTTTTATTGTCAGAGGTTTTGCGCACTCTTTGTTTATTATTTTGTTTTTCCTGTATCTAGAACATAGTGTGCAGAATTACCTTCTAGCACCGAGTGCCCATCTATTTGTTGTTTTATTAAGGTCATTACATTGCCTTGTTTTGTGAGTTTCTTTTCTGACAAAAGATTAGTTTCAAGAGCAGAGACATCCAGGACATTTTTCACAAGTATCTTTCTGGTGACACTCTGGGAATTAGGACAGTAAACACAACTGTCTCCTATTCCTTCTGATTCCATTATTTGCTCATTAGCTGTGATCAGCTTTATTCTGGTCAAGGTAAATAAATGTCTATCATTCGTCATGCGACTTGTAACTCCTGAATCAACACACGATGCCTGCAAAGATGGTGTGCAACTTTTGGATTGAACAATGTTCATTATTTGAAAAAAAATCCATTTCTTCCTTCAAACTTTTGGCCTTTTGTAATTTAATTTGTTTTTGCATTCTAGCTTTTCAGATTCTGTAATCTGGTTTTAAATGGCCTTATTTCTTGCAAACAAAACATTCACGTGCTTCTTATTGCATATTGCTGTTTTTATACCTATTCTTTGTCTTTAAAGCAGACTCTGTGACAGAAGCACCATCACTTTCTGTTTTACACTTTCTGTTTTACGCCTACATTCATTCACAAGCTTGCCCTTAACATATTCCAATGTTAATTAATCATCTGAATGTGCATCAAGTGCATTTCATAACTTTTGATAAACTCCTAAGTAATAGTGCTGTGGCATAAAATTTTTTCATATCTTCTCATACCTCTCAGTGGTTCAACTATTTCCAAGCTGTGCCTTATGTAATCTTGTATTTCCTGGTTATTCATCAGCTTGGTTTGGTATAGCTTTCTAATCAAATACAGTTTATTGCTGAGATTAGCTCTTTTATGTACCTTTAGTAATCCTTTCCACATTTTTTTTTTTTAGCAGTTTCACACTTACATAACTAGTATGTATGATTTGATCATCTTCTATGCTGAGAGAGATTGTGCTCTGAGCTTTCTGGTCTTTCTCTATCCACTCATCTGAAAGGTGTTCTGGCCTGACTTTATTTATACATTTCCACATACCTTCCCCTATTAGCAGTATTTTCATCTAGAATTTTAAAGACTGCTAGTTTTGGTTTGTCAGATTTCAAATGAAGGCTTTGTTGCAGCTGTGTTACTGGTCATTTTGTTTTGTTTCTGTTAAAGTCTTCTTTCTGTTGCTGTATCTTGTACTTCTCTTCAGTAGCAGGCAATGACTGGGCAATGCCTAGACCCATAACCTGTTAGAGATTCTGTATATAGCCCAACAGAACAGACAATGCATAGTCCACATGTGTGTTTATCTGCTGCTTTTCTGTAAACAGGAAACAGGAACTTTATTCAGGAAGAAGACATAGAGTATAGTCATAAATGCAGCTAAAAATAAATTCCGCCAACTACTGGTTAATATGCAAAATACACAAATAATGTATTCCAACAAAACACATTTTTTCTGTAAAGACAGATGGATATATGGATACACATTTAAAACTATCTCCTTGGATACTCTGAACTTTCTAATAGTCCAATATGCAAGATAAAACCATGAATACTACTAACACCTAACACTTGCCTGGCCCACGTTACGAGCCACCAACTCCGAGGGGACCCTTTTGTAGCTGCACAGTCTGCACCTATGGTATGTCTATTAGATCGAAGCCTGAGCTGAAAAATGATGGTTGAAATCTAAAAGTCTGAATCTTATTGATAGCTGTAGTGAAATAAGAACAGTTTTAGTTTTAACTGGCTGACATACTTTGAACTTCATTAATCATAGAGATGTTCACATACTCTTTGTGAATATTAAAATTGTTTATTTTTCAAGCCCACAGCTATTAATTCAGATTTCTTAGGTAATTATCATGATGTTCCATACACACCCAACAGCAACACTGCAACAATGGTACATCACCAGTAAAAGGAAAGGCTATCGTTTCAGCAAGGGCAGTTTTTATTATTATTATTATTGTTATTGCTATGTTTACCTTAACCACGTGCCCTCCAGAGGATTTACCCCCCTTCCTGACCAGGCCATTTTTTGCGATATGGCGCTGTGTTACTTTAACTGAAAATTGCGCGGTCATGCAATGCTGCACCCAAATGAAATTTACATCCTTTTTTCCCACAAATAGAGCTTTTCTTTTTTAAACTGACACACTGTACGTTATATCTTTGTGCAACAGAGGGGATGCCTGTAATTTGTAAATGTCACTTTACAGCTGTAGGAAATAGCGGTGGGGGGAGGGGGGGTTGGAGATCGCCTCTCACACACAGATTCGAAAATGACAGGCAGGTAGGGAGGGGGAGAGGAAGACACTCTGAGCACACAGCGGGATGATGGAGGCACGTGGATCAGCAGCCATGATTACCGTGGTCAGTACACCTAGAGGGACATAGGAACAGTCAGGATCAACCAGGTTTTTTTACAACATAGAATAGGACAAATTACACTGCAGAAGTGCTATGATATTTATCATGCTTTAAAGGAACAGAAGGCTTTTTTTTTCTTTTTAGGGTTACAACCACTTTAAGGTTAAACCACTTTTTGTCCAGCCTCATTGAGTGATAGGATAAGTTGTGGCCAGACCAGAGTCTTGTAAGGTGGTAGAATTATAGTTTTATCTCTTGAATAAATAACCTTCTTAGTGCAGGCTAATAGTCTGATAATACAAAAAACGGTCACTGACCCAGTCTATAACTGGCCTAATAGCCTGATAGCTCTGCTTGCTGCAGCTTGGCATTGCATGCTATTGCTGAGTCTGTGATCAACTAGGACCCCCAGATCCTTTTCCATCCTGGATTCCCCCAAAAGCTTCACCCCCTAGTGGGTAAGTTGAAAAGATTATAAATTACCTTTAAAACTAAACTAACAGGTGTAAAACAGGATCAAAGTGTTGTACAGCAGGCTATGATGATAGAGACATTTTTCAGTTTAAAATCAGGCTGTTATGTTATTGTCAAATATTTGGCAGTAGAAAATAAGCTTTGGATTCTTTAACCACTTCCCATCCACCCTATAGCAGAAGTACTGCTACAGGGTGGCAAGGGTGCGCAAAATCATATATATATATATATATATATATATATATATATATATATATATATATATATACAGTGGGGATTGAAAGTTTGGGCACCCCAGCTAAAAATTTGTATTAATGTGCATAAAGAAGCCAAGGAAAGATGGAAAAATCTCCAAAAGGCATCAAATTACAGATTAGACATTCTTATAATATGTCAACAAAACTTAGATTTTATTTCCATCATTTACACTTTCAAAATAACAGAAAACAAAAAAATGGCGTCTGCAAAAGTTTGGGCACCCTGCAGAATTTATAGCATGCACTGCCCCCTTTGCCAAGCTGAGACCTGCCAGTGTCATGGATTGTTCTCAATCATCGTCTGGGAAGACCAGATGATGTCCATCTCAAAGGTTTTAAATGCCCAGACTCATCTGACCTTGCCCCAACAATCAGCACCATGGGTTCTTCTAAGCAGTTGTCTAGAAAACTGAAACTGAAAATAGTTTACGCTCACAAAGCTGGAGAAGGCTATAAGAAGATAGCAAAGCGTTTTCAGATGTCAATATCCTCTGTTCGGAATGTAATTAAGAAATGGCAGTCATCAGGAACAGTGGAAGTTAAAGCAAGATCTGGAAGACCAAGAAAAATATCAGACAGAACAGCTCACAGGATTGTGAGAAAAACCATTCAAAACCCACGTTTGACTGCACGATCCCTCCAGAAATATCTGGCAGACACTGGAGTTGTGGTACACTATTCCACTATAAAGAGATACTTGTACAAATATGGTCTTCGTGGAAGAGTCATCAGAAGAAAACCTCTTCTACGTCCTCACCACAAAAATCATCGTTTGAACTTTGCAAATGAACATATAGACAAGCCTGATGCATTTTGGAAACAAGTTCTGTGGACCGATGAGGTTAAAATTGAACTTTTTGGCCGGAATGAGCACAGGTACGTTTGGAGAAGAAGGGGCACAGAATTTAATGAAAAGAACCTCTGTCCAACTGTTAAGCATGGGGTTGGATCAATCATGCTTTGGGGTTGTGTTGCAGCCAGTGGCACAGGGAACATCTCACGAGTAGAAGGAAAAATGGATTCAATAAAATTTCAGCAAATTTTGGATGGTAACTTGATGCCATCTGTGAAAAAGCTGAAGTTAAAGAGAGGATGGCTTCTACAAATGGATAATGATCCTAAACACACCTCGAAATCCACGGGGGATTACATCAAGAGGCGTAAACTGAAGGTTTTGCCATGGCCTTCACAATCTCCTGACCTCAACATAATTGAAAATCTATGGATAGACCTTAAAAGAGCAGTGCGTGCCAGACAGGCCCGAAATCTCAAAGAACTGGAAGACTTTTGTAAGGAAGAATGGGCAAAGATACCTCAAACAAGAATTGAAAGACTCTTGGCTGGCTACAAAAAGCGTTTACAAGCTGTGATACTTGCCAAAGGGGGCAGTACAAGATATTAACTCTGCAGGGTGCCCAAACTTTTGCAGACGCCATTTTTTTGTTTTCTGTTATTTTGAAAGTGCAAATGATGGAAATAAAATCTAACTTTTGTTGACATATTATAAGAATGTCTAATCTGTAATTTGATGCCTTTTGGAGATTTTTCCATCTTTCCTTGGCTTCTTTATGCACATTAATACAAATTTTTAGCTGGGGTGCCCAAACTTTCGATGCCCACTGTGTATATATATATATATATATTTATATATATATATATATGTGTGTGTGTTATTTTACAGTTCCAGGTAGGGAGCGCACACGAGAGGTAGGTGCCCTACCCGCGGTGCCATTCGCGGCCTCGGCTGTCAATCACTGGGTCCCGGTCGGTGATTACTCGCCGGTGATTGCCGAGCATCTCCAACGGGGGGGAGTGGAGAACTGTATGTAAACAACACAGTTCTCACCCCTGAAGCACTAACACAGCCCACTATGTAAAATGGCACACAGTTAACCCTTCGATTGCCCCACATGTTAACCCCTTCCTGTCCATTGATCACTGTATTGGTGTAACTGGGGGTGTCAGTAACACCGAGTCAGTTCCCCCCAGTGTCAGAACGCCCGCCACAGTCCTGCTATAAGTTGCTGATTGCCGCCACTACTAGTAAAAGTAAAACTTAAAAAAAAAAATCCCAGTATATGTACCGCCATTTGTAAACACTATAACTTTCACGTAAACCAATTAATTTACATGTATTGGAATTTTCTTCAGCAAAGACATGTAGCAGAATACATTTTGGCCTAAATTTATGATGAAATTTGATTTTTTTGAATTTTTTTACTAGACATGTTTAATAGCAAAAAGTCAAAAATATAGTTTTTTTTCTCAAAATTGTAGGGTTTTTTTTATAGCACAAAAAATAAAAACCGCACAGGTGAACAAATACCACCAAAAGAAAGCTCTATTCGTGGGGAAAATGGACATAAATTTAATTTGGGTGCAGCATTGCATGACCTCGCAATTGTCAGTTAAAGTAACACAGCGCAGTAATCCAAAAAATGGCCTGGTCAGGAAGGGGAGGAAATCCTCAGGAGGGCAAGTGGTTAAAGCTTGACGTGTTTGGTATCTGTTTACCCAGCGCAATGACATCTTTTATATTTACCAGATAATTGGGTAATATATTGTGCTTGTGTGCCCTAAAATGAACTTTGGTGTATTTTTGATGGGGAAATTTCGTATTTCCTGACTCTGTGCAGAGGCTAACCTAATATCTACATAAAAACTGAATGATCTGTGCTTGGACCAGGGGCGGACTGACAACTCATGGGGCCCCCGGGCAATAGGGGATCATGGGGCCCCTGTGTCCTCGCCCACACTCAAACCACACCCAAAAAGCATATGAAAAAGCCTATGAAAAGTATCAGGGGCATCTCATGGGGCCCCCTACTGACAGGGCCCCCTACTGACCCCGGGGCCCTCGGGCAGTGCCCAAGAGCCCGAATGGTCAGTCCACCCCTGGCTTGGACACAGAACAGAATTAGTCAAGATCACCATTATTCTTGTGCTGTAACATCTATCTGGACACTGAGATCCAAATAAAATATTGGCTTTTGTATAACTGGTGGCGTGCTGCCCCAACCATTAATTTTGTCGGTGACAGGCTCTCTTTAAATCCTGCCAGTGCACAATAAACTTGTATACATTTTTTTTTAGAACAGTACAGGAAGCCAATGTGAAAATATAGGCACTCAGACACTATTTTGGTATCAATCTATATCGCCGCATTATTCTAGGTATCCGCATTTAGCGAGCTGCTAAATAAATCACAGAAGACATTACAAACCAGCATAATATTCCAATGCTTTACTGCGTCACGCTCAGCTCAGAAACTGAAGGGAGCCAGAAACACAGAACAGGAACATTTATGGTTTTGTGAGATGAATTAAGCACTCTGGGCCATATTAGATGAGGCCTTGTATAAATTATACAATATATATGATTCTATATTAAGAGTTGCATTAATAAATATTAAAGAAAACCACCACTCAAATGTGTTGGAAGGTTCAGATGTAACAATTTACATTGTCATCCTAATTCTGCAATCCACTCACAATATTAAACATCTTGTGCTAATTATTTCATTTTCCAGTCCCTGCCCTTCCTGCCCGCCTTGACTTTTATCATCATTGTTGGAAGATCACTGTGGGGTTTATTTACTAAAGGTGGAGAGTGCAAAATCAGGCTCACTTCTTCATAGAAACCAATCAGCGTCAAGGTTTTACACCCCGATCACACTGGATGTGAATTGGTATGCGATTTGCATGCTATGCTGCTTGCAAATCGCATGCCAAGTCGCACCCTATTATCCGCATTTAGAGTGGTCTGACTTGGTTGGAGCCTCACCGATTTCTAAAGCAGTACATGCACTTCTTTTGGTGCGATTTGCATAGACATCTGTCACAGATGTCTTGCAAATCGCACCTGAAATCAGCAGGTCACCCGACTTCACTGTAAATCGCATGATTTCATAGCCAGGTTTGATGTGACCTGGGTGTAACTGTCAAAGCTTAATTGAACAAGCTGAGGTTAGAAGCTGATTGGCTACCATGCACAGCTGCACCAGATTCTGAGTGCTCCAGTTTGGCCCCTCTCACACAGGCATTCTGTTTTTTTCATCAGTTCCATCATGTTTTTTTTTTTCAAGAAAAAGCGGATCAGTTCACATAAGTTTTTCATCAGTTCACGTAAGTTTACATTCGTTTTTCATCAGTTTTCATCCAGTTTTCATCAGGTTATATCCTTTTTTTCGTCCGTTTTTCATCCGTTTTTGTCCATTTACATCCGTTTATATCCATTTTTCGTCCATTTACATCCATTTTTCGTCCGTTCCATTTTTTTTAATGGAAGAAAAATAGTGTTTACTTCCGTTAAAAAAAACAGATGTTAAAGGATGCGGACATTAACGGATGTAAACAGATGATCATCCATTTACATCCGCTAGTCCATAGAAATACATGGGTTTCCGTTTTTCATCTGTAAACGGACAGATGAAACACGGACATACGGAACGCCTGGGTGAAAGGGGCCTTTTAGTAAATCCCCCCCTGTGTGTCAAAGTGGTTGTTGTATGCCCTTGTTTCATAGCAGCTGATCATAATGAAAAGGGCAAAGAAGTAAATCTTAACCCCTTCCAGAGACATTTTTTCTTTTTTTTTGTATACATGTTTACAAAATCATTTTAGGCCTGAAGATTAGTAAAAAACTCCAGACATTAAATATTTTCTGAAAGTAGACACCCAGCAGAATAACATGGTAGTAGTTCTAATGGTTTATCAAGCACAAATGTTCAGTTGGGGTTTTTCAAGAAGTGCAAAGAAAGATCACACAAATATTTGTAGGTAAAATTAAACTGTATTTAGCATTTAATTAAATAATAATAGATAGAGATAATAAATGTAATAATATTGGAAAAAGTAACAAGAATATCTTTTGCCAAGGAGCCCCCCTATTTCTGGCTTGGCAAAGATGGTCACACCAGGCATATACTTGCCCTGGTACAGAATGACCTATTCCAAGTTTTGGCTGTAGTATATACAGTAGTTGGTAACATTGACCAATCACAACAAGAAAGCAACAATACTTTTTAAGTCAACCAGGCAATGCATTCTTAGATATTGGTGAGCCAATAATAATAAGGAAATATGAAAATTCCCCATCAAAAGTACACTGACGTTCATTTTAGGGCACACAATATAATACCCAATTTCCTGGTAAATATAAAAGATGTTGTTGCGCTGGCTAAACAGATACCAAACGTGTCAAGCTTTAACCACTTGCCCTCCAGAGGATTTACCCCCTTTTCTGACCAGGCCATTTTTTGCGATACGGCATTGCATTACTATAACTGACAATTGCGCGGTCATGCAATGCTGCCCCAAATGAAATATACGTTCTTTTTTTCCCACAGATAGAGCTTTCTTTTGGCAGTATTTGATCACCTCTGCAATTTTTATTTTTTGCGCTATAAACAAAGAAAGACTGACAATTTTGAAAGAAAAACTATATATATATTTGACTTTGTGCTATTAAACATATCCAGCAAAAACATTTAAAAAATCTAATTTTGACATAAATTTAGGCCAAAATGTATTCTGCTACATGTCTCTGCTGAAAAAAATCCCAATATGTGTAAATTAATTGGTTTACGTGAAAGTTATAGTGTTTACAAATGGCGCACTAATAATGGCTGCGATCAGCGACTTATAGCGGGACTGCGGCGGGCACTCTGACACTGGGGGGGGGAACTGACATCCCCAGTGACACTAATACAGTGATCAGTGCTAATAAAAAGCACTGACACTGTACTAATGGCACTGGATACTGTTTCAGTATCTGTACAGTCCCTTTGTGTTGGAGATGGGCTGTGTTATACCACATTCTGTTTTGATGTTTATTGTTTTTTCTGTATGATCTGTTATGTAATTTCTTCGAAATAAATAATATGTTAAAAAAACCTTGCTGTTTCACAGTATGCTGTGTGTGTGCTTTACACTGTAAGCACACTGCTTTGTGTGGCTCTGCTATGCAGAGCCATACAAAGCAGTGTTCAGGAGCTGACAGGGGAGAGATCTGTGTTGTTTACATACAAGTCTCTCCCGTCAGTGATACTCAGCGATCGCCGGGTGCCGGAGGGGAATGCAAAATCATGTTTTCTGCTATAGGGCGGTGGGGAAGCTGTTAGAATTGCACACCACGATGATAAACTTTGCTACCCTATATTTTCCATAGGCAATACTATAAAAGTGAACCACTGGAGGGACAGTCGGCACTCGGGTAAACAAATAGCAATATACTTTATATGACATGAAACAGCTGTAAACCAGGCAACATGTTTTGGCTGTCAGGCCTTAGTTATGGTTCACAGTATACAGAGACACCAGCAGCCTTTTAGTCTAAGTACCAGGTGGAGCTGAGGATTGAAGGAAGGTAGCAGCACCACTACTCCTGTTAACACTTTAAAAGTCCCTACAGGTCATCACTTTAGAGTCAGCCATGAACACTGGCCCTAACATGACTGCTTTCACTGTGAGGTGCATGGCAATATGTAACGTGTAGCACAAGCAATGTTTTGGTACATAAGCTCCCAGTGGGTGTGTTTACATTCGGGCCTGCATATCCTTGGTGAGCTCAAATTATTTTGGGGGGATTCTTAGTGCTTAAGTGTAACTTTATTTTTTACATTATTTTTTTTTTTACTAAAGCTTTATCTATATCACATAGGGAACCTGATTTTTCTGTGCTGCAGTTTCACTTTCAGTTGCAGGTCACCTCCCTGCCTCACCCTGTGAATGGAAAGTGAAAAGAGAAGCAGCACACTGAGGAGCTCATTTCTCTGTCTATTCCTATTAGCATGGCTTGTTGCTGTGCAGGGCACCTGATTGGCACATTATGCTGCTTGTCTGTCCTACTCTCTGAGCTCTGCTTTACAGTCTGTACAGTAGACCCTATGAGGCTGATATCAAATTCAGGTTCTTATTAAAAATACACTTATTTATTTATTGACTTGTGTATTACTGATTACAGGGCTGTATATTTTATATTCATATATACATTTTATGGACCTATAGATATTGTCAATGTAATGTCATTTCAATATCCTCCACAGAAAAACACATCTTGGGGGAAGTGTGGAATTGTGTGACTTTCTCTCCTTAGAAGAATTGGTCATCCAACATCATTCGGTCTCCTCTGAAACTGCCCGTGTGTACAACATATCCTATGCCTCTTCTTCTTTCTGTTTCATCATCACCCACAATGTTGTGTTGAGAACTATGATTGCCAGGCAACATTTAACTGGAAACCTCACCCCCTCCTTTCTCCTGTGTGGACAATTCCCTGCAGCCTCTCACCCCTCTTATGTGCCTTGTGTTTGAGTCTTTCCTTTCATGTGTTTCTCAGTATATCACCTCATCCCTTTTCCGCGTGGCTGTGTCTCAGCAGCATCTCACCTCATCCCTTCTCCTGTGTGGTTGTGTCTCAGCAGCATCTCATCTCATCCCTTCTCCTGTGTGGTTGTGTCTCAGCAGCCTCTCCCCTCATCCCTTCTCCTGTGTGGTTGTGTCTCAGCAGCCTCTCCCCTCATCCCTTCTCCTGTGTGGTTGTGTCTCAGCAGCCTCTCCCCTCATCCCTTCTCCTGTGTGGTTGTGTCTCAGCACCCTCTCACCTTATCCCTTCTTCTGTGTGGTTGTGTCTCAGCACCCTCCCACCTCATCCCTTCTCCTGTGTGGTTGTGTCTCAGCACCCTCCCACCTCATCCCTTCTCCTGTGTGGTTGTGTCTCAGCAGCCTCTCCCCTCATCCCTTCTCCTGTGTGGTTGTGTCTCAGCAGCCTCTCCCCTCATCCCTTCTCCTGTGTGGTTGTGTCTCAGCAGCCTCTCCCCTCATCCCTTCTCCTGTGTGGTTGTGTCTCAGCAGCCTCTCACCTCATCCCTTCTCCTGTGTGGTTGTGTCTCAGCACCCTCCCACCTCATCCCTTCTCCTGTGTGGTTGTGTCTCAGCAGCCTCTCACCTCATCCCTTCTCCTGTGTGGTTGTGTCTCAGCACCCTCCCACCTCATCCCTTCTCCTGTGTGGTTGTGTCTCAGCAGCCTCTCACCTCATCCCTTCTCCTGTGTGGTTGTGTCTCAGCACCCTCCCACCTCATCCCTTCTCCTGTGTGGTTGTGTCTCAGCAGCCTCTCACCTCATCCCTTCTCCTGTGTGGTTGTGTCTCAGCAGCCTCCCACCTCATCCATTCTCCTGTGTGGTTGTGTCTCAGCAGCCTCCCACCTCATCCCTTCTCCTGTGTGGTTGTGTCTCAGCAGCCTCTCACCTCATCCCTTCTCCTGTGTGGTTGTGTCTCAGCAGCCTCCCACCTCATCCATTCTCCTGTGTGGTTGTGTCTCAGCAGCCTCCCACCTCATCCCTTCTCCTGTGTGGTTGTGTCTCAGCAGCCTCCCACCTCATCCCTTCTCCTGTGTGGTTGTGTCTCAGCACCCTCCCACCTCATCCCTTCTCCTGTGTGGTTGCGGCTCAGCACTCTCCCACCTCATCCCTTCTCCTGTGTGGTTGTGTCTCAGCAGCCTCTCACCTCATCCCTTGTCCTGTGTGGTTGTGTCTCAGCCCCCTCCCACCACATCTTCTCTCTTGTATGGTTGTGTCTCAGCAGCCTCTTACCTCATCCCTTCTCCTGTGTGGTTGTGTCTCAGCAGCCTCTCACCTCATTCCTTCTCCTGTGTGGTTGTGTCTCAGCAGCCTCTCACCTCATCCCTTCTCCTGTGTGGTTGTGTCTCAGCAGCCTCTCACCTCATCCCTTTTCCTGTGTGGTTGTGTCTCATCAGCCTCTCACTTTGACTTCTCTCTGGTGTGGTTGTGTCTCAGCAGCCTTTCACCTCATTCCTTCTCCGCATAGTTGTGTCTCAGCAGTCTCTCACCTCATCCCTTTTCCTGTGTGGTTATGTCTCAGCTGCCTCTCACTTTGTCTTCTGTCTTGTGTGGTTGTGTCTCAGCAGTCTCTCACCTTGTCTTCTGTCTTGTGTGGTTGTGTCTCAGCAGTCTCTCACCTTGTCTTCTGTCTTGTGTGGTTGTGTCTCAGCAGTCTCTCACCTTGTCTTCTGTCTTGTGTGGTTCTGTCTCAGCAGTCTCTCACCTTGTCTTCTGTTTTGTGCGGTTCTGTCTCAGCAGTCTCTCACCTTGTCTTCTGTCTTCTGCGGTTCTGTCTTAGCAGTCTCTCACCTTGTCTTCTGTCTTGTTTGGTTGTGTCTCAGCAGCCTCTCACCTCATCACTTCTCCCATGTGGTTGATTCTCAGCAGCCTCCCACCTCATCCTCTCTTCTGTATGGCTGTGTCTCAGAAGCCACTCACCTCAACCCTTCTTGACCCTTCTCCAGTGTGGTTGTGTCTCAGCAGTCTCTTACCTCATCCCTTGTCCTATGTGGTTGTGTCTCAGCAGCTTCTCACCTCATCCCTTCTTCTTTGTGGCTATGTGTTCTCCACTAGTGACAGTGATGATCCAAAAATCAGTAGAAGTGTGAGATATGTTGTACATATGAGCAGTCTCAATAGAGATTGAATAATGCAGGATGGGGACAGTCCATACTGAGTGCTGCTCCTAGTCAGAAATCCCCTTGCAAATTTTACATTCTTCCATATTATATTGATAATGCTGACTATCTGCCTTCATTAGCTGTGGGGTTTTATATTTAGTTTTCTGCTTGGACTGCTCTAATATACCGTATATGTCCAACAATTGAGGGAGTCTCTTCAGGTAAAAGATAAAATGAAAAGATATTATTTAACAATGGCTGTTTGGTGTAGTGTTACCAAAGGTAACACTCAGTTCTTCAGAGTTGAACTAATTAGGAATATGAATTTGAGACTGATGTTCCAATTTAGGATGTGAAAATGTATTTGCTCTGTTTTGGTCCTAACAAAAATCCAGTGAGTTGTAACTTCCTGAGAAAAGCAGTGTTACCAGCCCTGACCAGTTCACCTCTGTAAACTACAGAATACCTCCATACATGCTATGAAGATACAGAGAAGAGAGGTGGTCTTTAATCCTAACACACCTCTTTTCCCACGGTGACCATTCTACTCCACCTAAATACAATGAGTAAGCTGGTAAGCTATGATATATATATATATACAGGGGCGGACTGACAACTCATGGGGGCCCCGGGCAATAGGGGATCATGGGGCCCCTGTGTCCTTGCCCAAACTAAAATAGCCTATGAAAAAGGTATCAGGGGCATCGCATGGGGCCCCCTACTGACCCCGGGCCCTCGGGCAGTGCCCGAGTTTCCAAATGGTCAGTCCGCCCCTGTATATATATAAATATATTGGGTTATGGTCCCTTGTATCCAGTTTGAGGGGCTCTAGGGTAGTCTTCTTGAAGAGGACAGATATGTACACTGCTCTCAGGGTTGGTAAGTCCTCATTTGGGACCCAGAATTGGGAGGCTCAGACTTCTGGGTGAAGTAGAGTGATTACTTGAGACTGTGTAAAAAGGCTGGAAACCTTCTCTTTTCCTCTTTGGGACCCTCTGAGGCAGACAGAGACATAACTCTGTGTTAGGAGCCAGTTGGTGGACAATGAGCAAAGTGTTTGATTTGCGTATGGACTGTTTTCTTTATTTTTTCTGAGGGAAGCTGTTTTTATTTGTCTGTTGTGTAAGTTCAATAAATACTGTCTATATATATATATATATATATATATATATATATATACACACACACACACACACACACAGTAACTCATAAATTTGTATATTCATGGTGCAGCCTCCTACGGTGCGGGAAAAGTTTGTAGATCCGCTGTACCTCTAAATGAGTGTGGTTTCTGCATGATTGGTTCTGATGGAGAGACATGCAGCCTCTCTTCTTGTGAAGAGGTTTCTATTTGAGCAGATGAGCATGAGTGCACTTTAGTTGAGAGGATTAGTGCTGTCAGTCTGATTAATACGATAATAAGTGAAAGCAGAGTCTTCCTATGGAAACACTCCTGGGAGCTCTCCCTTTGAGGTGAATCATAATTGCAATGCACCAATTATTTGTTTTTCCTTCTTTTCACAGCCGATGATTGCCAGCTACTCACGAAAATTCCGAAGGTTAAATGCTTGAGAAACAACCGAAGAGAAGGTGCGATATGCATTTCATTGTGACAGAAACTCCCCCTCGTGTTGTGATTTGTATAAAGATTTCACAATTACTCTGGAGTGGTTGTGAATCCCCAAGATGATGACAAATGTAGAAACTGTTCTTACGTTAAATAGCTTAAAGTTTTACTAAACCCACAACAGTAAAATCAGTCTGTATATGCAGTAAAGCATGCTTGTTATACTCACTGTGGAACCTAAGGGGTTAATCCTCTGCATTGTGTAAAAAGGCTGTTTTATCCTGACTTCTCTGATCCTCAACTTCTTCCAGTGTCCCCCTCTTACCTCCTGATAAGACATATTGTGTGGAGTCACTGTGCACATGCTCAGTTTGGTGTATATTGCTAGAGAGTTTTTTTTTTTTTGAGAGAGTGCATATGATCAGCACATGGCCCATCAGCACTGGCCAGACAGAGGTCAGGGGTTCTGCATCCTCCTAGAGCAAAATAAAAACTCCTCTTACAAGCTTTAACATGTTCTTGGCTGGACACTGATAGAAATCACAATACTGCTGTAATTGCTGATGAGAAAATAAATATAGCAGTTTATATTTACTAAAATAATTGCATTTCCATGTTCTGTGGGAGACCAGATATAGTGAATGCAGGGTCCTGGGTTTAGTAACACTTTAATGCTGTCTTTCACCTTATGCAGAGTATATTTATAAAGCAGTGAATGTGGTTTTTACCAAAAATTCAATAGTAGCGAAACAATCACTGTCATTTAAAAACACACCAGGAAAACAAACCTGCAGTGCATGTTTGGTGATTGTTAGTTACTATATCCGAATGCCTCTCGGGGGATCAGGAAGGAATTCTTTTCCCTGCAGGAGCAAATTGGAACATGCTTTTCTGGGTGTTTTTGCCTTCCTCTGGATCAATTGTGGGTATAGGATTATAACTTTTTTTTTTAATGGTTGCACTGGATAGACTTTTGTCTTTTTTTAGCCAGACTACCTATGTGACTATGTAACTACTTTATAAATATTCCCATATGTATGTCACAGCATTTGTGCCGTGGACCATGATACACAGTATGGGTAGACCATCAAAATGCAGCATCATCTATAAAGTATATCTAAAGGGATTTTTTGTTGTTGTTTTGGTCAGAGTAATGCATAGTTAGAACCCTTGTCTGTGTCCCCATCGAAAAATTACATTGCTCTGGTGACAACTCAAAGTTTGAATTGTCTATTATATTCTGTCCCAGAGGCAGTGAAAGAAGACAAATACAGAGGGCGAATCTTCCCAGTGGAGACAGAGGCACAATATAGGAACTTTGAGTGGCAGGAGCTTGCTGCTGTTAGTTATAGTTGATGCAGAGAGCAATCCTCGATCCTCAAGGAGCACTAAACTAACCCTTTCTGTAACCCCATTGTTAACACTAACTTTCTCTGCAGCCTCAATGCTAACTCCCATCTTTACCATATAAACTTAATTACTTTTTCCCTATATTTTTTATCAATTGACTTTTAAACTGTTGTTACATATTTGTTTTATATATTTATATACATATATTAAAGGAACACTTTGAAAACACATCAGATCTCAATGGGGAAAAATATCATGCTGGATATCTATACTGACATGGACTGGGTAATGTGTTATGAATGTAAGGATGCCCCATCGTTTGATGGAAATGAAAATTATCAACCTACAGAGGACTGAATTCAAAGACACCCCGAAAATCAAAGTGAAAAAATGATGCAGCAGGCTAGTCCATTTTGCTGAAATTTCATTGCAGCAACTCAAAATGGTACTCAGTAGTTTGCATGGCCCCCACCTGCTTGTATGCATGCCTGACAATGTTGGGCCATGCTCCTAATAAGACGACAGATGGTGTCCTGGGGTATTTCCTCCCAGATCTGGACCACGGCATCACTGAGCTCCAGGACAGTCTGAGGTGCAACTGGGCATCATTGGATGGACTGAAACATGAAATACCAGAGGTGTTCTTTTCGATTTAGGTCAGGTGAGCGTGGAGGCCATTTAATGGTATCAATTCCTTCATCCTCCAGAAACTGCCTGCATACTCTTGCCACTTGAGGCCAGGCATTGCTGTGCACCAGGAGGAACACAGGACCCACTGCACCAACATAGTGTCTGACAATGGGTCCAAGGATTTCATCCCAATACCTAATGACAGTCAGGGTGCCATTGTCTCACCTGTAGAGGTCTGTGCGTTCCTCCATGGATTTTCCTCCTCAGACCATCACTGACCCACCACCAAAACAGTCATGCTGAATGATGTTACAGGCAGCATAACATTTTCCATGGCTTCTCCAGACCCTTTCACATCTGTCACATGTTCTCTCATCTGTGAAAAGCACAGGGCACCAGTGGCAGACCTGCCAATTCTGGTGTTCAATGGCAAATGCCAAATGAGCTCTATGGTGCCAGGCAGTGAGCACAGAGCCCACTAGAGGACGTCGAGCCCTCAGGCCACCCTCATGAAGTCTGTTTCTGATTGTTTGGTCAGAGACATTCACACCAGGGGCCTGCTGAAGGTCATTTTGTAGGGCTCTGGCAGTGCTCATCCTGTTCCTCCTTGCACAAAGGAGCAGATACCAGTCCTGCTGATGAGTTAAGGACCTTCTACAGCCCTGTCATGCCACCAGTAGTAACACTGACCCTAGCCATATGCAAAACTAATGAAAAACAGAAAAATGAGTAGGAAAAAAATGTCAGTGGCTTCCATCTGTAAAACCATTCCTGTTTTGGGGGTCATCACATTTTTACCCATCTAGTGCACTGGTTGTGCAAAGCAGCTGAAACTGATTAACAATGTGCTCTGTTACTTAACTGATCAGATCAATATCCCAGGAGTTTTATTGACTTGATGATATACTCTGATTAAAAAGTGTTCCTTTAATTTTTTTGAGCTGTGTATATATATATTTTAAAGGATTCCTAGAGCACCACAGATTAGCTAAAGAGAAAGTAATGCAGAATCTACCTGCTTCTAGGCTTGTAAGTTTGATTAAACTTTCTGTTGAACCACTCTCTTAAATCACTATGATGGGTCATTTACCTTTTTGTTTAAATTTCATTTAATTTCATTGAGTGCTGTAAAGTGAAGTTTGAAGGAAGTGGAATGAGTTTAAGTTGCTGCTTGGCTCAAAAAGAGAATGCAAAACTATAACTAATGCAATGCAGAAAATCCCCTTCTAACACCGCTTTACTGTCCCATCGGGAAACCCTGCAAAGTCAGCCATGAGTGGAAAGCTCACTCCATGACCCATCAGCTTCCCTAAGCCAGTGAAGAAAAATAATATTAATGCCAGTCTATAAATGCTTACACAACTAGGACTAAGCAATTAAGCCCCACTAGGAGGCAAAACCTGTCAGAGAAAGACAACCTGTGGAGTGTTCTTGTCCAATTGTTTTTAATAAAGCTATGGAAGCACCATATACTGGTGGAGTGCAACTCTATAACTATGCAATATTTTAGATGATATTTTAATGTATTTTTTGTAGTCCTGACCATAATAAAGACTTTATGCTTTTTGCATCGCTCTATGGTTGTGCTCACTGAGAAATTGGAGATTGGAAGAAAAACAAGAAATAAAATGAAGGAGCCCTCTAAAATATAATTTTGTTGATGTTTATAGCCCCCCAAAAATGATAGTGGAATAGTATTACTTACTCTGGTTAGGCTGTAGTAGGTACTAATACAGCCTAGCCAGAGTAAGTAATACTAATGAGTACAACCATCCATCAAAAGATACTCTGCATGGAGACAGAGATATTGTCCACATGGTTGATGAGAGATTGGGTACCGTTTTGATGGGTACCATCAAAACGGTACCCAATCTCTCATCAACCATGTGAACAATATCTCTGTCTCCATTCAGAGTATCTTTTGATGGATGGCTGTACTCAATGCAAAGGGAGAACCAGACTTCTGTCAATCAGAGTGGGTTTAGTTAGGAATGGTTGATGTGAAAAATGCTGTGCAAAAATGGTCCCAAAATACTTATGTTGCAATAGCCCCCAGTAATGTTGGATTTTCCATATGGAGTGGAAAATTACAGAAATATTGTATACATTGTATGGGTCCATTTACACACTTGCAGTGCAGCAATGTGTACATAACCGCAATGAGCAGCAATGCAGGTTACATGTATTGAATCTCTGCAGTTCCATTGGTTGTGAATAGCATCCAAACACATCTTCAAAATTCATGTGCGCTGGATGGTGTCCTGTGCATTGTGCTGCAATGCAGCCTGCTGAATTTCCATGTAGGCTTCAGCCCTCCAGAGGATTTACCCCCCTTCATGACCAGGCCATTTTTTGCGTTACGGCGCTGCGTTATTTTAACTGACAATTACGCGGTCATGCAACACTGCACCCAAATAAAATTTATGTCCTTTCTTTCCCACAAATCAAGCTTTCTTTCCATGGTATTGGATTGTCTGTGCGTTTTTTAATATTTTGCGCTATAGATAAAAAAGACCGACAATTTTGAGAAAAAAAAAAATATTTTTGACTTTTTGCTATTAAACATGTCCAGTAAAAAATTTTAAAAATCAAATTTCATCATAAATTTAGGCCAAAATGTATTCTGCTACATGTCTTTGCTAAAAAAAAATCCCAATACGTGTTAATTAATTGGTTTACGTGAAAGTTATCAAATGGCGGTATGTATACTGGGATTTTTTTACTAGTAATGACGGCGGTCAGCGACTTATAGTGGGACTGCGGGACTGCAGCGGGCATTCTGACACTGGGGGGAACTAACTTGGTGTCACTGGTATCCCCAGTGACACCAATACAGTGATCAGTGCTAACAAAAAGCACTGACACTGTACTAATGGCACTGGGCAGCAAGGGATTAACATGAGGGGCAATCAAAAGGTTAACTGTGTGCTGTTTTACTATAACCTGTGTCCATGTGCTTCACTGTAAGCACAATGCTTTGGATGGCTGTGCTGTGCACAGCCATCCAAAGCAGTGTGCACGAGCCGACAGGGAGGAGAACTGTTTTGTTTACATACAGTTCTCCTCCCCGTCGGAGATGCTCGGCAATCATTGGGCTTCTTCATCTCAGCACTCCTTCATTGAGTGTCTTTTTCCCTTATAGGACTGATCCGATCTCGTGTTCGTGGAGCAGAAGCAGCCACTACAGGAATTCTCACGTTTTTGGATAGTCACTGTGAGGTCAACAATGAATGGCTCCAGCCTTTGCTTCAGAGGGTCAAAGAGGTGAGCAAAGTCATATTTAAACATCCCCCCTTAAAGTTTGTCCAAACCCAAAAATAAACATTTTATAAATTGCAGTTTACCAATTCTTAAATGTGGTGGCTGAATTAGTCTTCTTTAGGCTTTTTCCCAATTATTTTCACCTAGTGAATTGGCTGGTTAGTCTGTTGTTTTTCAACTTTCTTTCACAGACTAAGTTGTAAAGAAGAAGTTGTATGAAGAGGGTTGAGACAAACTATTTAACACTGACAGGGGTGCTCACAATGGTCAGTTTTTATTCATTTTGGTAAACCTTTATCCCAAAAAGGATTAAAAACTGTTTATGTGACTGCTTAAAAAATGATTGCTGGAGTTAGATTTTAATTTGTTAGTCACTTGTAGTATCTAACACTACCCTTCCTAGACAAGGCTGCTGTCCAAGGGTGTCTCTGCTGCTTCTCCATAGATAGAGGAGCCACCCTAATAGGAGGTGTGTTACTGGTCTGATCACAAGGTAATAATTAAAAATAGAAAATTCTAAAAACAGAACACTAATGAAACCACCATATCGAAGGATTGGTAAACTGCAATGTATGACATTTTTGTTTCTGGGTGTAGATACCCTGTTTTTGTCTTTCTGCAGATAATATACACAGTCTGATTTTTATTTTTGTATACGCAAAGATTTCTTGATGTCAGTTTAGCTTTGTAGTGGCTAAGCATTGTTGGAGCCCTTAAGGCATATAGCTGACTCTGTCATGTTTGGAATCAATAAATCTTCACGTGACAGAACCTGTATCTTCCTGTACCTTTTCTTGCTTTCTAACTGATTGGGATGTACAGCACTGCAAAAAGTTGCTTGTTTCTCACCAGGATTTTATACGATCAGCTAGTTATTTTTACACTATAAAGAACAAGAGGTGCTAAAATCCCTTCTGCTCATGAGCTAAAATAGTGAGTCATCTGAGAAGGAACTGCCAGTATTCAACTAAATGAAGTTTTTTTTTGGCTCCCATGTTTTTCTAGGATCACACCCGTGTTGTCAGTCCAATAATTGATGTAATCAGCCTGGATAACTTTGCCTATCTGGCAGCATCTGCAGACTTAAGGGGAGGTATGTAATGCATACAAATATTTAAAGGGTCAGGATGCCTAAAACTAACATATTAGTCTTTGGCAGTTGGTGAACCACCTACCAGCACCTTATGTCTTTAGACTCCAACAGAAAGATTTTCCTGTCAAAGTCTTGCTCCTACCTTAATTTACAGTGTAACTCTTGCACTACCAGTGAAAACACAAATAATTAACCCAAAAATGAAATGAGTGTATTTAAACCTAGCTGCTGCCACACAAATACATTGGGAACACTACACGTTCTATTCCAAATCAAAACATGAAGAAAATATATAAAATTTGTGTTGTTCCTCTAAAAAATTGAAGAAAAGTGAATATTGGACTGTTCAAAAAAATAGCAGTGTTTGTATTCTTCTTTACAAACTCAAACATTCACTATATAAACTGAAAAATGTTTGAAGATTTTGCATTTCTTGGAATCACTTAATGAATATTTAGTTGTATAAACACTGTTTCTGAAAACTGCTGTACATCTGTGTTGCATGGAGTCAACCAACTTCTGGCACCTGTGAACAGGTATTCCAGCCCAGGATGATTGGACTACATTCCACAATTCTTCTCTATTTCTTGGTTTTGCCTCAGAAACTGCATTTTTGATGTCACCCCACAAGTTTTCTATTGGATTAAGATCCAGGGATTGGGCTGGCCACTCTATAATGTCAATCTTGTTGGTCTGGAACCAAGATGTTGCACGTTTACTGGTGTGTTTGGGGTCGTTGTCTTGTTGGAACACCCATTTCAAGGGCATTTCCTCTTCAGCATAAGGCAGCATGACCTCTTCAAGTATTCTGATGTATTTAAACTGATCCATGATCCCTGGTATGCGATAAATAGGCCCAACACCGTAGTATGAGAAACATCCCCATATCATGATGCTTGCGCAACCATGCTTCACTGTCTTCACAGTGTACTGTGGCTTGAATTCAGTGTTTGGGGGTCGTCTGACAAACTGTCTCCGGCCACTAGACCCAAAAAGAACAATCTTACTTTCATCAGTCCACAAAATGTTGTGCCATTTCTCTTTAGGCCAGTCAATGTGCTCTTTGGCAAATTGTAACCTCTTCAGCACAAGTCTTTTTTTCAACAGTGGGACTTTGCGGGGGCTTCTTGCAGATAGCTTGGCTTCACATAGGCGTCTTCTAATTGTAACAGTACTCACAGGGAACTTTACACCTTCTTTGATCTTCCTGGAGCTGATTGTTGGCTGAGTCCTTGCCATTTTGGCTATTCTTTTATCCATTCGAATGGTAGTTTTTTGTTTTCTTCCACGTCTTTCAGGTTTTGGTTGCCATTTTAAAGCATTTGCGATCATTTTAGCTGAGCAGCCTATCATTTTCTGCACTTCTTTATATGTTTTCCCCTCTCCGATCAACTTTTTAATCAAGGTACGCTGTTCTTCTGAACAATGTCTGGAACGACCCATTTTCCTCAGAATTTCAGAGAGAAATGCACTGTAACCAGCATGTAGAACATTTGCTGCCTTACTTCCTTAAATAAGGGCAATAATTGGCACCTGTTTTTCAAAGAATGAATGACCTCACTAATAGAACTCCACACTGCTATTATTTTGAACATGCCCCTTTCAATGAGTGATTCAATTACACAGAATCAGCAGCATGCATGTCATGACTGTTGGGTCTGTTGGATTTCTATTACTCTACTACACCTGCTAGTAAATTATCTGCCATGTAGAAATATCATTTCTACCAAAAACAGTGATTGATCAGGTTAGTGATGTCTGACTGCTATTATTTTGAACACAACTGTATATCTATACATTCACTGGCTATTTTATTATTGTCAATTACTTGGTAACACAAATTGCTAATCAGCCAATCACATGGCAGCAACTCAATGTATTTAGGCATCTAGACATGGTGAATGCAACTTGCTGAAGTTCAAACCAAGCATCAGAATGTGGAAGAAAAGGGAATTAAGTGACCTTGAATGTGGCATTATTGTTGGTGCCAAAACTTCTGATCTACTGACATGATCACGCACAACCATCTCTAGGGGAAATCCATACTCATCAGACCAGAGGACATTTTTCCAGTCTTCTATTGTCCAATTTTGGTGAGCCTGTGCGAATTGTAGCCTCTGTTTCCTGTTCTTAGCTGACAGGAGTGCCACCCGGTGTGGCCTTCTGCTGCTGTAGCCCATCTTCTTCAAGGTTCGACATGTTGAGCATTCAGAGATGGTATTCTGCGTACCTTGGTGGTTATTTGAGTTACTACTGCCTTTCCATTATCTCGAAGCAGTATGCCCATTCTCCTCTGACCTCTGACATCAACAAGGCATTTTTGTCTACACAACTACCACTCACTGGATATTTTGGATGATTCTCTGCAAATCCTAGAGGTGGTTGTGTGTGAAAATCCCAGTAGATTAGCAGTTTTTTAAATACTCAGACCAGCCCGTCTGGCACCAACAACCATGCCAAGTTCAAAGTCACCTAAATCTTCTTTCTTCCCCATTCTGATACTCGGTTTGAACCTTAGGAAGTCATCTTCATCACGTCTAGATGCCTAAATGCATTGAGTTGCTGCCATTTGATTGCTTGTGTGACCAAGCAATTGAACAGGAGCACCAAATAAAGTGGCCCGTGAGTGTGTATGTGTGTGTATATATATATATATATATATATTATATATATATATATATACACAATCAAATGTCTAAATATATAAAAACTGAAATTGAATCAATTACATGCTCATACATAGTTCGTAAATACCAGTAAGGTTTTAATAATCAAAATACATAAAATGAGTACAGAAACATTGTGCAAAATTTGCCAAATAGTCTCTCATTGGAACACAAACTTTTGTTAGGTGTATGCATGACTTCAGTCTTCCATAGTATTGAATCCCCACACTGATTCTGGCTCATGAACTGTTCTTTTATATACAGTATATATATATATATATATATATATATATATATATATATATATATATACACACACACCATGTGCCACCTTAAGGCTCCCAGATCTCTCACCTCCCAGCTACTTAGACTGGAACCACTGCACCCTCCTGCCCACTAAGGTTTCTCATGGTACGATTCAGTGGGCTCCTGTAGAGTATTATATTCAATTCCAAAGCTTATTTATTGGCAAAAATGCACTTGCAAAGCATTTTTACAGATGTCTTTTGGCACACTGACTTATGAAGGTCGGTGCTCTCTGTGACTATGCATGCAGCCTTGTGCTGCCATCTGTTGGTGTGTTATAAAATTAGTCTTGAAACTTTTTGATACTACATCATATAAAATAAATTAAAAGATCCCTCAAGTAAACAGAAAATAGTCAGTACAGGTGGATGAACATGGGAATTCTGGATCCTGCCACTGAAGCCTCAACAGATACAAGAAGTTATAGTTTGAGTCAACTTGCTGCAATCTGCACCCCTGACCCTTAAATCACTGTGTGATACCACATATACGTCTTCCCATTTTCTCATTTAATTCTGCTTTTTCCCATTTGCCTGTGCTGCTTTTCCTAGTCCCTGCTGAATAATCATGGAGTTTATTACCTTATACTAATAGGTTTTGATTGGAGTCTTCACTTTAAATGGGAACAGATTCCTATTGAACAAAAGATGTCCCGCACAGATCCAACCTCCTCAATAAGGTAACAATTGCTTCTTTTCTCATAAGCAATATATAAAGATTTATTGTAGACACAAGGATAGGACTGCACCACTCCAAGTCCTAGTGTGTTCCTCTGGTCCTCCTACACACTGTGTGCTGGCATTAGCAGCTCATCCCATACAAGCATTTATGCCAAAAATGAAGACCAAAGTTACCCTTCCATAACATTTTACCAGAAAATGTAATCAAAGCAGTTGGTTTCTGACATAGTCCAAACAAATGGCAACCACCCCAATCTCTAACTGGCCTTTGCAGCTAGAAGCACATGGAAGGGTGACACATGTCAAAAAAAAACAACAAACAAAAATTCCTGGCTCACTTACCAGCCAACCTGCAACTAAATGAATTGTCCTGTCTAGCAGTTCATGGTAAAATAAAGGGTTTAGTTTGCACACATTTGCAAATATATGTTTAAGCTGCAGAGACCACTTCATGGCATCCCAGTGTACTGCAGTCCTAACCGTATACATTTTGAAAGTCTTCAAAGTTGAGGCACACATGTAACAATGGATGAATTAAGGGCAGGTATGCCTGGAGGGAGCCCACCCCTCCTTAAAGGTATAGGAATGCACTGGACACCCAGCAATAGCACAATGTCAGCAAAGGTATCCATTGCATCCATTTACCAATTCACTAACATAACTGGCCTTTGCAGCAAGAAGCACATAGAAGGGAAACGCATGTCAAAGAACAACAAACAAAAATTCCAAGCTCACTTACCAACCAGCCTGTAAGAAACCAAATTACCCTGTCTAAGAGTATGGTTGAACTGGATGGACTTTTGTCTTTTTTCAGCCAGACTAACTATGTAACTATGTAAGAGTTCATGTTAAAACCAAGGGATTTAGTTTGCACACATTTGCAAATACATGTGTAAACTGCAGAGGCTACTTCCCTGCACCCCAGTATATCTGCAGTCCCAACTCTTGAGGGCCGCCAAAGTTGGAGCAGGGGCATGGAGCATACTCCTCCATACCCCTGATGATGCTGATTGGTGGCGAAACATGTTGGGCACAGCCTAGCGGGTGGCATCACTTACACGCTGATACTTGAGATTCCGGCATCTGTTAGCTCTGCGCTCTTACGTTCCTCATTTTTGTGAGTATGTCTGGTAATTTTAAATAAACAGTGTTTTTACGCTATAACACCATTGCGCTTCTTTGATCTTCTCCTCGGAGGGATTTTCTACCTACCATATAGGAGGATTCCTTCTTTGGTCTGTCATATCATGCAGAGGAGGCCATGAAAGTATCTTATCATTGGGATGTTTGCCTAAGAGCACACAAGCATGTATTGATCTGTGGTAATTGAAATCAATTCCTCTGATAAGAGGCTGATTATTTTTTGGGTGGAGGAATCACGGCTGAACACCTTTCAATATTAATTTTCACTATTGGAATTTGTGTTGGACTAAGCACTTTTTATTCACTATTAGTGGCTGATTGCACTAATTCATTACAGTATTGTGTTTTAGATTGTCTAATGTTCAGAAGGCACTTTAGGTGTTTATAACATCGTATGACAATAGTAAAAGAAGATCAGCATATATCCAAGATGTTATTCCATCATTAAAAACACGCATACTTAGGCATTAATCCACCAAGTAGCCAAAATAATGAAAGACAAACACTGCATAGTGTACAATTCTTGCAGGTAGTACTTATGTCTGGATCATCAGTAGACAACAATGGAGAAAACTGTTATCCATCTCTCATGTTCCAAAGGAGTCTACTGCAATCATCTGTACAATGCTCACTGTCTGTCTTCCTATATTTGACAACTGCTATTAATGGATAACAGGCAGCCAGGGTGTGGAGGAAACGAATAATTTTCTTTCCCACATCACAAATATCTTCCACTTTTTTTGTGCCATGAATCATGTAAAGATTTGTTTAAAAGGCACTTGAGTGGAAAATACACACAGCGTTTCAGGAATGACTAGTTTTGTTTTTTTTATTTTTCAATTCATTCAGTCAATCTGTGGCTAACAATAGAAGATCAGTTTAGAACAGTGATTTCTGATGTATGTCCTAGTACAGGAGATGTCTCACCACCCCGACACACCCAACCATAGCATCCCTACAGTTCTCCTGAAGTGGACACTCAAAATGTCTTCCAGAGTTTGGAATCACAAGCCTACTTCTGTACACTTAGAGCCCCAATTCCAGTGGCTATTTGGACAGAGTCTGCGTATTAATTCTGGCAAACTCTGCAGCTGTTCTGGTGACTATAAGGTGGGAAAACAAGGTCACCTGTATGTATTCTTATTAGACGTGGTAGCTGCTGCTGATTCCCTATCATTCTTTAGAATACGTCACAACTGACCTGGTGGTCTCCTCTGGTTTACGCAGCATACCATATAGCTCCTGCTTTTGTAAAAGGTTATCATTTGTTCCTCTACCACCATAAAAGGTTGTAAAGGCTGAAGGTATTTTTTACCTTATTGCATTCTTTGTATGAAGAAAAACCTTTTGTGTGCAGCCCCCCCCCATTTACTTACCTTAGCCTAATCTCAATCTAGAGGCTTTCTCGGCTCTCTCTCTTGGCTCCTGCTGCTGTCAATCAACACCTGTGAGGAGGGAGTAGGGGGACAGGGCAAAACTTTATTGTATGTCAATGGACACACAAAGTGTCCCCCATAGCAGGCAGTTTGTTATGGGGGCACTCAGAAGGGGGTGAGGAGCCAAGAGCACCAGTGGGGGACCCCAGAAGAGGAGGATCAGGGCTGCTCTTTGTAAAACCATTGCACAGAGCATGTAAGTATGACATGTTTGTTATTAAAAAAAATACTTTTAGAATCACTTACCTGCCTTTACCTGCATTATTTGTCTTGATTTGCTTCTGCATAAAGATAATTAAAGCGAAGTTCCAGTTGAAAAAAAAATAAGTAAGTCAGCAGCTGCAAAAACTGTAGCTGCTGACTTTTAAAATACAGACACTTACCTGTCCCTCAGTCCAGTGGAGTCCTCACCGCGGCTGGTTTCACCGGCCGTCTTCTCTCCCCGACGTCGGCATCTTCCGTGTGGGCACCTGGTTGTGACAGTTTGTGGCTTCACAGCCGGGTGCCCACTGCGCATGTGCGAAAAGCGCTGCACTTTGTTAATGGCCCCGTAGTCTTCTGAGACCTGACACGTATCCCAGAAGACTACAGGGAGGGAGAGGGTAGAAGGACAACTTCCGCTTCCGATCGCCTTAGGTGATTGCAGCGGAAGTGGGAGGGGTACCTGTCAAATTTGGGTACCCGCTCCCCAAGGGTGCCAATCCTTAATGGGGAGCAGGGGACAAAGGCTTAAAGCAGAACATACCCTTTTGGGTGCAGCACTGCTTTAAGTTTGAGCACCATAGCACTACAAACTCTATTGTTATGTTTTCTGGAGTGGGACAAAATAGAAAATGGGAAAAGAAGTCTTTCAGCAGGCATTAGTAAGAGAACCAATTTCCACAAGTATTAACCGTATTTCTGCACTGATTTGCTGGATCCTACAGAATTTTCCACCCATAAGAAAACAATATTTGACCGTATTCTGCACTAGTTTGCTGACCTATTCATCATTCAAATTTTACAACACAAGATCTCACAGAACATCTTATTGTATGATATATGGTTGATTTACAAAAGGCAATGGGAATTTGCCCCAGAGCTTAGTGAATGAGGTGAAGCTCTGAAGACTTCCATTATCCAATCATATGCAAACAAAAATGCTGCTTATTTCCTTATATATGATTGGGTATTCTCTTGAAAGTGGTTCTTCACATTTAGCTCTTGGGAAAATTTCCTTGCAAAGGGCAACATTCCTTCCAAAGTGAACAGCCTATTTCTCTTTAGTAAATCAACCCCAATGTGTCACAGACATGTCAAGTGTCATTGGTGGCATAACGTAAAACTTCAAAAAACTCATAGCTTAAAAGGTTTCAGCTATCACTAGCCTAAAGTATATATACTATAAGTATTTAGAATGCATTAGGACTTGTAGATCCAGAGAAGATCAATGGTCAATAAGCACACTAAAATAACCCAGGGCCATCAATCAGATTTTATATTTTAATCTGTGTGAAGCAGTCAAAATGAAATGAAAATTGATTGGTTGCTGTAGGATGTTGTGCTCTTCATGTTATTAAATAAAGCTAAAAGCTAATTTATACCATCATTGTGCTAAATCATTACTTATGTTTGCGTGACAAATTCTCTCTTTATTTCTAATACTCAGGCTCAATGACTACTTTTATTTTATTATCAGGACGCCTGTAATTGCCGGAGGTATTTTTGTAATGGACAAATCCTGGTTTAACCAGCTGGGAAAATATGATACTCAAATGGATATCTGGGGAGGAGAGAACTTCGGTGAGTCCAAAACTTGATAAAGTAACTGTAAATCCCAATGTGTATCCATCTAACCTTCTAAAATTATCATCTTTATATTGTAGCTTGAGGGCAGTGTATATCTTAAAGTGAAACTTTGCACATAACTACTTGATAAAAAAAATAATGTTCTATAGCAGTGAAAATACATTCCACGTTATTAATTCTGCTACCAAATTCAATGTGTGCTTTAAATTGCCTCCAGCATTGTTTCCGTTTCTTCTTGCCGGAGGCTGCCATTTTGCTGAAGCCCAGAACCCCTGAGCAGTAGTAAATCTTTAGACCGTCAGCAGATCAGCCTCTAGTGGCTCTGATTTTCTATAAAAATAGCAACTGAGCATGTGCAGAGCAGGATGAGACAGTGTATTTCTGGATTTTAAACAGTATAGGCCTTTATTCTTAATGTTTTACATAGCTATACCTGCAAGGGGGGCCAGCCTGAAGCCACCTAGCAGGGCTGAATTTTCTGATTAAAGTTCCACTTTAACTCTTCACTTTAATCCACAAGAGAGGGAAGAAAAGATCCAGCGGGTACAGTGAGAGTAGGTGTGAAGTTGCTTGGCAGCAGAAAGGAGTTTGTACAGCCCAGTATCTTTGAGAGCCATAGCGGTGTAGGCGTAAACAGATCACTACTGCACACAGCCTTGTAATAAAATGATATAACTGCTTTATTTTTATCCTCTGATGATTTCTTACATTAACATACCACAAGGCAACATAAAGTAATTTATGTGCAATAAACTTGGATATCTGTTGACTCTTCGGACTTTCTCACAATGGAAATGCAGAACGTAGTTTTGATTTCCTACTTCATTTTTTTTGATAGGCCTAAATTATTGTAAAATGTACATAGACCCAAAACTTTTGTTTTTTGCTTTGGATAGAATGGGGAAGAGTTAGAACCTATGCCATACTTTGTGAAAAGTAATTGGTCCTGCGCTAATATTAAATATGTATAAAATTGTCAAGAAAAAATAATCCTCATGTTGAATAGAATACACATGAAGACATCCAAAATAATGGATAACAGTGAAAATACACCCAAAAAATATATAAAAGGTGTAACCTAGGTACACCACTAATAATAAATAGGTGAGTATGGGTGAAAATACTTAATAACCATAAATGGTGCCTACATAGACAGTGATAAGATCTGCAAATGGGCTCCCAACAAGACAGTGCTTGGTCCTTCTATGTATTCATCTTTAAAAACACCAGCATTATTTAAGCACTATAGAACACCTCCACCGTTTATAGGTGTTTTGGACTTTATGATTTTGGTTGGATCACATTAAGTATATGTGATTCATTATATATTTTGGGTCATTTATATGTTTTTTGACCTTATTTGATCCATATTTTTTGTATGTCACTCATTAATTTTTGTGTAACTTACTTATTTATTTCATCCCCTATTTTGGGGTCACTGATATATGGTTCACTTTTACTTTTATATCTCATTTTGTCTTTCTGATCATTTGTTCTAGCAACAAGGTTGCGGTATATAAGCCTTGCGGCTTATTTTTTTGACCATATACAGTATTTTTACTGGTGTCACTTATTCACTATTTATTCACGTTATCCCCCATCTAGGGGTCACTATTATATGGTTTACTCCTATATATTTATATTATGATCTGTATATCCTGGTTGATAATTTTTTCTAGCAACTGTGTTGCGTTATATTAGCCTTGTAGCTTTTTTTCACTATTCACAGTTTATTACTGATTCTTTTCTTCATTCTATTGATTTACCCTATGTGCACTATGACTGTGTATATATTCTTTAATTTTCTATAGCCCCAATTTAGTTGGCACACAGTATATCTGACGGCAATTTTCTCACATCACAGCACTTTTTTAGTGCATATTTAGCACTGTCTTGTTGGGATCCCATTTGCGGATCTTATGGTCTTATAGCACCATTTATGGTTAAGTATTTTCACCCATAGTCACCTATTTATTGGTGTACCTACTGTAGGTTATACCTCTTATATATTTTTGGGTGTATTTTCACGGTTATCCATTATTTTGGATCTCTTCATGTGTATTCTATTCAACATTTATTCTTTGTGATTTGATTTTATATGTTTATATTGTGAGGATTATTTTTTCTTGACAATTTTATACATATTTAATATTAGCGCAGCACCAATTACTTTTCACTTAGCATTGTTCCATTTGGTATAAGAGTTGACAGCAACAGATTCCAAATGCAAATAGCACACTTGAAATGAACTTTGGACCTTTATCTGCTCATTGTAATTGGGATAATGAGAGAATAACACACACCTGGCCATGGAACAGCTGAGAAGCCAATTGTCCCATTACTTTTGGTCCCTTAACAAGTGGGAGGCACATATGCAAACTGTTGTAATTCCTACACCATTCACCTGATTTGGATGTAAATACCCTCAAATTAAAGCTGACAGTCTGCAGTTAAAGCACATCTTGTTTGTTTTATTTCAAATCCATTGTGGTGGTGTATAGAGCCAAAAATGTTAGAATTGTGTCGATGTCCCAATATTTATGGACCTGACTGTAGGTACCTAGAACGCGGGAGGACTACATAGAGATATCTCTGCCATACTTTGCTGCCAACCCGGGGATCCCTTAGAGAGCTTTCTCCTCACTTTCCATTTTGGTGACAACCTTGCACCAGACAAAAAGTGAGGGAAAATCTGCTTTAGGGAAAAAGACAACAGTAAAACATTGACAAAGGTTCTAAAATTTCTCTATTAACTTAAAGGTTAAGTCACCTTTTCCAGAAAATAGCCTAATAGCCAGGGGGCCACAGAAGATATTAACAAGCTACAGATTTGTAAAATGTTCATTAATTTTAATGTCATACCTTTAGGCCATTTGAGTCTCCCTGGAAGCCTTGTTGAACAATGCCCGGTTATGAATTTCTATGTCCTACCTTTTTGATAAAAAGTGAAAACTTGAATTTTCACTCCTAGCATTACAGGCAAGACATGGGGATTCATGACTAGGTGTTGTCCAGCAAGGCTTCCAGGGAGGCTCAAATGGCCTAAAGGTATGGCATTAAAATTAATGAACATTTTACAAAGCTGCCAAGTTAATATATAATAAATATTAGTTTATTTACTGGAAAAGTTTAATTTAGCCTTAGAGAATGTTTACTTCCTAACTTACTAAGTTTAATTCTAAAAAGAGAGCTTTTCATCACTTTCTGTCCTAACCTTTTAGGAAACTCTCCAACAAAGCTTCTGATGGCAGTAAAATCTGACGAGTTCTAATTTTTCCTTATTCTATCCAAAACAAAAAAAAAGTGGGTATTGATACACTTTGACATTTTGCCATCTTTAGTTTGGGGAAAAAAACTGTATGATGTTCCATCTAGATGTGGGTCATAGATGTTTCTTGGCATTTACCAGTCAAAGGAATAGCAGTTATGCTGTAACTTACTTTTCCTTCCACACTAGAACTCTTAGGTAAAACGTGGGGCAATGTAGACAAGCTCATCCTAAATATAGAATTAAGATTAGATACTTGCACTGACTGGCATCCTATAGGTGGTTGGCCATAGATGGAGTAATTTTCTTTCTTGTAACCATGGGTTGAAGAAAAGAAAATTGCTTGATTCCTGATCAACACAGTTATTGTTCATGGGTGAATCCCTCCCGTGGTGCCATTTTGTTCTCCCTGTGAGGGGAGCTGTCTGCACTGGGAGAACACAGTAATTACTGCTAGTGGCAATAATAGTCGCTAGGAATAATCACATGTAAAACCTGACAGGCTGGTTGTGCCCAAGTTGATCGATTGATCAATTGATCAACTTGGGTACGTTCAGCTGGCCCATACTGTACATGGTTTGAATTTCAGCTGGTCCCTGCTGAAACCGCCGAGATTTGAATAGTCTATGGAGGGCTTTAGAAGCTGATTACCTCCCATGCGCAACTACACCAGATTCTGAGTGTACCAGTTTTGTTAAATCTCCCCCATAGTTTACACAAAATATTCTTCTTTCTCCAAGTGAATGAACAGAGCAACAGGGAAATAAAAGGAAGGAAAGTGTAAGCTGCTGTGAAATAGGGGGAGGCCCATTAAGGTGAACATGTTGCTTTTCTCTGCATGAGCAAGGCACTGGCCCACTTTAAATTGTATCTAAATACAAAACTTTTTTTTAGTTTTCAATAGTCATCTTTTTTGTTTGTCCTGAAATCCACTGTCACTTGAGAGTAAGTGATGGAATCCAGAATGTTTCAGCTGTCACTTCAACAGGAGGTAAGGGAAAAACCAATCATGTGGACTGTACAGTTGACAAGTCATTCACTCTGGAGAAAATTTCTCTCTCTTCCTGATGGGTCTTCAAATGAGAAAATGAAGGCACATCTTCCCAATGGGACACAGACCCATCACTACTCAAAAATCACAAAATAAAGTTGTGGCTTTAAAAACAACACTATACTAAGGTAGTACTTTTATAAAACAAATATGTGTAGATAAATATATAAATGTATGTGAAATAACACAACAGTATGAAACAAGCATCAGTAGGCTGAACCTGTTATTGGCCTGGTTGCCTTAGCGACTCAAAACAGCTATTTGAATAGGAAAAAAAAGAATGAACAGACGTATGTGGAACAAGTAATATTCCCCAGTTGTGTATGCTTTTCTGTTACAGTGTAATAAAATCAGCTAGAAGAATTTTTCGAGAATTGCTTACTATGTGAATATAATTATGTTAATACAGGATATTGTTTTATGAGTGTCCTTGGGTAAAGGGAAGGTCTACTGTCTTTCAGTTTTATGCTGCTTAATAAATTCTAATAAAGCAATGAGAGCTGAGCTCATGATGTAGTTGCAGTATGTGCATAGAGGCTTTGGTACACTATGATGCATCCATGCTGATAATCTTGAATAAAAAGTCTGAAAGAAGACAAAAGTAAGAATGGTCTTATGAATTATTAAATGTAGGCCATTATGTCAGATATCTGATTCTATCAACGTTCTAGTACAGAATAAGTCATAGTTATTACTGGAGAGTCCTTTTCAATTATTTTATTCCTCTTGATTCAAGGAAGGAGTTTTGAATCAAAGACCATTTTCAAGCCATGAAGGCCATTCAAAAAGGTCTCACTTGTGGCAATGTCACTTTTATCTTAAATTATGTCTCTAGGCGAACACTGATAACTCATCTCTTCAGGGAAGCCTATCCCTCCTCCACCTAACAGCTAAACTTTTATTCTTCCATCAGCTCATCCCTCACAGTTATTACCTTTTGTACCACTCACCCCATCCTATTAGAATGTATGCTTTTATGAGCAGGGCCCTCTTAACCCGCTTTTTTATTGTATTGTAACTGTACTATCTCCATTTATATTATCCATTTAAGTGTCTACGTTTATATCTAATGTCTATTTGGGGATAAGTTACCCTTAGGATGTAACATGGTGCCAAGCCAACCCAACCACCCCACCCTCTTCCCTTCACAGACTCCAGGGATTTTTCTCTCTGCTGGTTCCTGTCACTTTTTAAATTGTGTGTGGCTGTGCATGGATCTGCCCACACAGCAGCATCATTCAAAGAGGTCTGTCTATAGCAGAGGGACTTATCGTTATCAAATGAGCACAAGTGAAGCACCCTCCTAGGTAGCTAGGGGGAGCTAGCTAGGCTTTTTCAGCTAAAAAGGCTGAATAGCAGCGTGGGCTGAGTCAGAGGGTTATTTTAGGTCAGGGCTGGGAGGTTCTGCAGGTCAGTTCCCTGATACCTCCCCCTGCTCTAGAAACTTGGAGAAGCTTCTGGAAGCAGTGGGCGGGGGTGAGGAGGTGCTGGCCTGCACACTTAGAGGACTCTGGCCAATTCCCAAGCAGGAGGCTTGGCATGGGGCAGGGCAGTCTTTAAGTATAGCTAAGCCTGCTCAGCAGCAGGAGAGTTTGGTTGGAAGATTAAGTGTGAGGAAGAGCTGTAGGAGCATGGGGCTCTATACCGGGACTATTTATCTGAGAGTGGTAGACACTGGATTCCCTTCCCCAGGGATTCCCTCAGGCAGCTGGATAAAAAGATGATTTATCTGGGGTCTGGGGTTGTATACCGGGAGAGGCTGGAGAGCTCTCCCAGAAGAGTTTTGATGTTTAAAAGACTTACACATAGTTGCCAGGAAGTTGTGCTCAGTTTATTGTTCCTTGGGCATCCTATGTATCCCTCAACCCCATCCAAGTTTGTTACCCCTAATAAAATAAAAACAAAAAGTTCAAGTATTGTTAACTGTCTCTGGAATGCAAGTCTGGGAAAATGCATGTTGCCTGGCTTTACAGGACCATAGGGGGACCCATATCTTCAGTGACTCCTAAGGGGGTAGTGCTACACAAGTACATGATTGCCACACTCATAGTCCATTAACATTTTATCCAGATCCGTAACCAAAAGACTGTACCTTCAAGCATGGAGCAGGAGGAAGAGTCTGCAGGAGCCTATGTACTGCAACCGTGATCCACTGGCTCACATTAAAACAAGTAAATTGCACTTTTTCTTACAAGAAAAAGTTTATGGGACTGTCAGGAATGGCCAGTGTCAGTCCAGGCACCTGCATATTCTGTATATGTCTACCAGGTTTCTAACTTACAGTCTAGAACAGTAACTTTCACCCTATTGTAATCACTCTACAAGCCCTGATGGAGGAGTGTTGATCCCCCAAAATAACTGTTGCAAAATAGAATCTTTTAATGTAATGTACAAACTAATGTGGCACTCCTGTCTTTTGAATACTTTGATAAACTCCTCCTCCAGAAGGACACCATGTTTGTTGGTGAGAAGTCTTCAGGACCTGCACACCACTTATTACGTTATAACAAATCACCAAAAGTTTCAGTGCTGCTATATCACAAAAAGAAGGTATGACAATGGGGAAAGCAGGGGACATTAACTGGAATTTAGTTTTGCAAATGTTCCAGATCTTCTTAGCAATTACTGCTTTAGAGGATAAGTCTAAGCCTCTGAAATTCGTTGTAGGCCCTCAGAGCAAGGGATTACAGTGGATGACCAAGTCAAGGTATGACCATGGGGAAAGCGGGGGACATTAACTGGAATTTAGTTTTGCAAATGTTCCATATCCCTTTAGCAATTACCGCTTTAGAGGATAGGTCTAAGCCTCTGAAATTCGTTGTAGGCCCTCAGAGCAAGGGATTACAGTGGATGACCAAGTCAAGGTATGACCATGGGGAAAGCGGGGGACATTAACTGGAATTTAGTTTTGCAAATGTTCCATATCCCTTTAGCAATTACCGCTTTAGAGGATAGGTCTAAGCCTCTGAAATTCGTTTTGGGCCCTCAGAGCAAAGAATTACAGTGGACCACAGCTGTCCATTAGTTTTCAATCACATATCATTTATTGCAGGAGTACTGAGTGGACCAGAGCACTGCTGGTCTAAGGTGGGGTGAGGAATAAAATTTTATGATGTCAGGAACGCTAGCCCCCCCCCCCCCTTGCAATTTAAGGGCTGTGAAAAAATTGTTTTTCAACTCTGTGACGGCTATGCTCCCCCCAGATAAATGAAGGGAAATACTGTTGAAATTGTGTTAGATTAGTTAAGATAATTTTCATTGGGATCATTTTGAATTTGTAGAGTAGCTTAGGTTAAAAAAAAAGTCAAGTGGGTGTCAAACGAATGCTCTGAATATTGAATGCTCTGTAAATTCTAGGAAAAGCGGTATTAGGACTGAAATACAACATATTTCAAAAGTCTGCAAACTCAAGTTATTTAGTAATTTATCTTATAACATGAAAGAGATGCAAATTCTTTGATAAAAGCATGTAAGGTGGGGAGAGTGGTCAGAATTTGGGTAAGCATTAATAGTATGTCATCGACAAAAAAAGGATCATTTAAAGGAGTTACTGCAGATGGAAGTCCCTTGGATGTTTTGAGTAGGAATAAGTGAATGTGCCTGGGATCAGTTTGTGGGTTGTTCACCAAACCCAACATAAATTCTGAAATTCTGAGAGGAGGGCGCAAATCTTTAAAATAATGTCTGGCAATGTTCAAGGCTATAGAGAATTTTATCGGTCTCCAACACCTCTCTTACAGTATGAATTAATATACATAACTGGCCATAAAAACAGTATCCCATGTACCATACATAGTATACTAAAGAATCACACTTTATGAATATTAATCCAAAATTCCTCAAAAACATTAAAAAACACACATAGCAGGGTCCCATACTCCTTTATAATAATCACTATATCATGCAATGCCATATAACTTTATTAGTCTTTTATATAAGTATCCAGAAACAAGTTAAATATATATGTAAATATAAGGCTAGCATAACAAAGTATCCCCTTATAGTAACATTTGTTGCTACTCTACAACATCTACTTTCAATGAATATGGTAATATAGATTACAGTCTTGCTGTAACCTCTTCTGTAAGGCAAGAACATTGTATTGCACAAAAAACCTTGTGCAACACAAAATATTTTCCACAACATAATGTATATTTTTCCAAAGCACCAAAGTTGGTAAGCAAATTATATTCATTCTAGTAGTATATGCTCCACATTAATTGAGATAATCCTTAGCAGGGCCACTGCCGGAGGGCCCGGGGTCAGAAGGGGGCCCCATGAGATGCCCCTGGTACCTTTTTCATAGGCTTTTTTGAGTTTGGGCAAGGACACAGGGGCCCCATGATCCCCTATTGCCCGGGGGCCCCATGAGTTGTCAATCTGCCCCTGATCCTTAGAATCATTTGGTTGGGGAGCACCAGGCCACTAGGTCCAACATTGCATCAGCAGGTCCTTGGGCAGCTTTGTGGTAGGAGCCTGGTGTGGCTGGGGTGAGTCCTGCAGTGTCATACATGCTGGGAATGTAGAGTCCTGAGTCTTGTATAGGAAAAAGAGCAGAAGGTCATGAGTGGCTTTCCAGCAGAAGAAAACATTCACAGAGGGATTAGTGGACCTCAGAGTTTTAGGCAACTGGAGGTCCTTGAAGGACTTTGTTTTAATAGCTAAAGCCTGAGTGACAGCAGAGATCTAGAATGTGCATGTCACCAGAACAACATCCGGACATCCCCCTCTGCTTTTGATCTTTACTAAATGCTTCTCTCACTTTTTTTATTAAACCAGTAAAAACCAGGTAAAAGTTCTCTCACTTGCATACTCCATCCAAAACTAAAAAAAATGCATTGATATGAGATACTCTTTTTTTTCTGAACCCTAAGCTTCCAAATTTTAACTTGTGCAGTATGGTTCTATTTGGGGCAACCAACTCCCTTTTTAAGACACATTCCTATAGGGACTAAATTAGGAGCGTCTCATCAAATAGGAACATGTAGTAGATATACCGTATGTACTAGCACACATTTTGTTTTTAGAATCAAACAAAAAAGGTCCTACTTCCTTTATGAAGGGAATCTCTTAAGGGCAGCCATGCTTATGCATCTCCCTTCTTTGTACATCCAGGCTTTGAGCATAGCTGGTGTAAAGCAATGGGACTAGAGCAGCAGATGTCTGGGATACAAAGCTATGCATGGAGGACCCTACCAACTGACCTTTTTCTGGATTTTCTGTTTCTTCATCATTCACCTTTAATGTATACTGTGTCAACGTAATGTATACTGTGTCAACGTATAATGCAATATTAAGTGCCAGGAGTAATCAATATTGCATATTTTTCTTTTTTTGCCACGGTTTAATATCTATGAAAATGTGTCAGTTTGAACCCATTTATCCATTACACCATTAAATGAGAATGAGTCACTTGTTAAACTATTTATCTGCCTGAGTCTTCCTATAAATCTCTTGATTTGCAGCAAGTGTGTGGGTGAACCGGCTGTCTCCGGTGTGTGTCTGTGATTTTATGAGGCTTGATTAACTTGGCAAAAAGAGAGATTTGAAGCACCATATCCTGCAGAATATTAAATGTGCACAGTTTACTGTGTAGATTGTAAAACAAACAGCTGATTAACCTCTTCTGTGCCTGTGCATCTGGAAATATCAGTTTGTGCTATTGTGCTGTTTTTGGTGCCTCGGATTTCTGTTATGTTACTATTTGGAGCAGTGCTTGGAATAATCGAGTAGTGTAGAGACATCTTTGTGATGTATAATATGCATGCATGAATATCAGTTGCACTTCTTAGCTTCTGAAGACATTTTTCCATAGGCTGAAAGAATAATTTGATTTTATTGATACCTAATGGTACTATCCTTTCACTGCATAACCACTTATGTCTCATTTGAAGGTCATGGCAGGTCTTCTTTTGTGGTGGACACTATAACTATAGGCAGAACTCTCAACTCCAACTGCTGACATTTTTGGTGTATTGCAGAATTTTGGGATATTTTCAGCAAAATGCATTGAAGTCAGTTTGAGACAGTCTTCACCAGATTTTTAAAGTGTAAACTCAACTTCACCAACTTTTACAGCTCATCTCTACTGAAGAGATACAGTCAGGGGCGGACTGACCATTTGGAAACTCTGGCACTCCCCGAGGGCCCGGGGTCAGTAGGGGGCCCCATGAAATGCCCCTGGTACCTTTTTCATAGGCTTTTTTGAGTTTGGGTAAGAACACAGGGGCCCCATGATCCCCTATTGCCCGGGGGCCCCATGAGTTGTCAGTCCGCCCCTGGATACAGTATCAGCTTTCCACGGAGTGCATTGTTTTTGTAGAGCAGGTTAGCACATAGACTTACATTGGAGCAGTATGCCCAACTATTGTTGTAGCTCTGCAAAGCATTAAACAAAACCTATGTTTAGGCAGGTTGCCTACTGTAGTTAGCCAGTATGCTGCCCTAGTAAGGGAGAGATGGTTAATAACTATTGCTGCAGTTTTTGGGTAAATTTCACTGGCTTCTTGGGTCCAGCCCACTGGCCCTGTGTGATGATAAAATGGGACAGGGGTCTGGATCCCAGGGGGGAAGTGGTCTTGGAATGGTAATTAGGGAACTGGCTTGGGACGATTTTCTCCTGTTATGTTGAAGTTTGGAAGCCTTTGGAATGTTATAGTGCCTGGCCCAAAGTTATTCTAAAGGGATGTATGGAAGTATTTGGACCTCTAAACTTAGTGTGCAGCTTGAGTCAGTTAAAGCACATTGGGGTATGAAGACAGCTCTGCAAGAGTTAACATGATGCGGAGTACCTTGCCTCCAGGTGCGGGAGTATGAGAAGACAATGTGCTCGCATGATGTCTCCGCTAGACGGTCACTGTTTGGGAGGTGACAGAGATATGCTGGAAGGGTGGAGTGAGCATAAGCTCAGTGTATCCCTCCTAATGGAAAGCAGCTACAGTCAAGGTATGCATTGACACAAAACAGAGAGTTAACTGTAGGCAAGTTTATTCATGCAACATACGCGGTGTACAGCCATCTCTAATTTGGAGGACCGCTTTAAGGTTGAATTTTCATGACAGTTGTTCCCCACCTTGTCCCCTTGTCCTGGGGCACTGATGAGCAAGACACAGTAAAGATACCCCATGTGTAGGGCAAGTGACCCTGTCCACGGTGCCTAGCGTAGCCCAGAAGTGCCCACACCATGGGGGTTGGCCTCTTATGTCACCCTATATTTGGCGCTCAATGAGGGAACATGGAGGAAGGTCTGCCTACCTACCCCCCTACATGAATATGTGAAAAACCAATAAACTACTGTATGCACATATATAATAACATACTTTTTAAAACATAAAGCAGAATCTATCCTTTTTTTAATTGTCCTGATCCCTTTGAGACAAAGTACTGCACATACTTTTTCCCAAGTTTCTAGGTGTTTTTGAAGTTTAGTTATGAGGTCCAACCTGCACCCCTCCCTTCCTGTTGTGGCCGATCCAACAACAGCTAGGAAGGAGATGGATGATTCATAACATTATGAATCAACCGTCTCTCTCTTCTAGCTATTGTCAGATTGGTTGCTGCAAGAGGCGAGGAAGGCCAGGTCAGACCTCATAAGTAGACTTAGAAAGCACTTAACAACATGGGACATAGTACTACATGTACTGTATATCGTTCCATTGGAGACAGAACAGTACAATTAAACAAATGAATGATATATCTTTAACTTCAGGCAGCAGAACGGCCTTTTGTCATATAGATTACCTGCGCATTAGGGCAGACCGACCCCCTGAACTGCTCTCCTCCAGCCTTCACAGGTCCATACGCATAGTAATTGATCATCCACAACTGCCATCTTCTCCACTGCTTATTCTTGGTGTCTTTCATCTTTTGTCAATGGGAGGCCACTGAATAATGTAATTTTGTCAAATGCATGATGGACTTACATTATCTCAGTATATAACAAGATCAGAGAAAAGACTATACATTCTCTTTACTGCCACCTTGTCAACATGGCTCTATTGTCATTGATATGGTCACGTCTGAGTAACGTATCAGTCAGAATTTATCAAAAAATTAACTCTGATTTGTTGTCTTGCAGAGCTCTCTTTCCGTGTTTGGATGTGTGGCGGTAGCCTAGAGATTGTACCTTGCAGCCGTGTTGGACATGTTTTCAGGAAGCGACACCCATATGACTTTCCTGATGGCAATGCTTTAACCTACATCAAGTATGTAGCAGCAAATAATTTCTGTTTCTGAATACAGTACATGTAGAGAATTTTACAATATCACAACATTTGATAAAACAGATTAGCATTCAAGGGCTACCACAAAGAATGCCAGATTATAGAAGGGCAGTTGTATCCTAATGGATCTTTGGGTGTATGAAGCTACAGGAGACTGCATGGTTTCATGTCCTGTTTGAATAAAACTACACTGCAATAGAATTTCACTGTAATGTTTTTATATTTTTAAATGTTTACCAAAATTTTACAGAACAAATAGTGATGGCAGCAACATTTTATTTACAGCAAACAGTAAAATAACAAACATTTCTGTTTATATGTCATAAAACGTTTTGAATTTAGTACGTTCAAATTAGAAAACCGCAGATTATGTATTCAAGGGTACAGAATGATCACAGACAAGCAGGATGGAACAAATTCCACATGAAAAATGATCAGCTACATGGTATTATGTGACATGGTAAACACAGGTGGACAGCATATGCAGTTTACCATTAATAAACATGAAGTCAGAAGATGTCATACAATTCTAATTAAAGAGCCATTTAAACATAAACCACAATCTGGTTTATGGGGTTTAATAATAATATCCATGATTATTGAGAGTAGTTCTATATTTATTAACCGCCTCCTGCCCACGGTATATGGAAATGACGGACTGGCGGAGCTCTCGTGTTCTGAGAAGACATCATATGATGTCCTCTCACTCTAGGTGCGCAAGCATGCCTCTGGGGGTGCGTGGCAAGGTGATGGGTTGTTGTGCTGTGTCCCTAGGATCGCAGTAAGGAGCCAATGACATAGGCTGTACCATGTGATCAGCTGTGTCCAATTATAGCTGATCACATGTAAACAATAAATATCAGTTATCGGCAGTCCTCGCCTCATGCTGACAGAGCGGTAAGTGGCATTCCTTGGAGGAGACATCTACACTGATAATCAGGGCACTGATCTTTAGTGCCCTGATTATCAGTGTAGCCCCATCAGTGCTCCCTTTCAGTGCCCATTATTGCCGCCAATCAGTGCACATCAATGCCAAATATCAGTGCCCATCAATGCCACATATCAATGCCCATCAGAGCTGCCTTTTAGCGCCCAGTAGTGTTGCCTGTCAATGCCAATCAGTGCCTCCTCATCAGTGCAGTCTATCAGTACCCATCAGTGCCACCTATCAGTGTCTGTCAGTGCTACCTATCAGTGCCCATCACAGCCAGCCTGTAATACCCCTTCATTACCAGGCAATATTTCAATTTTCAGTGCTGTAATATTGGGGCTGACCATTACTCCATCATGCAGCATTGTACCCAAATTATTTTATTTAATTTTACTTCAGAGCTTTCCTTTGGCAGTATTTAATGACCACTGGGTTTTTATTTTTTTTTACCTAAAAAAGGAAAATAGACCAAACATTTTGAAAAAAATGTTTTCCTTGCTTTCTGTTAAAATAAAAAATTCCAGGGCAGTATGGACAACCAAAAAATGATCACTTTTGGAAAGTAGACATCCCAAGGTGATCTTAATTTTTTTTTTTTTTGCAATAATTTTTCAGAAATAAAGAAATATGCTTGTGTTCATGTGGTTAAAACATGGTGCTTTGTAATGGTGCACTGCATGCAGCAACATTACAGGTCATATACAGGGAGGAGGGGATGAAGAGGTTAGTGTACAGTGGGGTGTCAAACTCCATTTCAATGCATTATTGTTGTCCTCAAAGGCCTGGTTGTATCTGTAAGACTAGATGTCATGAGCACCCCACCCCCCACTACATCAAATGTCAAGAATCCCACACCCTCCCAAACATCACCGACCACCCCCTTTGGGGGCAGAGCTGGAAAGCAGAAAGTGCAGGGTCTGGAGGAAGACCAGAGGAGAAGCGGAGTCAGTTACCAAAGTCTGCTGAATGCTGAGACCAGGGGAGGCAGAGATGAGGGAGTGCTATAGCTGCACTGAGAGGTGCAGGATTTGGCAGAGGAGTTCTATTCTCCTCTCTGCTGCTGACTGCTGAGACAATGTGGGGGTGAAGACAAGGGGGTACCTGCAGGTGAGGTGCAAGGGCCACATGAAATGGCCTGGAGGGCCAGATTTGGTCTGCTGGCCTTGTGTTTGACACCTGTGGTGTACAGTATACAGAGAGAGGTTGAAGATTAGGGGGTTAATATGCTAATGTAAAGGATAAGGGAGATGAAAGATTACTATATTGGTTCTATGACCAATCACAGTGATCCCAAGGTACACAGTCACTCAGATTGACTGGCTTCACAGTGTATATGGAACAAGCCATCACAGACATTTATGGGTACACTAGTCACCTAAAAGCAAAAAATGATGTAGCGCTAAAACAAAAAAAGATTATTAATGAAAAGAAATATATAGATACTCTGTTAATAAATCATATTAGGCACATAGTCAATGTAACACAGTAACACACTCATTAACATGTAAAAGGAAAAATAGTGCGTGATGGAACTAGATGAGTGAGATCTAAAACACATGTGAGACCCCTGCACACAGTGCACATATCAAAAAAGTCCAGTGATCCGTATCACATTCCTTCCACTCATGCAAAATCAATGGACTGTGTATGGACCCGCACACCCCGAAGTGCAATCCAAAACCGGCTGAAATGGCCTCTCACCTCCTATCTGCGACCCTGCAGGGCCACAGAGCATGTAATATCACCACTGGATCAAGATAACATTCCTCTTGGGTAGATGACTTCAAGATATGTCCCCAGTACACTGATTCCACCTCTCCTGTAATATCCTTAATGGTCAGATGAGCAGGGTGGGTCCCAAAAAACACTTTTTGTCCTGACAGGACAGATGAAAACTACTCCTGCTTCAGATCATCTGAAGCAGGAGTAGTTTTCATCTGTCCTGTCAGGACAAAAAGTGTTTTTTGCCTATTTATATATTAGGCAAAAATTGGAGGGATTTGAGTTGGGACCCACCCTGCTCATCTGACCATTAAGGATATTACAGGAGAGATGGAATCAGTGTACTGGGGACATATCTTGAAGTCATCTACCCAAGAGGAATGTTATCTTGATCCAGTGGTGATATTACATGCTCTGTGGCCCTGCAGGGTCGCAGATAGGAGGTGAGAGGCCATTTCAGCCGGTTTTGGGTTGCACTTCGGGGTGTGCGGGTCCATACACAGTCCATTGATTTTGCATGAGTGGAAGGAATGTGATACGGATCACTGGACTTTTTTGATATGTGCACTGTGTGCAGGGGTCTCACATGTGTTTTAGATCTCACTCATCTAGTTCCATCACGCACTATTTTTCCTTTTACATGTTAATGAGTTTGTTACTGTGTTACATTGACTATGTGCCTAATATGATTTATTAACAGAGTATCTATATATTTCTTTTCATTAAAAAAATTTTTTGTTTTAGCGCTACATCATTTTTTGCTTTTACACTTCATCAGATCTATTGGTATAGGATCATATGTTAGCAGCTATACACACTTATTTATTGATCATTTAACATAAGAGCGCAAGTAGATTTTGCATATTATCTGTTACACTAGTCACCTAATTGGTTATTTCCGCAAGCAACATTCCTAAATGCCACTGGAGAAATAAGCTCTTACCGCTTTGACAATTTTAGAAGAAGAGCAGTAGGAAAGTGGTTAAAGTGTTACTAAACCCAGGACCCTGAAGTCACTATATCTGGTCTCCCACAGTATATAGAACATGGAAATGAAATTATTTTAATTAATATAAACTGATAAATGCCATTTCTCATCAGTAGTTAGAGCAGTCTTGTGATGTCTATCCAATCAGATAAAACGAGCGCTGAATAAACATATAAAAAGGAGCAGCTAGCATGAAAAGGTAAAAACCTCAAACCCTCTCATCAATAATAAAATAAACTCATGCAGCGCTAAAAGTATGATAAAACACATACAATCATAAATTATAAATTATATGATACCAATATAACAAAATTAAAAAATATGAAAGTGACCAAGTTCAATGACCTTATCTATTATAGTGACATAAATAGATGACAAGATATAATATATGCAAAAATTTAAGGTGCCAGAAATCAATACACGCACTATGGCGTATGGTGAAGTGCAAATATACGCACTATAAACATTTGGTTCTTTTCCACATATGAGTCTTTTCCACAAGGATACCCAATGTGACCTGACTGAAGTTACTAGTGTGATTCCCCTGGTGGCTAATCCATCCTCGGTGCCGAATACTACCTGATGGTGTGCTGTCTGCACCCCTGATGTCCACCAGATGACCTGATGTTTTAAGTAACCTGATGCTGATGACCAGGAGTTGGTCCTTAATACTCAAATGCGCATTCATTTGCGCTGTCTGGTGAGTGCAATCTACGGCCATTTATTTTATATTATCTTTCACCATCACGGATCTACACTAATCAGAGACTAATCACATATGCACCTGGAAACGCCAATTGGGGACGTTCTTATCACATCTATACTTCACCATATGTTTATAGTGCGTATATTTGCACTTCACCATACGCCATAGTGCGTGTATTGATTTCTGGCACCTTAAATTTTTGCGGATATCATATCTTGTCATCTATTTATGTCACTATAATAGATAAGGTCATTGAACTTGGTCACTTTCATAGTCTTGTGATGTCTATCAGTGTCCAGCAGAGCACTTGTTAAAGCTTTCTGCTCTAGGAGGATGCAGAACCCCTGACCTCTGTCTGGACAGTGCTGATTGGCCCTGTGCTAATCACAAGAAACCCTAAGAAGAAAAAACCTCCCTAGCACTACACAGCAAACTGAGCATGTGTAGAGTGTCTCCACACAATATGTCTTATCAGGAGACAAGAGGGGGACAGTGGAAGAAGGGGAGGATCATATAAGTCAGGATCAAACCGCCTTTTCCACAATACAGAGGAGTAACCCCTTAGGTTCCACAGTGAGTATAACAAGCATGATTTACTGCATATACAGACTGATTTTACTGTTGTGGGTTTAGTAACACTTTAAAGTGTGCAAGGGACACAGACAGAAATAAGAATGAGTTCTAGCCTTCCCCTAGTCTATGGATGTAGCATTTGTACTACTGTCTGTGCTGCTTTAGTCCTTCACTAAACACTAAAGCATTGTCAGCAGGGCAAGTAGTGAGAGCCTTTCTAATCTTAAATCTTTCTAGCAGACCTTGTATAACAGTTTAAATGTGACAGGGATTCTAACCTTTTCCACTCTATCCAAAACTAAACAAAGTTTGAGCTTGGCATACACTTTAATATTGCCATGTTTAAAAATATAACATTCTTAACAAAGTAAAATCAGGTAAACATGTAATATTGCAAATTGTTGTATTCTTTTAAGCCAGCAGGTGGAGCTATTCTTTGAAGAGTTCAGTAGCTCAAGGTGAAATTTAGCCACACAAGTAAATGAACCTGAGCAGTAAAGTGGAGCTCCACCCAAAAGTGGAAGTTTCACTTTAAGCCTTTGTCCCCCGCTCCCTATTAACCTCCCTGGCGGTATTCCCGAGTGTAGCTCGGGGTAGAGTTTTAGTACCAAAAGCGGTAACCCCGAGCTACACTCGGGCTTACCTTGCGGCGCTGTATAGGGAGTCCCTGCAGCACTTACCTTGTCCTTCGCTCCCACGATGTGTCCCCTGAAGCGTCCCCGGCCATCTCCTCCGGCTGATGCCGGCATCCGGCTTCTGTGTTCCGGTCCCCGTGACGTCGGGACGTACGGGCGGCGGCGGGAAATTTGAAAATTTTAAAAAATGTCATTTTTTTCAAAACACATTTTTCACACTAAAACATTGCTGTTTCAACCCATTTCACATACATATTGTCCCTAGTGCTTTGTCCTGTGCCCTGCCTACATTTTGTCTGTCTTTCTGCCTGGAAACTTAGAAAAATCCATGGCGTCCAAAAAATGTCCCTTTAGGTCAAAAGCGGTTTTAGACCAGCTAGAGAACAGCGATAGTAAATCAGAACCACTTGCAGAATTGAGTGATAATGATTCGTGGGGAAATTCGTCATCAGACACTGAAAACGATTTTGCGACTTTGCTCAGCAATGTACGAACTTGGCGCTCTATTTCAAATTTCAGTGTTTTCGGTTTGATTATATTATTGAATTAAATGTATTATTATTATATTATTATTTTTTATGATTATTTATTAAATTATAATTTATGATTTCGTGTTTCAAATTTTATCATACCCGGGATGTTTAATAGACTCTTGTTCGGACAGATTTCAGTGAGTTATTCCTAAAAATTACAGCCTACAATAAAAAAACTACATATTTCCATGCAACATAATGGTACCGCTTTCAGCACCAAAAATCTGAAATAATCATACCGCCAAGGAGGTTAAGGATTGGCACCTTTGGGAAGCGGGTACCCAAATCTGACAGATACCCACTCCCACTGCAATCGCCTAGGCGATCAGAAGTGGAAGTTGCCCTCCCCTCCTCCCTCCCCATACTCTTTTGAGACACATGACAGGTCCCAGAAAACTAAGGGGCCATTCACAAAGCGCAGTGCTTCTTGCGCATGTGCAATGGGCACCCAGCTGTGAAGCCGCAAGCTTTCACAGCCGGGTGACCACACTGAAGATGCCGGTGCCAGGGAGGGAAGACGGCTGGTGAAACCAGCGGTGGTGAGGACACCGCTGGACCAAGGGACAGGTAAGTGTCTGTATTTTAAAAGTCAGCAGCTACAGTTTTTGTAGCTGCTGACTTTTATTTTATATTTTTTTAGGTGGAACTTCGCTTTAACTCATCTCCCATCATCCCACCCCCTCCCTCCGCACAGCTCTGTGTAAGGTTTCTTTCAAAAACAGAACTAAAGGGAGCGATACTTACCTTCAACAGTCCTCATCCCTCGCTAGCATCTTCTCCATGGTCCTGGTCTTCGACCATCTTCATTGGTCATCACGGGATGACATCACTACTACACATGGTTAGAAGGTCGTCATCCCTGGAACACAGGGACAGTGTCTGCAATGTAAGCTACACAGCTCAGTTTAGATCACCAGAAAAGACAGTGAGCAGGCAGGTAGGTGTATTTTATTGCAGAAGAGACATGCCTGTCTCTTCTGTGATAAAAAGCCTGCCTACCCGCTGTTTTTGACAGCAGAACTTTAGTTCTGCTTTATTGAGACATAGCTTGCATAAAAAGGAGACAACGTCTCCTGTACTCTCTCTTTACAAATCCCATAGTGCTTTGGGAATTCTTTGTCATGTACTACTGTACTTAGTCGGTTTAAAATCATATAAATGGAGAAAAAATCTATAAAACTAACATAAGACAATATTTTTATATTTTCTTTAAAACAAAAGGAGCAATAAGGCCAACTTCTGTGCTTTAATACCACACAACATAATTACCAGCTGCCATTTTTGTCACCTTTAATGAAATCTGGCAGCTATAGTCTTCATAGCACAGCTACATAGCTGTCATATATCCTTGTTCTTGTACAGGCTTAGGTCATTTTGCGCACACAGTTGTAATTGCTATTAGCAGCTCATTTACATACACTAATATTTTCAATAAATGGTCATAAGAGAACAGCAGGCACATAACAGGAATGTTAGTTGTCTGACAAATAGACAGATGTCCATTTTGTAATAAAAACCTGTACAGAATAAAGCCATATAAATGTAATAACATGTTATTAATGGTCGTGCTTGCTGTAGAACATTAATTGGCCCAACTGTCAAAGATTGCAAAACATTTGTTGATCAATCAATTCTGACTTCAGCTTTGGGAATAGACTTTGTAGTGCTTCGTTTGCATAAAAGTGTCACATGAAATAATATTTTCTAGGGCACAGAGGCTCTACATTGCTAAGCGGTATTAAAAAAAATCACTTTAGGAATATTTCTTTTTTTTTTTATATACACAGCTCATCTCTTATTTGCTATTAGTATAAGAAATATTGTAGCAAGCTAAGAATAAAAAAAAAAAAAACACAGTTAAAGCAGTTGTTTTTTCTTTCAAATCTTGTTGGCAATTTATTTGTTTTAATTACACATTTGCGGTTTATGAGGAACAGGAAATTGGTTTTTAATAATTGATGAGACATAAAGTTTAAAAATTAAGTTAAAAAAATTGAGGTCTGCAATTTCAGGAACACCAAACGCACTGCTGAGGTTTGGATGGATGAATTCAAGCAGTATTACTATCAGGCACGTCCTTCTGCCATTGGAAAATCATTTGGGAGGTGAGTTGACTATACATCCTTGTCTTAAACACACGCTGTAACGTACATGTGAATGATGTAGCGTGCATGTGACATAAATGTACAGATTTGAGTAGGTAAGATGTGATCAGTAGCAATGTGTAATCGTAACTGGAGGGATATTCCATTGTCATTAAGGATGTATATTCTGTAGGGACATTCAATTGTCATTAAGGATGTATATTTAGTCCATTGTCATTGGGGAAATGAGGTACAATTAGCATGAATTAGGCTGGAAAGCCCGCCTTCCGGGATGTGACACCTTTTGCGTTAATAAGGTTGTCACCTTCTGGTGAAACCAGTTTAAAGGAAGTAGCTCCAGACATTCATGACAGCAGGGAGCTAAAAGGTATACCCATACATCAAAAGGGGTATGTTTAATCTCTCATAAAAGCTAAAATATTAGTTGCAGACAGATGAACATGCTCCCTTCTTGTAGGGCATTCTGTAGGCCACATCGACACTAAACATCATATTTGTGGGGTAGGCAGAAGGCCAGGAAAATGCAGGAAATGGTTAGGTGGCGCTGGATGGCGACAGTCGAATGGTGTTTGGTACTCTCGCGTTTGGACTGATGTGCTGGTGTCAGAAATCCAATCCTCGACTTGGTGTTTCAAACCGGTCTTGGCCCGATTGAACTTGGGCAGGTCAACACCCAGAACATCCTGTGGGCAGGTTCAGGAACACCCCCCATGGTCAATTGGCCGAGGACTAATGTCCCGCCTACGTCCATATCCCCATAAATGGGGTACCAGGACACTGGGACATTGGTGATTCGTACGGAGCTGGTTCGATCGACCAACGGATTGCTGATTCTCTGACTTGCTCCAGTCGCAGGGTAAATACTGGTAAAGTTTTACTTCTGTCTTTTATTCCCTTTTTATTTTATAGTGAATAGTCATTTGTGTGTCTTCTTGTATTTCTTGTATTTCTGTAACTTTTTATATTTTGTACATATTTTATGCACTGTCCACTTTCGGGAAATTAAATCTTAAAATAATTAGTGACTTCTGTGTATTTAAGCACGTGCTCATATCTTAGATTGTATTATATTTTAGTGCCTTTAAATGCTCGGTCAAGCTCGTTGCCAATCTGTATGCAATTGCACTGTGTGTGGGCAGATTGCGTGCACATTGTAAAAGATAACAGATCGGCCAGACGGAGATCTGTATGTGTGGGGTGTCCCAGCAGACCGTTCTGCGGATAAACTGTTGGGTGGTGGCAGGCTACCTTTTGTGGTGTGTCTGGTGCAAGGGGTGGGGGGGTGGACAGTGGAAGGGTGATTAACTCCGGGGTTCAAGCTGTAGGTAGCTGGAGGGACTTTAGAAGGGTGTGTAATTACTAAACTGGTCCTTAACTCTAATCAGTGCACCAGATTGTATGTAAGATTTGTATCTGCCAGTGTGTGGTCGACCAGCTGGATTGGAGTGGAGTCTCCATCTTGTGGTGGCCAAAGGTAGTGCGGGCTGTGAAAGTGTGTCATGGCTGATATTATATACGGTTTTACATATATTCAAAGTTAAGTCCCCTTTATTCCCTCGTAACCCCCTGTCACGGCCGTACATGCGCGCCCTCGATTAGCTAGTCGCTGTGGGCGTGGCGTGTGAGGGATCCGTGACACACACCATACAATATTCATGATGAATTTTATTCAAGATAATGTGGCTGAATTACTAAAGAATCTAGCATGTACACCTTGAAAAGTGAAATTTTACTTTGTAAGGCTAGGTTGACACTTCAGCAGGTTTGTGGCCCGTGTTAGAGCAGGCATGGCAGTCCATTCATTTGAATTAGCTGCTGTATCTGTGTTTCTTGCAAAAAAAAAAAGGTGCCTGCACCATTTTAAAAATGCAGCTGCAGAGCAGGGGCGGACTGACAACTCATGGGGCCCCTGGGCAGTAGGGGATCATGGGGCCCCTGTGTCCTTGCCCAAACTCAAAAAAGCCTATGAAAAAGGTACCAGGAGCATCTCATGGGGCCCCCAACTGACCCCAGGTAGTGCCCGAGTTTCCAAATGGTCAGTCCGCCCCTGCTGCAGAGAAATCGTATGGTGCGATTTCCCTGTGGTTCGCACACACACAAACGTGCTGCGGGTTGAGGTGTGGGGGTGCCATTAGGAATGAATGGCAGCCCTGCGCATCTCTACAGAGCAGTGCAATGTGGCTGCAGGTGGTTATGGGTGCGGGAATTGGGGCTGCTCTGCATCCACCTGCTCAAGTGTGAACCTAGCCTAAAAGAATTTTCACGTAGCTTAGTGAATGAGGTGAAAATTCACTTTGCAAAGATTACCCAATTACATTTAAAGGAAATGTAAAAAAAAAAAAGGATTTTTGCTTGCACATGATAGGATGATAAAAGTCAGGACAACTTCCCCGCTTTTACTAAGCTAAGTAAAATTTCTCTTGCAAAATGCAAATTCACTGTTTAGAAAGAACATGCTTTACTCCTCGGTAAATCAACTCCAATGAGTAGCTGGGCTTTCAGGATTGCATGCAGGGCTGCTGTTAGAAACCACAGGGCCCCATACAGCCAACCTGACAGTCCCCCCCCAAAAAAACAGTTTACTATGCTTCAGTTATGAATGAACACAGTGAGTGATTGATACTGATCGCTTATTGTGTTCATTCAGGAAATGAAGGGCTGGCAAATGGGCCCCTACCTCCACTTTCCCTCCTGAAGGATCCTATTGTGTGCTTGCAGCTGTCAGTGGGAAGGAGAGCAGGGAAACCGGAAGCACTCTGGGGGTGAGGGCTCACAGGGGGACCTGGGTAGCTGAGGGAAACTTATGTTGTGCAGAGAGGGTGTTGGGTGCATTGGAGGGGCAGTTACTGGAACCAATCACCTGTATGGCTCTCTCTGTAGCAGCTGAAAGCCAGTGGGAAGGAGAGGAGAAGAAGCCAGCTTTCAGCTGCTGCAGAGAGATCCATACAGGGGATCGGTTCCAGTAATTGCCCCCCCACCCTGCAATTTACCCTCCCTGCCCAGATCTGATTCATCCAGCTGCCTGGGCCCCCCTGCTGGCCTGGGCCCCATACATGAAGCCTGGTGGTACTCTCTTATCCTTAGCCCTGATTGCATGTGGCATAACTTGAAAAATTGAGACAATAAAAATATAAAAATGACATCACATCTATGCACTTTGCACTTGGTAGTAAAATAAACTAAAGATCTCTTGTTTTTTGTAGTAAATGTGTATTTTTTTAAGCTTTATTAATGCTTCATATACTGTATGTATATTTGGTTTCAGTACTGTTCATTCTGTCAAAGAAGCAAATATATAATTTTGCAAGAATTTACAGGATCAACATTCAGTAATGACTACATAAATACATACTGAATTAAAAATGATTTGACAAATATAACACCACTGAGCCCTAGAAGACAAAGAAAGTGGAGCCCCCGTCACATTTTACTCTTGAGCTAAACACAGTTGATGCCAACAGTTGGACAGCATGGCTCACATCAAGTTCCAGTCACTCATTTTGACTCATTTAATACTTTTCAGAATTGATTTTTAATAAAGTCAACAGTTGGAAGAATTGAGAGATACGTGCTCTATTATATAATTTCTTATTACAATACTGAGCTGAAAGCCTGAGATTGTGCAATACTGTGAGTAATTGTAAGACACTTTTAATACAGTTAAAATCATGTAATCATTACTTGCTGGGCAGTGTAGTTGTTGTGCTGATCCTGATATTGTTCATGTGTCTTGTGGTCCCTGCAGTATAACAGACAGAGTGGAGCTGCGGAAGAAGTTGAGCTGTAAATCCTTTCAGTGGTATCTCCAAAATGTCTACCCTGAGCTAAAGTAAGTAAATCAAGAAAGTAAGACCAAAATTTCATTTTGGGGTATTAATAGAGGTTCTTTATGACATAACATTCTTACCTTATGTCTTTGGAAATGTGGTTGTCTGTGATAGGTCTCCTTAGAGCTCCATCAAATCCTAGAACAAAAAAAAAAAAAAATCACTGGCCACATTATTAGATAAACTGTTATAGTACCGGATTGGACTCCCATTTGCCTTCAGAACTGTCTTAATTCTTTGTGGCATAAATTCAACAAGGTGTTGGAAACATTCCTCAGAGATTTTGGTCCATGTTGACATGAGCTACTGTTGCCTTTCTATCATCTCGAACTGATGATTCTGCCCATTCTCCTCTGACCTCTGACATCAACTGCCACTCATTGGATATTGTCTCTTTTTCGGACCATTCAGTGTAAACCCTAAAGATGGTTGCGCATGCAAATCCCAGTAGATAAGTAGTTTTTTTAAATCCTCAGACCTGCCTGTCTAGCACCAACAATCATGCACATGTCATGTGATTAGCTGTGACCAAATCACAGCTAAGCACACAAAAAAAAAAAACCCTGAATGAATCGATGTCATTCAGGTAAATAATTTTTTAAATTTTTTCATTTTCCGAAAAATTATGACAAATAAAATACAACTTCAAAAAACTCGCCATTCCTCTTATGAAGTATGTCGGACTGTCTACTCTGCAAAAAGGGGTCATTTGGGGATATCTGTACTATTCTGACTTTCTTGGACCTCAAGAAATTAGATTGGTTGTCAGTACTTCAGGATTGATCAATTTTCAGATCTATACCATAGTTTGTGAACTCTATAACTTTCCTACAAACTAAATAAAACATCCTAATTTGGGTTATTTTCACCAAAGACATGGAGCAGAATACATCTTGGCCTAAATTTATGAAGAACAATTATTTATTTGTAAACGTTTATAACAGAAACAAAGAAAAACGTGTTTTTTTTTCAAAATTTTTGGTCTTTTTTTTGTTAATTTAGCAAAAAATAAAAACCCCAGCAGTGATTAAATACCACCAACAGAAAACTCTAGTTGCGTGAAGAAAATGATAAAATTTTAGTTTGGGTACAATGTTGTATGACCGCGCAATTGTCATTCAAAGTGTGAGAGCGCTGAAACCTGGAAAATGGCCTGGGCAGGAAGGTGTAAAATTGCCCGGTATTGAAATGGTTAAGATCAGTTCCACTTTAAAACACAAGGCAGCCTTTCATAGGGCTAAAACCAAAGGGGTGACTAATAAGTTAAATATGTAAACTTGGCTGCTCATTTATCACTATAAATCGGCATTTCTCAACCTTTTTTACCCCAGAGGAACTCTTGAAATAATTTTCAGTGTACCCCCGGTATGATTAGTCCATCAGGGGTCATTGGCATGCCTCCTTACATTGGTGGTGGTGAGTGGGAAGAATTATGGGAGTGGCCTGAATGACATTTTTGCAATCGTGAAGTTGACTTTACCAAGTGGTGTTGACCTAGAACTATGCAAGTACCATCAGATGGTAGGTTAGTTAGCCACAGCTCAAGGAACCATTAGCCTCCCCTGGAGGAACCCTAGAGCTCCATGGAACCCTGATTGAGAATAACTACTCTTAGTTATGTAGCTTTCTCATTCAGCCATTGAGATGATAAATATATGAGGCTAGGTTGACTTCCCTTTTTCAGTAGCTATAACCTACTAGGAGATCAAAGAGCAGATAGAACACAAACAGGGATTAGATGGAAAAATAATGATTCATCCTGTACAGTGTGATTTAAGCATGTAACTGGTAAATAAAAGGGTGGGAAATGATTGTTCGGTTCCCTGGCCTAACTGGTCTAGACGCACCATCTTCTCCATCTCCTGTAGGCGCTCTTCAGCTTACTGCACAAACATTTGCTAAGATGATAAACTGTCTCTGGGGTCATAAATGCTATTGCAGCTTTTTTTTCTTTGTAAATGTACCACCCTCCTAGTCAGCTAGGGGGAGCTTGACCTCAATTGTTAGCTAGGAGGGCTGAGTAGCAGCCTGGGTGTGAGAGTTAACTGGAGTCAAACTTTGGTCAGAGCTGAGAGGCTCTGCAGACCAGCCCTCTGGAATTTCCCCCTGCCCTAGAACTTTGGAGAAAGGTCTAGAAGCAGTGGGTGGATCTGAGGAGTTGCTGTGATCATACGTTTGAGGGACCCTGACCAATCCCCAACAGGGGGCTTGGCAAGGGTCCAGGGCAACCCTTAAAAGTGATTGAGCCTGCTCAGCTGCAGGAGAGTTTGAGTGGAAGATAGAGAGAATGTGAGAGTGATTGAGCCTGCTCAGCTGCAGGAGAATTCGAGGGGAAGACAGAGAGAGAATTTGAGGCTGAAGGCAGGAGCCTGAGAGGGGGGCCCAGATGGAGAGTGGGGCTCACCTACAGGCAGTAGAGCTGAGAAGGATGAAAACTCAGGATGAAAACGCAACAGTTTTGTTCCTTTTGGGATAAAAGTTTTACATAAATAAATAAAACCTTACCATTGTAAGTACCACTGTCAGTGGTAAATGGTTTGTCTCATCCCTCTAAATCTTACATCTACAGGACAGCTTGTTCTGTTGAAAAACTACAGACTTGCTGGCTGGATCACCAGGTGAAAATAAAGGAAAGAAAGCCTAAATAGCAGCCACCAGCCACACAGGAGAAGGTCTGAGTGAGTAGACCTGCACCCTCTGGGCTAGATAGGGAAACCACTCTAGTGGGAAACCAGATTTGCCACCTACTAAGCAGCCTAATGTCTTAATTTGACAGGCACCGGATCCCCTGCTCAGGGATTCCTCCAGACAGCTGGGTAAAGAAGAGGAGTTTATCTGGGTTCTCGGGTGGTACTACAAGAGATGCTGGCTAGCTCTACAAAAGAGACTGCATTGCAGCAGACTTGTAAATAGTTCCAGGAAGTTGTCCTCAGTTCATTGGTTCCATTGGGTATCCCATATGCACTCCCCCCTGCTCCATATAAGGCTCCTTTTCACTATCGTTCTTCCAATGCTTGAAGAAGGAGCGCACCAGTCCACATTGGACCCCACACATGCTCAGAAATGCGTTGCATGCCTATGATGTCAGACGCCAACGCCGCCCCTCCTAACTTTCCAGTGACCTGCCAGGCTTTACAACTAGGCGCTCCTCCATCTCTCCAATGCTCTCCATCCCTCCAGCGTTCCCTGCTGACCAGCCGGCATACTCTCTCACTGTGGTTCCATTATCTGGCGACAAGGCGCTCTGCACGCTTAAGCCTTATGAGCCTGTTTGTCATTTCCAATATGTGAGTTGTTAATCTTACTGTTTTAAGCATTAAAATTAATAAACAGTCTACACTTAGAGGCGCTGTGTTTCTCTCCTTGTTTCTACATAAAAAACAAGCTCAAGGACTGATGACTGACTCCTGCATGCAAGTCTGGAAAATGCGTGTTGCCTGGCTTTGCAGGACTATAGGGGGACCCAAATACTCAGCAACTCCTAAGGGGGGTAGTGCTACATATCTAAAGGGCAAAATTGGTGACATGTATGAATTCTAGGATTGTTTGATCTGCAGTTTTTCCATACACGTTTTATTCTTAAATACGTTAAAACGTATCATTCTCCATGCAGGATCCCAGAGAAGGAAGTGATCAATGGGATAATAAAGCAGGGAGCAAACTGCCTGGAGTCTCAGGGACCAGATACAGCAGGGAATATTCTGGCTGGTGTGGGAGTCTGCAAGGGAACTGCAAGCAATGCATTGGCTGCACAGGTAACAGAAAAATAACTTGTCTATCCTTGCTAAAAAGTGTTTCATATGATGTCACCTTAGTAATGCAATGAAATTACTGAAGATCCAAGACTACTTTAACAAAGAGACAAAAAAGGGACATTTTACCCTGGGGCCACCAATAGATATGCAAGTATTAAACTGGAGAAGATCTAAAAGTGGTAATGTTTTAATCCATAAAGTGGCATTAAACTCAAAATTAAAAATGAAATATACAGTATAGCAGCTTGTCAATCATTAGATGAGATGGTTGCATTAGTTTTCTTTAGTCTTTTTTCCCATCTGTTTTCACCTGGTGATCTGCTCAGTAATACACCTCCTGTATTAGGCTCCATGCACACTGGCTTAAAAAACACTGCTCCTGGAGTTTAGCGTTTTGCCTGTAGAAGCGACTAAGGTTATCCTATGTGTTCATGAACATTAGTTAGTCTAGGGGCATTTTTTAAGCTCAGCATTTAGAGGCAGAAAAAAAAACCCCTTCTGTTTTGTGTTTTTGAGCAGAAAAATAACCCGCTAAAGGCTCCTAAATGCTAGTACAAAAAAAGTTCAAAAGTAGCGTTTTTTTTTTACTGCCAACAGCACTGTCATTTTTGTAAGTCAGTGTGCATGGAGCCTTAGAGTGCTTCCACTTTGGATGAAGGAGCACGGGGAGAACCCACTGTAAGTCTGGGGGGAGAGTAGTGCAGATTTAGCTACACTAACAACTAAACTCAAGCTAGCACTTTTAAGCAGTTACAATAAACAGTTTCGTTCCTTTTGGGATAAAAGTTTTACACAAATAAATAAAACCTTACCGTTGTAAGTACCACTGTCAGTGGTAAATGGTTTGTCTCATCCCTCTAAATCCTACATCTACAGGACAGCTTGTTCTGTTGAAAAACTACAGACTTGCTGGCTGGGTCACCAGGTGAAAATAAAGGATAGAAAGCCTAAAAACAAAAACTTATGCAGTCATCACATTTAAGAGTTGATAAGCTGCAAAACAATAAATATTTGCTTTGGGGTTTAATATTCCTTTAAACAGGTTGATGTTGCCTAAATATCACTATTTGTAAAGGAGTATCCTGCTGTAAATTTAGAGATTACTGTTACACAGAGATTTTTGGAAAATATAATGATCGCTAAACACTTCCCTAAAAAGTTTTTAATCTGTAGCCAGCTATACTTATAGTGGATAGATAAGGCTCTCTGAAGACATCACGCTGCCTTGGACACACTGGAGTAACTTGGACACACTGTTTTGTACAAGCTCCACCCCTTGGGTCATGTGATTATTTTAGTAAAATGAATGCTAGAATGTGTTTTTAGAATCTACTTTTCTACTATACAGACTACCATATAAGAGACAGGAGAGGTGATTTCCTGAATCTTGACTAAAGACAGAGCCTTCTGATGCCTTTTAACATCCCATTGTAGTTCTGTAGCTGAATTTGATCACAAATGTCCAAAGTTGGCCATAAAAGGGAGAGAAAAAAGGAAAAACGTATTACAATTTGCAAATGTTCAGACATATTGCCCTAATCCTACCCTGTTGCCCTAAGCACTGTCCATGCATGCAATTATGATAAAAGCAGAAATTAGGTTTTTCAGTTTGTTGAGGACACTGATTAATGATTTGAAGTCTCCAGTAGTGAGATTTCTCTGCAGCAGATTGTACCACTTCCATAAATCACAATGAATGTGTCATTCTCTCGGGACTATACACAAATAATTGGTGAATAAAGCTCCCAGTGGTGTGTTTAGGTTTCGTGCTGCCCTACGCAACACAATAATTGGCTTCCCCCCCACGGAGAGACCCTGACACCGACCAACACCCCCCTCCCCCACGAAGAGAGCCTTACATTAACCAACAGCACCCCACCCAAAAGAGCCTTCCACTACCACTGCCCCCCATACACTGGCCAACCCCCCCAACCTGGCGACAGAGAGAAGACACTGACCTTCACAGCTCCAGACATCCTCTGGAACAAGAGTCGGGCTTTGCATACACCATCAAGCAGCCCGCAGCCTCTCTTGGATCCCAGCTGGTCCCCATGCTGCGCATGTCCCTTCTTCCATCCCTTCTTCCAGAGGACGGCACTGCCCCCCTGAAAAATGCCACTGCCCCTTTGAAAAATGCTACCCTAGGCAAATGCCTTGTTTGCTTTGTGGTAAATACACCCCTGATAGTAAACATACTCATTGACTATACAATTTTAGAAATTTTATATTTTTCAGTATGTGGCCAATGATATTTGGATAAAAAAAAATGTTTTTCCTGGTAGTCTGTGTGCTGAAAATATATTTTTGGCACATTAACAGTGGTACTGTATTACTGTAGCTGGATAATAGAGGATTCATGTTACAGTAGGAGGCATTTTGCATTACTTGCGTTTATGTAATAGCAATTTAATAATTAACCCTTGTTTCCACAGGGGTACTTAAGCATACTGATGCGCGGAGGGCCACGTTTATCCGCTCAGGACACATAGGTGCTTGCTCTGTGGGCACTCAGCAGGGGACAGGGGGGGAAGGGCCAGGAACACCAGCAGGGACCTGAGAAGAGGAGGATCAGGGCTGCTCCATGCAAATCCACTGCAAAGAGTAGGTAAGTATAACATGCTTGTAAGGAGGGGTGCAAGTAAATTCCACAGGGAGAGGAGAAGGTGTTAGTGTAGTTAAAATAAAGTATATCTAGACCCAACAACAAAAAAATGTACATATTGCAGCCATGGGTGTAACCACAGATCATACATCCCACCCATATGCCCAGCAGCCTCCCTCTGTGGCGCCATGTCAGCTAAAAATACTGACCTTAACATATAGGGTAGCTCTATCATAGACTCTCTGATCCACATCTTCAACCTCTCCCTCTCAACTGGCATCTTTCCCTCTGAGAAAGGGAGTTCGACTCCCGAAACGCATTAGCATTTTCCACCAGAGGACCCCCCGCCGGTTGGGACAGTCCACTTTGGCCTTCTGTTTCTGTTTTTAGAACCTTTTGGTTTGTGAGTATGCATTTGTCATTTCATTATAATAAATTCTTTTATATGCACGAGGAGAGTGTGCCCTGTTTTTCTCTTGTTTGCTAGTATCAAGATTCCCCAATTTTTAGAGGGCTGTACCACAGTGAGTGACATATTCCGTGTTCCTGTGTAGCATGAAGATTTGAGAGCTGATTTTGGTACATGATTTCACCTTTCCTTCCCTGCTCAAACATGCACTGGTTACCCCTATACTTAAAAAACCCTTGCTGGACCCCACCTATTTGAATAACTTAAGGCCCATCTCCCTGCTTCCGTTTGCCTCCAAGCTTTTTGAGCGCCTTGTCCACAACCGTATGAGTTGCCACCTACAGTCTGACGTCCGCCCACAACATTCCTCTGAAACTGCCCTACTAAAAGTCAATAATAACCTACTAACTGCTAAAACCAATGGCCATTACTCTATACTCATACTCTTAGACCTTTCCGCTGCCTTTGACACAGTTGACCTCAGTAAACTCCACTCCCTTGGCCTCCATGACTGCTTTTTCCTGGTTCTCCTCTTACCTTTCTTAGCGCACTTTCAGCGTCACATACACCAACTTTTCCGCTTGTCTTCCTGTTTGGGTACCCCAAGGCTTTGTCCTTGAGCCCCTGCTTTTCTCTCTACACCTCCTTGGGCCAATTGTTAACCTCCCATGGCTTCCAATACCAACTCTACGCTGAGGACACCCAGATCTATTTCTCCACTCCCCAGCTCACCCCCTCAATCTCCTCACGTATCACAAACCTACTGAGCGACATATTAGTATGGATGTCACACCACTTCTTCAAACTCAATCTTTCTAAAACCGAGCTTGTAATATTTCCTCCTCCTCGATCTCCTGCTCATGACTTCACCATTAAGATCAACAGCACAACCATTGGAGGGACCCCATATGCCAGGGTGCTAAGTGTAATCCTAGACTATAACCTCTCCTTCGGGCCCCACATCCAATCACTGACTAAATCCTGCCGCCTAAACCTCTGCAACATTTTCAGAATTCACCCCTTCCTGACTAACGAGACCACAAAACAACTTACCCAAGCCTTGATTTTATCCCGCCTTGATTACTGCAACTCCCTCCTCACTGGCCTACCTTTACACAGGCTACCCTCCCCTCAGTCTATTTTGAATACTGCTGCTAGACTTTTACACCTTACCAACTGATCAGCGACTGACTTCCATTAGCCCAACATATAAAATTCAAAATACTAGTCACAACGTACAAAGCCATCCACAACACTGCTCCTAGTACATCACCAACCTCATCCGCAGATATCGCCCAAATCATCAGCTCCGCTCCTCCCAAGACATCTTGCTCTCTAACTCCCTTGTCACCTCCTCCCATGCCGTGCTCCAGGACTTCTCCAGAACCTCCCTCTTTCTCTGGAACTCCCTACCACCCCGCTATGTCTGGACAGCCCCCACCCTGTCCGCCTTTAGGTGATCTTTGAAAACTCATTCAGGGGAGCCTACCGCACCTCCACCTAAGAACTGTACTTGAATCACCTCCACCAGATCATCCCCAGCATCACCTTTTGTATCACCTCCCCTTCCTCTAGATTGTAAGCTCCATGAGCCGGGCCTTCCTATTCCTTCTGTATTGAACTGTATTGTAATTGTACTGTCTCCCTTATATTGTAGAGCACTGTGTAAACTGCCGGCACTATATAAATCCTGTATAATAATAATAATATAGTATGTCAAAAATCATTATTTATTTATTACAGGTGTTCACTTAGTGCCAACAATTTACACAGAGCTTTACACACTGTACATTCAAGGAATTTACAGGCTGAGGCCATTATCTCACATTCATACATATACACACACATATACTAGGGCCAGTTTCATCACAAGCCAATTAACCTAGTGTGTCTTTGAAATATGGCTGAAAACCAGTGTACCCAGAGGAAACAAAAGCAAGCTCATGGAGAACATGCAAACTCCATATAGATAGGAAGTCAGGGAAGAGGACTGAAGCAGTACAGGGAACTAACCTTTAACCTTCATTTTTAACCCCTTGACGTCGATCGCATGCAAATATGTGGCCTTTCGGCATCTGGACCTTGACGCTGAGTGGCCGCATATTTGTGTGCAATTAAAAAATACATATATGCTGAGAGCGCGCGCTGTGCGTGCTCCCAGCACATATGTCCGCTACTTCTGGAAAGGTCCCGATCTCCCCTTTCGATCGGGAACTTTTCCGATCATGTCATGGCCGTGACGGCGAATCATGGTGTTCACGTGACCCTAAAACCCCGCCCTGCCTCCTTGCTTCTTCAACTCTTGAAGGGCCGAGAGGCACCGGCGCCAAGAGGTTAAACATTTCAGGACAACACAAGAGTTGTAGTAGCAATATTAAAAATTAAATTCACAGCATTGTGTGTTTTGACATAAATGTTAATTGTTCTTAAATCCTCAAACTTCCTAAAACTGTGGCTTTTTTGCAGAGCTATAAACCTCAACTGTACTAAATTATAATCACCTGTGCTCAGGACACACAAATCAACAGTGCACACCCAATAATTACAAATGTGAAAGGCTGCTGCTTCTATAAGGTGCAACCTTCTCAAAATTAACAACACACAAATAAGAAGCGTTGCCCAAATAACTGATGTAATAACATAAATCATAAACTTAAATACAATAGATAATAATAATCCATGATGTGAAATAAAAGTACTTAAAGTGAAATCATTAAGTGCAGATGCTCCTTTAGCAACTAATAAGTGATAAGTGCTCTGTGCTCCCCGCCTGAGTGCCCCCTAACTCATCAACTTATGGTGAAGTAAGAGTCATTTACGCTTTGGTGGGGCATGCACAGTTATGCTGGATCTTGTAGTCCTCCTGATTTAAATGATACTTGTCATCCTCAGTGATCCAGATATGGTGCCGATATTTAGTATATGCATATAGGGAATGGAAAGAGGCATACGAATAGTGTAATTCCATTTATTAATTAAACGCAAACACACTTATATTGCACTCACATGTTTCCAGAGAAAAAAAACATGAATCGCCGGCTATACAGTTGTATATCGCTTGTGCTCTCCAAACACCAGTGCTAGCGTCACCACGGTCCGTAACCAATGTGTTTCGCCCCTCCCACTGGGAGTCCTCAGAACCGTAGGTCCATGGTGATAGGTGAATCCATTTATATGCTACAGCTCCGCCTACTACACCTGGCCTTCACATTATTTGGTCGGATGTGTAGCGTCAGCCATCTTAGTACTCCCAACAGGTAAACGGAAGTCGCTGGGTACTGGTTACTTGTCCTCCGCCATCTTGGTACACTCCTGGATGTACACCTCAATGCCTACGCTACCTTACTAGGCTAAACTGGGAACAGAAACCTCCTAAATAATACATTACCATAACTAACTCACTATATACTTAATATAAGTATAACTAGACTGTCTTAGATATAAAGTAAAGGATAGCAAAAGAATATAAGTTAATACATATATACATAATAGGAATGTGAGGTGAGGAACACCATGGATCCCCGTACTGGTGATCCACATCATGGATTGTTTGTATTTATTGTATTTAAGTTTATGATTTATGTTATTGCATCAGTTATTCGGGCAGCACTTCTTATTTGTGTGTTGTATAAATCTCAACTGTCTTATCAGTTTTTATCTGAAGAGACACTCTGGGATTTTTACAGCCTAAAGGAACTGCATTAGGCATAAAGGGTTAATTTCAATGCTGGTAAGGATGACCAGAATCTCTGAGGACAATAAACATACACCACTAAGACAGCGGAATAAATTCTCCTAACTGCATAGCTTGCTAAGGGGGATCTGTGACTAGAACAATGATCCTGAAGATTCCTATTGTGTGTCTGACATTAACACTTCCTGACTCAGTGTCAACAGCAACTCCCCCAACCCTTAACTCTACAGATTTCCTATATTTAATTGTCTCAATAGTCTCCCCCAAGACCCCATGGCAGCCATGTGGGCTGCTATGGCTATAGCGGTGCCACTGGTTGCGGCTTCCTTGTTCTTAGATATACATTATTTGTTTTTCAGATGTTTTGTCCTTTATTTTTAGCAGTAATCCTGTCAGTAACACTAACCCTGTCCAAGGGTGACAACCCTCATTTACTGTGTTGTATCTTTGGCAAGGCAGCATTGTCATCTAAAGCAGGGTATACACAGACAGGTTTTTTTACATTCAACCAGTGGGTTGGACAAAAAAAAAACTGCCAGATCTCCGAATTCATGCAAGTGATGAGGATGCAGGGAGCTCCCTTGCCGTTTTATTGTATTCTGATAGCAGGGACTCCCCCCTTCAGGATACACTGCCATTGGCTGCAAGAGCTGATCAAATGCTGGTTTTCTAATAGGACCATTTGACAGAAGAAGTCTAACGACCAGCTTCTGTTCAACCGCTTTCTGCTGGCCTATAGCAGAAATACTGCTACAGGGCGGCAGGGCTGCGCAAAATCACGTATATATTTGTGATTTTGCATTTCCGGGTAGGGGGGCACACACGGCCTACCTGTGCTTCCATTGGCGGCCTCAGCTGCCGGTCACCGGATCCAAGCCAGTGATTCCCCGCCGGCACCTGGCGATCGCAGAGTGTCACTGATGGGGGAGAGGTCTGTATGTACACAACACAGATCTCACCCATCATCTCCTGCACATTGCTTTGTATTGCTCTGCATAATGAAAGCAATGTGCTGACACAGTAAAGCACACACACAGCACACTGTAAAACAGCACAGTTAACCCTTTGATCACCCCAGATGTTAACCCCTTCCTGCCCAGTGCCATTAGTACAGTGTCAGTGCTTTTTATTAGCACTGATCACTGTATTAGTGTCACTGGGGATGTCAGTGACAGTCAGTTCTCCCCAGTATCAGAATGCCCGCCACAGTCCCGCTATAAGTCGCTGATCGCCGCCATTTCTAGTTAAAAAAAACAATTCCAGTATATACAGTTGTGTTCCAAATAATAGCAGTGTGTTGAAAAAAGTGAATAAAGCTAAAAATCGTTCTAATAGCTTTTATTTCCATACACACAAATGCATTGGGAACACTACACATTCTATTCCATATCAAAACATGAAGAAAAATATATCAAATTTGTGTTGTTCTTCCAAAAAAATTGAAGAAAAGTGAATATTAGACTGTTCAAAAAAATAGCAGTGTTTGTATTCTTCTTTACAAACTCAAACATTCACTATATAAACTGAAAAATGTTTGAAGATTTTGTTTTCCTTTGAATCACTTAATGAATATTTCATTGTATAAGCACTGTTTCTGAGAACTGCTGTACATCTGTGTTGCATGGAGTCAACCAACTTCTGGCCCCTGTGAACAGGTATTCCAGCCCAGGATGATTGGACTACATTCCACAGTTCTTCTCTATTTCTTGGTTTTGCCTCAGAAACGGCATTTTTGATGTCACCCCACAAGTTTTCTATTGGATTAAGATCCGGGGATTGGGCTGGCCACTCCATAACGTCAATCTTGTTAATCTGGAACCAAGATGTTGCACGTTTACTGGTGTGTTTGGGGTCGTTGTCTTGTTGGAACACCCATTTCAAGGGTATTTCCTCTTCAGCATAAGGCAGCATGACCAATTCAAGTATTCTGATGTATTCAAACTGATCCATGATCCCTGGTATGCGATAAATAGGCCCAACACCGTAGTATGAGAAACATCCCCATATCATGATGCTTGAGCAACCATGCTTCACTGTCTTCACAGTGTACTGTGGCTTGAATTCAGTGTTTGGGGGTCGTCTGACAATCTCCGGCCACTAGACCCAAAAAGAACAATCTTACTTTCATCAGTCCACAAAATGTTGCGCCATTTCTCTTTAGGGCAGTCAATGTGCTCTTTGGCAAATTGTAACCTCTTCAGCACGTCTTTTTTTCAACAGTGGGACTTTGCGGGGGCTTCTTGCAGATAGCTTGGCTTCACATAGGCGTCTTCTAATTGTAACAGTACTCACAGGGAACTTTACACCTTCTTTGATCTTCCTGGAGCTGATTGTTGGCTGAGTCCTTGCCATTTTGGCTATTCTTCTATCCATTCGAATGGTAGTTTTTTGCTTTCTTCCACGTCTTTCAGGTTTTGGTTGCCATTTTAAAGCATTTGCGATTATTTTAGCTGAGCAGCCTATCATTTTTTGCACTTCTTTATATGTTTTTCCCTCTCCAATCAACTTTTTAATCAAGGTACGCTGTTCTTCTGAACAATGTCTGGAACGACCCATTTTCCTCAGAATTTCAGAGAGAAATGCACTGTAACCAGCATGTACAACATTTGCTGCCTTCCTTCCTTAAATAAGGGCAATAATTGCCACCTGTTTTTCAAAGAATGAATGACCTCACTAATAGAACTCCACACTGCTATTATTTTGAACATGCCCCTTTCAAATAGTGATTCAATTACACAGAATCAGCAGCATGCATGTCATGACTGTTGGGTCTGTTGGATTTCTATTACTATACTACAACTGCTAGTAAATTATTTGCCATGTAGAAATATAATTTCTACCAAAAACAGTGATTGATCAGGTTAGTGATGTCTGACTGCTATTATTTTGAACACAACTGTATATCACCATTTGTAGGCACTATAACTTTCACGTAAACCAATTAATTTACAGATATTTGGATTTTTTTTAACAAAGACATGTAGCAGAATACATTTTGGACTTAATTTAGGACGAATTTAGATTTTTAGATTTTTTTAATGTTTAATAGCAGATATATAAATGTTTAATAGCAAAAACTCAAAAATATTGTTTTTTTCCCAAAATTGTCGGTCTTTTTATTGTTTATAGCGGAAAACAAATTAAAAATGCACAGGCTGCTCTCTCCTGTTGTGGTTTACAGAACAACTCCTCCTCTCCTCCATTATGTTGGGCGGATGTGTAATTTAGTTCACAGAAGTGAGTTCGGCAGGGCTGATAAGTAACACTACTTGAGATTTCAGGGTGGTAGAGGCAGAGTATACAGGACGTTGGGAGCTCTCTGGATTTCTGGTAGTATCAATGGGTATTTGTCTGTACATATTAAACAGATGATACAAAACACATTGTATATTTAACAGCCCAAAGGGGAGCAAAAAAAGAGAATATCATTGTCAGGGTTTACCTTAAATTCACTGTCCACAATGGATTATCAAAGGGCAATGCACCATGCTGTAATTCGGATACCGCCTCTTTGAAGTTATCTGGGTCATCTGCTGCTGACGCTCCAAGTATCTGGTATAAGAAAGTGTTTCTTTGAAATTGTATTCTAGACAAAGCTAATTTTACCAGGTCATCGGAGTTCAGTATTTGTCTTCAGGGTAGCTGAGCAATACAGAATGTATCTGTCTGTTCAAGGCTATTTGGAGATTGCAGTGGCCATAAATAAATAGGGAATTGACCTGTTGACTCAAGTGTATCCAGACATCCTCATACACAGACAGTTGCACTCCTTATAATTTCTATGTAACCATATAAGCAACAAAAGCTCTGCTCAGTTTATCCAGCAGAAACTGGAGCAATAAAGTAGAATACAGAAATGTGCTTATGTTCAAACTTCTAGAATTGTGGCGATGATAACTTGGTAGCAGGAATGGGGTTAAAGGGAATTATAAGGGCATCATCATTTGCACATACCCAAGGCAACACAAATGAAATAAGGTCATGGCTAAGAGACCTCTCCTGTGTTCTTTGCATCAGTACACTGATATCTTACAGCAACTCGGCTGATAGAGATGAAAATAGCATAGAGCTGTCATAACCTCCATTGCATTACCCCTTCCCCTGTCTTGTCAACAATAGTACTGTAAATCCTAGACAATCTGAATGAAATAAAGCTATGCTAACATGGTTCAAATAATCGTAAGAATGTCTATTTCCCCTCAATGCAATATAAGGTTTTGAGTAGAGAAAAACAAACAGAGGGCGCACCGGCCTAGTGCATTACCTTAAAAAATGTATTTATTGAATTCATCCATGGAGGGGGCAAGTCCTCGAAACGCGTCACCCTGTTGGAGGTCCAGAGTTCCCATTACAGTCAGACACGTGGTGCGCATTGGACAGAGCTGTTCTTTCATGATGTGCCTTTGACTGTATTGTCATTTTGTGAGTACAATACCTACTTTTATCATTCAACAAATACATTTTTTAAGGTAATGCACTAGGCCGTTGCGCCCTCTGTTTGTTTTTCTCTACTCAGTATATTTGGACTTCCTCAGTCATTTGAGGGCAGCAAGGCGTGCATATCCCAAGACATTTGTGATGTGGTCCTATCTATACAGTGTCCATCCCTAAGCGTAGGCGTATCTGGGTTTGCCGTTTCTTTACTGATATAAGGTTTTATTTCATATTAAATGTATGTATAATAATAATATGGCTGTATCACCAATGAAAAATGCATACTGTAGATTCAGTCAATACGTGGTCTGGCTATGGGGTCAGCAACACTAATCAGCTAATGTGTAGTTTATCTCTAATAAGATGTTGTAATATGACATACTACACAGAAGAGTGTTATGTTGGTAAGATAGTATTTTTCACTCTGAACAGATGACATATTATCTCTCCATTACACTGAATCATATCTTGGCTTGGCAGAATTTACTAATAAATCTACATTGAGCTGATGAGCTGTTTGGCATCCCACGTGAGTTTAACCACTTGCCTACCAGGCACTTTTACCCCCTCCTGCCTAGGCCAATTTTTACCTTCAGCGCTGTTGCACTTTGACAATTGCACCTCTGTATCCAAACTAAATTTTTATCTTTTTTTTTTTAGACAAATAAAGCTTTCTTTTAATGGTATTTAATTACCACTGGGGTTTTTATTTTTTTAATTAAGAATGTTGGGAAAAAAAGTTTTTCTTAGTTTCTGTTATAAAGTTCTGTAAATAAGAGATTTTTCTCCTTCACTGATGTGTGCTAAAGAGGCTGCACTGATAGGCTGTACTGATGGGCACTGACAGGCATCATTGATGGGCACTAACAGCCAGCGCTGAGGAGGCACTGATAGTCAGCATTGATGGGTACTGATAGCCAGCACTAATGGGCACTGATACAAAGCACTGATGGGCACTATTAGCTGCACTGATGGGGCTGCACTAATCATCAGGGCACTGATCATCAGTGCCCTGATGATTAATGTAGATGTCCCTTCTGAGAAATGCCACTTACCGGCTTTCCTCACATGCTGTCAGCGTGAGGAGACGACCGCCGATAACCAGCATTTCCTATTTACACTGTGATCAGCTGTGACTGGACACAGCTGATCACATGGTAAAAGGCCGTTCTGATTGGCCCTTTCCCTGAATCCATCACGGATCACAGATCGTCCCGGTGCAAGACCCAGAGGGTGTGCTTGGGGTGTGGGTCTGGGAGGACATCTATGGACACCCTCCCAGAACTAGCCAACCGTGCTGTAGCCAACTTTTGGCTACAGCAAGGTCGGGAACTGGTTGAAGGAGAATTCCAGTTAAAAAACATTTTATTCTATTAATATTTTAAGCCTTTCCATTCAAATCCTACACATTTGGATTGCAAGGAAATAGTCATTTACCCTAATGGGTCTATCTACCCAAGTCGTAGATTAGTTATACGAAGAGTTTTAATGGAAAAGGTCAGTGGTTGGCTTCTTAACAGTCTTGGATACTTCAACAGCAAGATCCCCCTTGTCATATTTCCCATCTCATTTACACCTGGGAGTTTTGGGTGTTCCCATCCCCATTTGTGTGTTCTGCACCTCCTGTTATTTTCTTCATATTACAAAAAATAAATACGGAATCTAGCTGGATGAGTTGGGACCACCATATTGGCCACAACACACGTAGGTAACTGTTAGACTGTTTATTAAATGTTCATAATCTGTCAAAAACTGAAGTAACAGGTTTGGGTAAGAAATCAAAATTCAGAAATATTGTGGCCATTGGAAGCCATATTATTACATGCAGTGTTCCCAGTTTTTTTAAACAATTCAACCATTTTAGCTTACCTTGGAAATCTTATGGAAAATCTTCCTTTGAACAGACCCAATGAGCCCTTCCGTCTGCTGTGTGAAGGGATCAAAGTATTGTTCTAGTTTCACTGTCACTATCAAGTAATAATTGCAGCAGGTCCTGGTGCTGAAACAAATCTTTTTCAGATGGGAAGATATCCTCTGCCTAATATTTTTAGTGATATATCTGCTAGTCAATGGCCACCCTTGCCATGTGTGGAAAACTGTTTACCCCAGGCACATTCCTGCCAAGGGAAGAACTCAGTTCATATCTAATCAATGTTGTAATCCAATCTGCTGCTGGTAATTAACTGTCTGCATGGGGACAACTCCTTGTGGGGATATGTGTGACCATGCAGCATAAAATGGGAGTTTATTAGAATACACAACAGAAAATGCCCAGAACTCTTTTATATACTGTACAGGATGCCAGGGATGGTCCTTGACAGCAGGTATATTTTCCCACTATTTGGGTTGTTGTCCCTTTAAGGAGGACAATTTGAAGGCAATGATGATTACTCAGATGTTCTCACCATACAGAATAGTCCAGCTGGAGAGGAGAGGACTGATTTTCAGTACACTCTGGGTTGTCAAGTCCTCATTAGGCACCTGGAATGTAAGAGGTTCAAAGAGTTTTGGAAGGGGAGAACCTCCAAATCCTGGTTATGTGGACTTTGATGCACCCAGGCCAACCCTTTCAGGAGCAGATTCCAGAAAAGGAAGAGAAAACAGTTAGCACCTGTCTGTGAGGGAGAGAGCAGAACACACCTAAGTGATCATGGTGGTCTAGGTTGGAGAACCTCCTCTTTGGGGCCCCTGAAGTAGATGGGAAAACCCCAAACCCCATTGTGGCACTTGTAACAGTAACAGTGAGCCCTTCTCTTCTTTTTCTGTTGGACCAGATTTATGAACTACTTTGTGTTTGTTTGCTGAAGAAAGCTGTGTTGTTTTCTGGTTTGTTAGTGACTTCAGTAAAGACTGTCACTTTCACAAACTGCTGGCTGTGATCCTGAGGTCCCATATCACAACACACTTATTCAACTTGAGGGTATTAAGGGAATGGAAAAGGGTTCCATAAGTTGTGTCTTTGGGATGTTGTTGATGTGTTGTTGATGTGTTTTAACTTGGTGCCTTAGACTGGGATTCCTCTGTACAGAGAGAAATGACTGCTAACATTCCATATGTAAATCTAGTAGCTTGCAATTTTTTTTCAATGCTTTTTATCTCTTGTATGCTGTCTTTTTACTCCGTATCTGATTTCTTTCTAACTTTAAATCTCAGGAGTGGGTCCTTAGTGATGCCTTGATTCGACAGCAAGACAAGTGCCTGTCCATCACATCATTCTCCACTGGAGCCCTTGTCATGCTTGAACACTGCAACCAGAAAGATAGCAGACAGGTAACTATGGTTTTAAGCATGTAGTAGATATTAATAGCTAATTCTGTATATGGTGCTTTTATTACATCGTACAAGTACAATGATGTTTATAAGCTATAACAAACTGTAGCAGTTTATATGTCAGAATAATAAAAGCTAATGTGTGATTAGTTGTAGTGCTTATCACTGCACATCCATCCTGTTATGAAATCATGAAATAGAGTGTTAATAATAATAATAATAATAATACTGAATTAAGGTAATGTTCAACAGACATGCCATCACATTTCAGAGAGGTGGAAAACATTTTGATATAACAACAAACTGTGCATGTTGGTGGCAGAGGCATAACTAGAACCTTCAGGTCCCTGGTGCAAGAAACCATAATGGGCCCCCCTGACCCCTAGCCAAGGCTTTTCCCTCCCAGCTTGGTGGCAGAACGCAAGTGCAACCTTTGCAACACTGATAGTTCTGCCACTGGTGTCAGTGGGTTTTTTATTTTTGTTATTTTATTTTTTATTACTTTTTACCATTTTATTTATTTATTTTACAATATTTTTTTTAATTATTTTTTTACAGTTTTTTTAGGAGCCCCGTTGGGGGGCTTTGGTGAGATTTATGGGTCTAAACAGACCTCTGATGTTCCACCTTTGAGACAGAGAAAGGAGATTGAGGACACAGCCCTCAATCTCCATCTCTGAAGCCTCGGCAACACAGTATGAATGGACAGGAATAGCTCTTTACACCGTTTCCTATTCATTCATAAACTGAAGCAGAGTATACACAGTTTATATTTACCGATCACTGACTCTGTCCATTCAGACAAGGAAGGGGGTGATAAATTACATTTAGGAAGAAAGTTCATAGGGACCCTGGGGACAGCAGAAAGAAGCTGGATGGGAGGGGCTGCGGGGGCAGCATATAAAGGACGCGATCCCTCCATTTTACTCCTGCAGCCGCTGAATGCCTGCAGGAGGAAGAAGAGAAGGAGGAAAATGGAGGGATTGGTTCCTTTATATGCCGTCAACACTGCCCCCCCCCCCCCATTCAGGTGTGACTGGGAGTCTCACAGGTCTCCTGGAGCATGAGACTGGGTCACAACTGTGACCCCTGCAACCCCCTGTAGTTCAGGGGCGGACTGACAACTCATGGGGCCCCCGGGCAATAGGGGATCATGGGGCCCCTGTGTCCTTGCCCAAGCTCAAAAAAGCCTATGAAAAAGGTACCAGGGCATCTCATGGGGCCCCCTGCTGACCCCGGCCCCTCGGGCAGTGCCCGAGTTTCCAATTGGTCAGTCCGCCCCTGCGGTAGTAACATCCCTGTGTTGGAAGATCTTTGATAATGACAGATATACAGTGCATGTGTGCATTTTGCTTGCATTTCATTTCAGGGACTTTATAAAAATCTCTACTGCAGTTGTAAGAGCATTACTTGCATGTGTCCAATGTTCTCTGTGCTATTTCAGTTAAAGGGAAATAATGTGCTGGGGTTAATTCTATTATATTTATTTTTTAATGTTTGTAAGTTTTTGGACTATTTTTTTTATTTCTGCTTTCTATTTTTTATTTCTTGTTTTTACAATTCTCAAGCATTTTTTTGCTTAACAAATACTCCATTACAAAAGATTCCCTAAGCAGTAAGACTTCTCTAAAGAGACAGCGCAGCAGAGGGCAGCTTTGCAGCCTGTCCTGCTTTGATTGAAACATTGAACTGAGCTGTTCAATCAGAGATACTGTAAGTCATTGCAATGATTCATCCATTTCTGTGTGTTATTACCACTTGAGCTATTGAGGTCTGTATTTAGGTAATGGGGCAGGATATCTGCAAGAATGTTAACCACCTGCTGACCGACGTGAGTATAAAAACATCCTGTCCGCAAGTGGTTATAACTGGATCATGACTACAGCTGCTGCTATGATCCTAATACAGTTTTTCAGCTCGTGATCAGCTGTCTTGTAAAATGGATCCCTTTTACAGCTCTGGTGAAGGGTTCCTACCATCTACGGTGGTTCCTGGGCTCTCCTGTTCAAATGAAATGATGTGACTTTCAGTTTTAGTGCTCTCTTTCCCTGGCTTTTACAGTCAGGGAAGCAGGTAATCAAGCATAATCTGCGCTTGGTTAGTTGCTTTGGAGGGCAGGGGAGACATCAGGGATTTAATGGACCCCGATGTCTCCATAAAGAGTGTACCTGTCACCTACCTAAAGCTATCACAAGGGGGCTTGTTCTCCCCCTTGTAATAGCAATAAAGTTAGGTGATTTTTTTAAAGTATAAAAAATGTATGTAGATAAAAAAAAAAAGTAAAAGCGTCTCTGCCCCCTTAAGCACATACGCAAATGCAGACACGTATATGTCCATGGTGATTGCACCACACATGAAGGGTATCACTACAAATATCGGAGTGAGAGTAATAATTCTTGGGCCCCAATTCATGTTTAACTTTAAATAACCTGTAAAGGCTTTTAAAGCGTCGCCTATGAACAGTTTTAGGTGCCATATTTATTTGCCTTTTCAGACAGCAGGGGGTTAAAGAAAAAGTATCGCTACAAGTATAAAATGCTTGTTAAATCCCCCAGGGGATGCAGTGCACATAGCACTTGTCCCTATTTAAATTTGGGCTTTGGATCATGAGCAGCATTACCAGAAAGCTCACCTCCTTCCAACCTTCTACTGCTATCCAACAACACTGCGTGGATGAGACAGCAGTCCTGAGTGACGACTGAAAGAAAGAGCATGACGGGCAATGCACACCAAACCCGCACAGCCCATGCTACCCCCTCCTCTGCAATCGGCCAGCTTTTCTTCTAATCGTGCAGCCCTGTACCACCTCAGCTCCTTGGGCACCTTCTGTTTTCTTCTAAATTCTGCAGCCACTGTATTTCACAAGAAAACAAGTCAACTAATTGATAACCTATTTCATGTGAAACAGCAGGAAGGTGTGGGCTCAGTCAAGCTAATTTTTTAATATATATGTACGGTAGCCAGAGGCACAGACAGGGCTGCAATATTACATGGAGTGAAGCAGGTTGTAGAGGGAGTGAGGCTTCAGTTCTGGCTGTAAGTCCCCAATAGGAATGCCCATAATTTTGGCTTCAGCCTGGGGAGGAGCTGCAGCCAGTCCTGAAAGTAATAACCATGTCAATTAATTTCTCAGATTGGAATGAACACGTGTGTGATGTGCACTGTGTTCCCTGTGAGATTTACAAGCATGTTATACATGTGATGATACTTCTTATTTGAATTGAACAACTTTAAGGTTTATTACATGGAATTTTAATATATTTGTACAAGGTGATCTATGTGAAGTATTTTAAGAGTTTTATTAGCAGACAGAATCCAATGCACTTTTCACTTTTTAACTTTTAAAAATTTCCATAGCAAAGGAAAGAGATAGAAACAGATACAGATGAAAGCAGAAATGGCACAAAAACAATACAATAATGCGTAAAATAGGTTATAACAAAGTTTAGGATCTGGCAACTGTGAGTCCACTTCCACTATCAAACCTGTACCCCTAGGTACACTGCCACCCAGTAGATTTGGATCTTGTCCGTCTGGCAGGGCTGTCCACAAGTCTTGATATAGAAGTAGAAGCACTTTCTAACTGCTATTTAGCCAACTAAATATTTAACATAACACTGTACATAAATAAAAAAAAGTAAATAATCATATTGCGGGGTCTTTGTCAATGGTCTCTGGATATGTATTGATAGCATCAGTTTGTGATGTTAAAGTAATATTAAAACCTAATATTATTTTTAATGTAACAGATGTTTATGTGACATTGTACAGAAAAGTCCCTTATCTCCTTTTCTGGAATCTCCTGCCAGTGCGTCTAGTGCCCCCCCAAAGCAAGTGGTGTGCTATGGGGGCTCCAGTGCAGGCACGCTCCCGAGCCGGGCTGTGTGCATCTACAGACACATACAGCAGGACTTGGCTATGCCCCTGCTCCCTCCAGGATTTGACTGTCAAAATGTCTATGACTCTTGCTGCTGCCTGTCTCCTGTGAAACCAGAAAGGGAGAAGGGCTACAGCACTGTATCACTGAGCAGGTTAAGGTAAGTGTTTTGGGGGGTAGGGGGAACAGATGTGGGGAGTTTTTTTAACTTAATGCAACATTAAGGTAAAAAACTGTTAGACTTTAGAACCACTTTAGGAATTGACTGCCAGGTGCAGTTGACCTCCTTCTGATCAGCAAATGACCTGCTTCAAGCTGATTCTGCATGCCTGTAGCCCTGTATGGTAAGGAATGCAAAACCTGTTTGGAGTGAACAAAAGCAGTGTATTGTGCTTATGCCAGTTTTTAATCTATGTATATGTTTGACCCAAAAAGTAGAATTGACAGCTTAAAAAAAACCCATAATAACACAATTAAGCAATGCATTGCAGGTCTCTGTGCAAGGTTAATTTTCTGATGCAGCTTGGTGAATAATCAATTTGGGAACTGTAGTTTAGTGTGATCTGCAGAGAAAAACCAGTGTGTCTGTCTACAGATCATCATATATCATGTTTTGTATGCGGTTATCATGGCCCCTGTTGTGCTGTTTTCCATGTCCAGGACAAACTGCTGTTTATCTCTTGTGCAGAAAATTACAGCCATCATGCCAACATGATTCAGAAGAAATGAGGAAGGGTTGTAACAGCGCAAACACTGCAAAGTCCTGGGAAATGGTAGTATGGGGTGATCGTGGTATTAGTGGTTACTGTATGAAGAGCGTAGGATTCCGTGTGGCACTGAGGGCAAGGCTTCCAAATAAGCTGTAGCAACTTCTGTAGATAAGAAAAAGGAGAGAAGCGCCTCTAAGTGCAATAAGTCTTTTTATTCAAGTCTAAATGTAGAAACACTCACATGTGTGAAGTAATCATAAGCATAAAAACCGTGGTTAACAATAGTTAGCGGTGGGGTGGTACCCCGGGTGAAGAGCCGTCATCTTACTGCGATGTGGGGAGGTCAGCTCTCGGCTGGAACAGCGTGGTGGCTGGAGGGGGAACAGTGGTGAGGCCGGCCTGCATGCACGTCCTCCCTCAGAGCCGGATGGAACGCACGCTGTAACGTAGCGGCGGCGTGGCCGTGATGACGTCAGATCCCAGGGTGCACTGCGACGCGTTTCGGAGCATGCACTGGCCGTGGAAGGCGAAAGTGCACTCCTTTTTCAAGCAGGGGGAGGTGGATGAACAGGGATGAATATATAGGGAAAGTGAGTCTAATTGATCAATTAACCAATTAACCAGTGATTGACCATTGCTGTCAGGTGAATAGTGTAAAGTCATGGATGTTAACTGGGGGGTAAAGGAAACCAAATGGAAAAAAGAGAGGATGTAATAAATAAGAAAACGGAAGACGAAAGAAAAATGATAAAATGAAAAAAAAAAAAAAAAAATTATATTCTGGGAGATTAGTGGGGTAAAATGTTCACCTTGCAGCACTGGCACATCAATTATGTAACAGTAGTGAGCAGATATTTAGTGGTAATACAGCATGATTGCAAGATGATAAACATATTGGTAATAATACATGCAGATGACATTATAAAAAGTATTATAAAAATAGTAAAAAATAGAATAAAATATAAATAATGAACAAAAGGTTATAAATAATAAACTAAAAATTGGATTAAAAAAAAAAAAAAAATTTGATAAAAAATTTGATTAAAAAATTTGATAAAAAAATTCAATAAAAAATTTGATTTAAAAAAAAAAGAAAATTTATAAAGAAAGGGGGGGGGGGAAGTATCATTGTGAGTGTTGAGTGGCTGTGAATGGGCGATTGTAGTGTTTATAGTATAGTGTTAATGTCTAATTCCTCGTTGAGTCCGCCTGGGGACAATGTATCTAATGTAAATATCCAATAAGTTTCTTGTGAACAGAGTTTTTTGAAACGATCAGACTCAGAGAGATTGTTGTGTATGGATTCTAAGACCCATACTTGTAGGCCATCAGTGGATTTTTGATGATATTCAAGGAAGTGGCGGGGGACGCTATGTTTGTCTTTACCATCTTCAATAAGACGTCTGTGCTCGCCAAACCTGGCGCGGAGGGGTCTGATGGTGCGTCCCACATATAGGAGGCCGCAAGGGCAGGATATACAGTAGATCACATGATCAGTGGAGCAGTTGTAAAATTCTTTGAATGAATAGGTTTTTCCTTTTGTGGTGAAGTTTTTTTGTCCGTGTTTAACAAATTGGCAAGTTTTGCATAGCGCTTTGTTGCATCTATACATGCCGACAATTCGTTAAACACGGACAAAAAAACTTCACCACAAAAGGAAAAACCTATTCATTCAAAGAATTTTACAACTGCTCCACTGATCATGTGATCTATTGTATATCCTGCCCTTGCGGCCTCCTATATGTGGGATGCACCATCAGACCCCTCCGCGCCAGGTTTGGTGAGCACAGACGTCTTATTGAAGATGGTAAAGACAAACATAGCGTCCCCCGCCACTTCCTTGAATATCACCAAAAATCCACTGATGGCCTACAAGTATGGGTCTTAGAATCCATACACAACAATCTCTCTGAGTCTGATCATTTCAAAAAACTCTGTTCACAAGAAACTTATTGGATATTTACATTAGATACATTGTCCCCAGGCGGACTCAACGAGGAATTAGACATTAACACCATACTATAAACACTACAATCTCCCATTCACAGCCACTCAACACTCACAATGATACTTCCCCCCCCCCCCCCTTTCTCTATAAATTTTTTTTTTTTAATCAAATTTTTTATCAAATTTTTTATCGAATTTTTTAATCGAATTCTTTATCGAATTTTTTTTTTTTTTTAAATCCAATTTTTAGTTTATTATTTCTAACCTTTTGTTCATTATTTATATTTTATTCTATTTTTTACTATTTTTTACAATGTAATTTACTTTTTATAATACTTTTTATAATGTCATCTGCATGTATTATTACCAATATGTTTATCATCTTGCAATCATGCTGTATTACCACTAAATATCTGCTCACTACTGTTACATAATTGATGTGCCAGTGCTGCAAGGTGAACATTTTACCCCACTAATCTCCCAGAATATAATTTTTTTTTTTTTTTTTTCATTTTATCATTTTTCTTTCGTCTTCCGTTTTCTTATTTATTACATCCTCTCTTTTTTCCATTTGGTTTCCTTTACCCCCCAGTTAACATCCATGACTTTACACTATTCACCTGACAGCAATGGTCAATCACTGGTTAATTGGTTAATTGATCAATTAGACTCACTTTCCCTATATATTCATCCCTGTTCATCCACCTCCCCCTGCTTGAAAAAGGAGTGCACTTTCGCCTTCCACGGCCAGTGCATGCTCCGAAACGCGTCGCAGTGCACCCTGGGATCTGACGTCATCACGGCCACGCCGCCGCTACGTTACAGCGTGCGTTCCATCCGGCTCTGAGGGAGGACGTGCATGCAGGCCGGCCTCACCACTGTTCCCCCTCCAGCCACCACGCTGTTCCAGCCGAGAGCTGACCTCCCCACATCGCAGTAAGATGACGGCTCTTCACCCGGGGTACCACCCCACCGCTAACTATTGTTAACCACGGTTTTTATGCTTATGATTACTTCACACATGTGAGTGTTTCTACATTTAGACTTGAATAAAAAGACTTATTGCACTTAGAGGCGCTTCTCTCCTTTTTCTTATCATGCCAACATGGCCAGACCAACTTTAAGCCGACCTTATGGTACATATTTTGCTTACAGTATCTAATTATTACAGATAGACTCTGGTTTAACTATTTCATGGTAAGGGTAATGGGCCTGATCATCTATTATGGGGCTTTGTATGTGTCAATATCCACTCAGTTTTGTGTTTGGCCGACATTATTCTGCAGTTACCTTGATATTGGATTGATGATAGAATAATGTTGACTGTACGTTATCTTGTCTTCCTCAGAAATGGAAGTTGAAAGGACACTTCTTGCAGCATCTAAGCAGTGCCCTGTGTTTGGACACTCATACCTCCAGAGTTATGATCAACCCTTGCCAGTCAGATCTGGGAAGCCAACAGTGGGAAGTGATCCAGGCAACATGAATATTCCGAACAATGCTTTCTACATGGTCCACGGAGGTGAGATCCTGGGACATTTCATGGACCACCAGGTTCTGAACATTAAACTTCAAGACTTTTCACAGGTGGTTAGACACTGCCAGCCCTTGAACGGCATCACTTGATGTCTTCACAGTTTTCCCTGGGGTCCAGTTGCCTCTGGATATGGCTGACACTTGGAATTCTATTTTATCCAGTGGAATTTCTTATAAAGTGATCCAATCATGTTTTTCCATCTCTGGCTGTATTTTTCATCTCGTCCACTGCAAAGCAAAGTCTTGTGGATCCTCAGTGAAGATGTAACGTGTTATCAACAGCCTGACGCGCTGTAAAACCTCAAGCACATTTCCATTCAGATCATTCAATGACTTGATTAGTAATTTATTATCATGCAGTGTTAAAGAACTCCTATATGGTAAAGTTTCTATATGGACAGACAACATGACATCAGAAGTATAAGTTAAAGACTAATGGGTCAATAATGCTGAGTTGCATGTCACAATATTAGAAATGTTAGATTTATAGCTAAAGCCTTTTGTTTCATTTTCTTATATTTAAACTACCTTTTTGCTGTCTTTCTTACATGTAGTTCTGAATGTTAGAGGCTCAAATATGCAACACTGAGCATCATGTGTCTCTCTGACATTTAGCTCTGCATGTTCTCAGATGTACTGTATGTGACATGTAGCTCTGCAATCCACAGATTTGTGTTGTGTTTACAATCTCATTGTGTTTCATATGGTTTCTTCATCCAAACTTTACTCCTACGCCTGTTTCCAGTTTTAGGATTCAAGAAGGTTCATGACTATTTTTAAATTACTTTTTAAAACATTTCCTTATAATTATAATTTCTTTTGCATCCATTTAAGTTGTCTCTTGAGTTGGGTATAAGACTTTCCTTGACAACCATTGCCATGATGTAGTTCACAGACTACAGCTTCATCAGTGGCTTCTCGGCTATTTCTTTATTTTATCAGTTGATGGAAACCATACAAAAGACTACCTAGCTGGATGTAATAAAAATCTGCAGACTAAATGAAAATGATTGATTTGTAAAAAGAACAAATGGATTCTCGTAACTGCAATATCATATAAGCCAAGGGCTAAAAGCACATGTTCACCTATAAAAAAAAAAAAACAACCACCCCCCCCTTCTCATTACCCGTAGCTGTGAGTTTGCAGGTCCATGTACACTGGTAGGTCTGTAGTAACTTCATACAACTGCTGCAGTCTTCCTCACTGTCTGCAACCCATCCAGTAAAAATCTAGTTCCCAGCTGCTCACTAATATCACAGGCTGCTCACATTATAGGAGGCTGCGACTGCTGGGTGAAGGCCTGCAGGGGAAAAGAGCAACTACTTCTAGTAATATTGAGGGGGATAGGGAGAGGGGCTGGGGGGATTTTTTAATAGGTGAACTTGTACAGTACTTTAAAAAATGGTCCACTTTGAAGAGAAACTATAGTACATTTGAATTAAGTACACATTTTTAGTTGCTATTGCAACATAATTTAAGTTATTATGTGATTTTCACATTTAGCAATAGCTTTCTGGTCTGTTTTGATGGTTGTATTGCATATACAGATATGTATTGCTTCCATTAGTGGTTATTGGTGTATTAGAGAAAGTGATGCTAGCATCCCTACTTTAGGACTGTGGGGATACACCCTGGCAGCCTTATAGAGAGTTCAACATTCTCTAACAGTCAACCCTGACCCCCATGTGTCTGTGTGTGTATGTATATATATATATATATATATATATACATACAGTGGGGATCGAAAGTTTGGGCACCCCAGCTAAAAATTTGTATTAATGTGCATAAAGAAGCCAAGGAAAGATGGAAAGATCCAAAAGGCATCAAATTACAGATTAGACATTCTTATAATATGTCAACAAAACTTATATTTTATTTCCATCATTTACACTTTCAGAATAACAGAAAACAAAAAAATGGTGTCTGCAAAAGTTTGGGCACCCTGCAGAATTTATAGCATGCACTACCCCCTTTGCCAAGCCGAAACCTGCCAGTGTCATGGATTGTTCTCAATCATCGTCTGGGCAGACCAGGTGATGTCAATCTCAAAGGTTTTAAATGCCCAGACTCATCTGACCTTGCCCCAACAATCAGCACCATGGGTTCTTCTAAGCAGTTGTCTAGAAAACTGAAACTGAAAATAGTTGACGCTCACAAAGCTGGAGAAGGCTATAAGAATATACCAAAGCGTTTTCAGATGTCAATATCCTCTGTTCGGAATGTAATTAAGAAATGGCAGTCATCAGGAACAGTGGAAGTTAAAGCAAGATCTGGAAGACCAAGAAAAATATCAGACAGAACAGCTCGCAGGATCGTGAGAAAAACAATTCAAAACCCACGTTTGACTGCACGATCCCTCCAGAAAGATCTGGCAGACACTGGAGTTGTGGTACACTATTCCACTATAAAGAGATACTTGTACAAATATGGTCTTCATGGAAGAGTCATCAGAAGAAAACCTCTTCTACGTCCTCACCACAAAAATCATCGTTTGAACTTTGCAAATGAGCATATAGACAAGCCTGATGCATTTTGGAAACAAGTTCTGTGGACCGATGAGGTTAAAATTGAACTTTTTGGCTGGCATGAGCAAAGGTACGTTTGGAGAAGAAGGGGCACAGAATTTAATGAAAAGAACCTCTGTCCAACTGTTAAGCATGGGGTTGGATCAATCATGCTTTGGGGTTGTGTTGCAGCCAGTGGCACAGGGAACATCTCACGAGTAGAAGGAAAAATGGATTCAATAAAATTTCAGCAAATTTTGGATGGTAACTTGATGCCATCTGTGAAAAAGCTGAAGTTAAAGAGAGGATGGCTTCAACAAATGGATAATGATCCTAAACACACCTCAAAATCCACGGGGGATTACATCAAGAGGCGTAAACTGAAGGTTTTGCCATGGCCTTCACAATCTCCTGACCTCAATATAATTGAAAATCTATGGATAGACCTTAAAAGAGAAGTGCGTGACAGACAGCCCAGAAATCTCAAAGAACTGGAAGACTTTTGTAAGGAAGAATGGGCAAAGATACCTCAAACAAGAATTGAAAGACTCTTGGCTGGCTACAAAAGCGTTTACAAGCTGTGATACTTGCCAAAGGGGGCAGTACAAGATATTAACTCTGCAGGGTGCCCAAACTTTTGCAGACGCCATTTTTTTGTTTTCGGTTATTTTGAAAGTGTAAACGATGGAAATAAAATCTAACTTTTGTTGACATATTATAAGAATGTCTAATCTGTAATTTGATGCCTTTTGATGATTTTTCCATCTTTCCTTGGCTTCTTTATGCACATTAATACAAATTTTTAGCTGGGGTGCCCAAACTTTCGATCCCCACTGTATATATACATACACAGCACTGTGCAAAAGTCTTGGAAAATGGAAAGTACATGAACAGAAGAGAAATCCAAAGCAAATAATAGTTGGTGTTACCATCCTTTGCCTTCAAAACAGCATCAATTCATTTAAGTACACTTTCACGCAGTTTTTGAAGGAACTTAGCAGGTAGGTTGTTCCAAACATCTTGGAGAACTAACCACATATCTTCCTTGGATGTAGGCTTTCTCAGATCCTTCTGTCTCTTCATGTAATCCCAGACAGACTCGATGTTGACACCAGGGCTCTGTGAGGGCTACATTATCACTTTCAGGGCTCCTTGTTCTTCTTTACACTTAAGAGAGTTCTTAATTACATTGATTGTATGTTTGGGGTTGTTGTCTTGCTGCAGAATAAATTTGGGGCCAGTCAAACACTTCCCTGATGGTATAGCATGTTGAATTAATTTGGAACAACCTACCTGCTGAGTTCCTTCATAAACTGTGTGTAAGTGTACCTAGAAGAATTGATGCTGTTTTGAAGTCAAAGGGAGGTCACACTAAATTTTGACTTGATTTTGATTTCTCTTCTGTTTATTTACTTTCCATTTTGTTAATTGATAAAAAAAATAAACTATGAATACTTCTATTTCTGAAAACATTCTTCATTTACATTTTAACTACCTATGACTTTTACACAGTATGGTGTGTATGTATGTATGTATATATATATATATATATATATATATATATATATATATTATATATATATGTATATATATTTATTAGGTTTCCTTAAAAGTTAGGGCTAGCTAGCATGCACAGTGTTTTCCCTGCTTAGTAAAACTCCTTCCTACTCAGTCAAACCATACATCCACCCACCTAATCCCTTTAGCACAGAGCTATTGAGCTGCATTAGCATTTAGCTCTGTTTAGTTTATACTATATGGCCCAACAGCTGTCAATCTGTCCAGGCAGATATAAAAGAAACAAATAAACACAGCTCTCTATTCATTAGTACATTCTTGAATGTATATTTTAATACAAGCAGTGCTTGTACCTAGATTTGACAGAGACAGCACAAGGAGCCAATAATGTTGGTGCAGTGCAAAGGGCATGCTGACAGGAGGAGACAGAAAAGAAGTAGAGAGAGGAGCTCACCATCATGCTGCTCCTTTCACTATCCATTCACGGGCTGGGGGAGAGAGACAAGACTTTGCAAGTGTTGTGCAGCTGTGCTGTGCAGGAGAGCAATGGAAATCTCATGACTGGATAGACAAAAAATACAAGATCTTCAACAGAGAATTTTTATCTTTGTAGTTAGTCTTTTGGTTAGAGTTCAGCTTTAAGAATTAGAATCTTTATTGGAAAGGACAAAGGTGACATCATCATATAGGTTCACAATATTGTGTTTCAAGTCTTGATAATTGTGTTGAGTTTTGCTGAAAGAACACATACCAAGAGTTCAGCAGACACCCATTTAATGTAATTAAAGTAATGGACAGTATTATTAAGGTGGGATCAAAAGTCTGTTATTAACTGGATAAAATACAATAGAGAAATATCATTTCTAATAGAAATCATAACGGCTGTTAAGTGAATCAGTGGTTTATTCCAACAGTGACCATTCTATTAGAATTATATTTCCATTGATGCAAGTCATTTAAATGAGCCACAGTATGAGTTAAAACTGAGACCAGATATGTTATAACAATACTTTTGTTCTTTGTTATTCTGCCCTTTTTATTCTGCAGATGTCATATTGGATGAAAACCATTGTTGGTAATTCATTGTGACTTTAGAATGCACTCTTTGCTTGTGTATAACTGTGTAATAATTTATTCCGATTTTACAAGCTGTCTGTAGTCATTTTTTCACATCTGTTGTGTAGGAAATGAATCAAATGTAAGATTAATAACAGTCTACAGCAGCCTTTCCCAACATTTTTATTATGAAGGAGCCCTTGAAATAACTTTCTGGTGTCAGGGAACCCCTGCTAAGAATTATTATATCTACAGCTCACAATACGATAGTGCTATATTCATTGGGGAGAATTCTCCTTACATTTGTGGTCATTAGCAAGAGTCTCCCACATCCCCAACTTACAGATAGATAAAATATCATAGTTTTCAGTTGTTGCATACAACATACTGTATCTAAGAAGCAGAAATGGCAGTTTTTAACTAATGGTAATGAATATTGGCAACCTAGACACGTCACATGGTGTGTAATTTTGTGTACAGATTTAACATAAAGTGGATTTTCTCAATTTAAAAAAAATCTGTAAAAAACAAAAACAAAAAACCCTTTTGCTGCAATGGCCACATTTAATCCAGAGCTGTCTCCTGCACTACTTCTTTTCCACCACTAGATATCATCAGTTTTCCATGTTGATGGCCAGCAGGATCTGATCCACTGCCTTTGAGGCCAGGCTTTAATACTGGGCATTCTGGGGGCACTTCATTAGGCAGCCTGGGCTTGTAGTACTACTGCAGTGAGCCATGATAAATCATTATTACATAATATTAATATATTTAATTAAGGAAGGGTCCTCCACCCCACCTGCCAAGGATGTTACTGTGAGATCATTGGACCAGCCTTAAAACTGCAAGAAATTTTTTTTTATAGGCTGTTAAAAAAACAAAACAAAACAAAAAAGATTCAAAGGGAGCTTTAGTGAGGGTGAAGGGAGGTGGGAGGGAAGGTTGAGTACCACTTTACAGGGAGAAATATAAAGGCTATCACTGCTGACCTACTTCTGAAAATTCTAATTGCCTGGCTAAGTATGTGCTCATGGATCTGCATACCCAATTGTCATTTTTATCCTCAAGAGGACACAAATCCGTTAAAGGTTAATTCCACTTCATGGGGGAAAAAAATAAGAAATTAAAAACAAAAAATAGCATATAAAACTGCAACACGAGTCATATTGTAATTGAATGTTATTAAAATTACCTTTCCTTTTTAACCTGCAGCGCTGTCATTTTCTGTAAAATGCAATGCAATATGGCAACCTGGAGGTATTCTGTACACAGAATGTGTACAGAATGTCCCCAGAAACATAATTTTCTGCTTGTGTGATTGGCTCACTGATTTTCCTAGAAGTCTATGCTAAGATACAAGTCACATTTTGAGAATCCCCTGCAACAAAATGTAATTTTTGGCGAGATACTCCCAATAGGAAATCACATCTAAAGGGATGCAGAACCTGCAATTTTCCTCATTAGAGTCCTGCAAGTGCAGCAGCTGAAACCACCCTCATTAGATTTGCTTTCCAGATGGACACAGAGGAACAAACAGCTCTTTTTTTCAGAATAACAAAAAGGTAGTAATCTGCAATAAAATTTGTTAAAATCCTTGCAATATACATAGATCACCCAGAGGGGAAGGAATTTTAAAGGTTACTCTTTAATAAAATTGAGAGCAAGATTATAGTAGTTGTAAGCTAACCCATCCTTTCTTAAAGTTATATTAAACCCTCAGTTTCTTTAAAGCAGAGCTTTCTTTTAGCTCTGTGCAAAAACATTTTTCCATGTCCTTATTGCTGATCTCCTACATTATCCATGCTCTTGTTAGCTCAGTAGTTGCTCTGAAATAGCCTGATGATCTTCAAATCAAACCATTCATTCCCAGTGGTTTCCTGTTTGTAAGACCAGTGGCTGCTATGCCTCCTATTCCCCCAGCCACTGGTCATGGCACATCCCATCTGTAGTTCTTTCTCCAGGAAGTAGGGATGTATTTCTGTCCGTGCTTGCTGTAGTGGGTGGAACAGGACTCAGAGACTGCTGGTCTGTACAGTCCATGGAGACGGTGTCCTAAAAAACGACAGCCCCCCTGGGCTGCACTGAAAGGCTGCATTGAGGGGAGGAGGATACAGCTTGGTAGAGGGATCACAGACTCAATGCTCCTCCCACAGCCAGCAACAATTCCACATGCAGCAGATGGTGAGGCTTGCAAGAGCCATTCAGTGTGTAAAACTGGTGGGTAGCGCAACCGCTTGCCGGGGGAGAGAGAGTCAGCTGTCAAAACTGAGCAGTGATGTCAGGAGTGGGACCAGAGCAGCTGTCAAACGCTGCGTTTCTCGGACTCTGCCCCCTTTCTTAAGCAGACAACTGTTCCTCTTTCGTCTGGCTGTGCTGGTCTGATGTCCTAGGTGTTTCCATGGCTGTCTGCATGCTGAACTTCCTTTACCTCTTATGTAATAGTGCCCGGCCCTGTGACCGTAGGGAGACTTCCCCTCACTTCCTTTCCCTGTGACCCCCACCGGAGGGAGACTTCCCCTCATTTCCTATCCCTGTGACCCCACTGGAGGGAGACTTCCCCTCACTCCCTGTCCGTGACCAACCTGGAGGGAGACATCCCCACACTTCCTGTCCGTGACACCACTGGAGGGAGACATCCTGTTTCTGTGACACCACTGGAGGGAGACTTCCCCTCACTAACCTGACCCTGTGACACCACTGGAGGGAGACTTCCCCTGACTTCCCGTCCCTGCAACCCAACTGGAGGGAGACTTCCCCTCACTTCCTGTCCCTGTAACACCACTGGAGGGAGATTTCCCCTCACTTCATGTTTCTGTGACCCCACTGGCAGGAGATGTCTTACTTCCTGGTGAGTATATTGCAGATCTCATTTGTTGACACAAGTTTTTGGAAACTGAAGAAAGAAAATATCTGAAAATACTCACCATGCCTCTTATCAAATTCCTTTAGATGTCTACTTTCCAAAAAGGGGTTATTTGGGGGTGTTTGTACTATCTTGGCATTTTAGGGCCTCTGAAACTGTAATAGGTAGTGGGGAAGTGACATGAGGAAATATGCCCTTTGAAAGCCTGTAGGTGTTCATTGAATTTTGGGTGCCTGTATGTGGCTAAGCTGCCAAAAAGTCTCTCACATGGTATCCCTATACTTGTGAGAAGTAGCAGAATGTATTGTTGCTGTATTGTCTCCCTTTATATTGTAAAGCGCTGAGCAAACTGTTGGCGCTATATAAATCCTGTATAATAATAATAATTCCACATATACCCATGGCATGTGTGAGCAATATATCATTTAAGTAACAACTTTGTGTAAAAAAAAAATAGTTTTGTCATTCTCCAAAAATTTTCGGCATAAGATAAAATCTTCCATGGACTCAACATGGCTCTCAGCAAATTTCTTGGAGAGCAAAAGGGCTAATTTGGGGGGGGGGGTGTTGTACTGCCCTGGCATTTTAGTACCTCAAGAAATGTGATAAGCAGTCAGAAAGTAAAAGCTGCATAAATTCCAATATATATATACACTATAGTATATATATTGTAGACGCTATAACGTTCACACAAACCAATTAATATACATGTATTGAGATTGTTGCAGAATACATTTTAACCTAAATTTATGACTAAATTTCAGTGTATTGGATATTTTTTTTATAATAGAAAGTAGAAAATGTCCTTTGTCTTTTTTTTTCTAAATTTCTGGACTTTTTTCATATCACAAAAAATAAAAATCCCAGTGGTGCTCAATTACCACCAAAAGAAAAAAGGACATAAATTTTGTTTGGGTACAGCGTTGCATGACTGCACAATTATCAGTTCAATTAGCACAGTGCCGAATAGCAAAAAAATGGCCTGGTCAGGAAGGGGGGTAAATCTTCCAGAGGGCAAGTGCTTAATACATATTGTCACCCAATATAGGTATCTACAGTGAGGAACAGAAGTATTGGAACACCCTGCGATTTTGCAAGTTCTCCCACTTAGAAATCATGGAGGGGTCTGAAATTCACATTGTAGGTGCATTCCCACTCTGAGAGGCAGAATTAAAAAAAAAATTCAGGAAATCACATTGTATGATTTTTAAAGAATTTATTTGTCTTGCACTGCTGAACATAAGTATTTGAACACCTGGGAAAATCAGTGTTAATATTTGGTACAGAAGCCTTTGTTTGCAATTATAGAGGTCAAACATTTCCTGTAGTTGTTTCCCAGGTTTGCACACACTGCAACAGGGATTTTGGCCCACTCCTCCACACAGATCTCCTCTAGATCTGTCAGGTTTCGGGGCTGTCGCTGAGCAACACGAAGTTTCAGCTCCCTCCAAAGATGTTCTATTGGATTTAGGTCTGGAGACTGGCTAGGCCACTCCAGAACCTTGATATGCTTCTTACGGAGTCACTCCTTGGTTATCCTGGCTGTGTGCTTCGGGTCGTTGTCATGTTGGAAGACCCAGCCACGACCCATCTTCAATGCTCTGAGGGAAGGAGGTTGTTGCTCAAAATCTCACAATAAATGGCCCCATTCATCCTCTCCTTAATACAGTGCAGTCGTCCTGTCCCCTTAGCAGAAAAGCACCCCCAAAGCATGATGTTGCCACCCCTATGGGATGGTGTTCTTGGGATGCAACTTATCTTTCTTTTTCCTCCAAACACGACGAGTGAAGTTTAGACCAAAAAGTTCTACTTTGGTCTCATCTGACCACGACTTTCTCCCATGTCTCCTCTGGATCATCCAGATGGTCATTGGCAAACCTCAGATGGGCCTGGACATGTGAAGACCTTAGCAGGGGAACCTTCCGTGCAATGCATGATTTGAAACCATGACGGCGTAGTGTTCTACCGACAGTGACCTTTGAAACTGTGGTCCCAGCTCTCTTCATGTCATTGACCAGCTCCTCCCTTGTAGTTCTGAGCTGATTCCTCACCTTTCTTATCATCAGTGATACCCCACGAGGTGAGATCTTGCATGGAGCCCCAGTCCGAGGGAGACTGACAGTCGTCTTTAGCCTCTTCCATTTTCTAGCAATTGCTCCAACAGTTGATCTATTTTCACCAAGCTGCTTGGCAATTGCCCCGTAGCCCTTTCCAGCCTTGTGGAGATCCACAATTTTGTCTCTGGTGTCTTTTGACAGCTCTTTGGTCTTGCCCCTGGTAGTAGTTGGCGTCTGACTGACTGTGGAGTAGACAGGTGTCTTTAAAGAGCTCAGACAGGTGCTACTAAGTTAGATTAATGAGTGGAGTAGAGGTGGACTTTTTAAAGGCACAGTAACAGGTCTTTGAGAGCCAGAATTCTTGCTGTTTCCTAGGTGTTCAAATACTTATGTTCAGCAGTGCAAGACAAATAAATTCTTTAAAAATCATACAATGTGATTTCCTGAATTAAAAAACAGCCACTTACCTGTCCCTCGGTGCCGTGGTGTGTCCCCCCGCAGTCCTTTTCACTGGCTGTCCTGTATTCCAGGAGGCCGGCATCTTCAGTGTGGGCACCCGGCTGTGACTGCTTGCGGCTTCACAGCCCTGTACCCACTGCACATGCGCGAGAAGCACTGCGCCTTGTGAATGGTTCTGTAGTCTTCTAGGACCTGTCACGTGTCCCAAAAGACTACAGGGAGAGAGGACACCTTCCGTTTCCTATCGACTAGGCGATCGGACCGGAAGTGGGAGCGGGTACCTGTCAAATTCGGGTACCCCCACCCCCAAAGGTGCCGATCCTTAATGGGGAGCGGGGGAGCAGTCCTTAAAGCAGAATTTCCCCTTTTGGGTGGAGCTCCGCTTTAACAGTCCTCCTCCCTGTTGGCTCAGGCACAGCACAGCCATCCAGAGCTGTGTGCTTACAGTGAAGCACCAACACACTGCCCCCCAAGTAAAACACTCCCAGCACACAGTTAACCCTGTGATCACCCCTCATGTTAACCCTTTCCTGCCCAGTGCCATTAGTACAGTGTCAGTGCTTTTTTTTTTTTTTTTTTTTTTTTTTAGCACTGATCACTGTATTGGTGTCACTGGGGATGTCAGTGACACCAAGTCATTCCCCCAGTGTCAGAATGCCTGCTGCAGTCCTGCTTTAAGTCGCTGATCGCCGCCATTACTAGTACAAAAAAAAAATTCCAGTATATATACCGCCATTTGTAAAAGCTATAACTTTCACATAAACCAATTAATTTACACGTATTGGGATTTTTTTTTTAGCAGAATACATTTTGGCCCAAATTTATGATGAAATTTGATTTTTTTAATTTTTTTTACTGGATATGTTTAATAGCAAAAACTCACAAATATTGTTTTTTTTCTCAAAATTGTCGGTCTTTTTTTTAATAGCTCAAAAAATTAAAAACGCACAGGCGATTAAATAACACCGAAAGAAAGCTCAATTTGTGGGGAAAAAAAGGACGTAAATTTCATTTGGGTGCAGCATTGCATGACCGCGCAATTGTCAGTTAAAGTAATGCAGCGCCATAACGCAAAAAATGGCCTGGTCAGGAAGGGGGGGGTAAATCCTCAGGAGGGCAAGTGGTTAACAATGGTAATAACACAATTTAGCATTCAAATAATTAACAGGCACAAGATGACATTTAGCATCCAGATCAGCATAAACAGTAACAAGGCCACTTCAAGTGCAGCAGTGAGCAGTAGTAAGGGCTGGAACTACACTGCCAGAGTGCATTTATGGTGGTGATGCTAGTTATAGACTGACTGGGTATGCACTGCCTAAATGGAAGGGAGGATGGTAGTGGAGGGGACAAAGGGGGCTTGCAGAATTATTATTACAGGAGGGGTAGTCCTTTAAGATGTTCTTCTCCAGGCTATTGCTGGGGCCCTTTAACAGCGTCAGTGCACTTGATGACCGTCCCAGTTAACCTGCATGCAGTATAAATACAGTATCGTGTTGGCACAGATACAATGGTGGATAGGGTTCAGATGCAGTAAAAGGTTCTGTACAATGTGATATAGGGTTGGTACAGGTGCAGTCTTGGTTTGGAATAAGTGCAGAATAGAGTGCAGCATGGATGCGATGTGGATTAGGTACACTTGGTGTCCTGCTTTGAGTGGCTCAGTCCCTGCTAGCAGTATCAGCAATGGGTGAATACCCTCTCACCGGGTGAATATACAGACAGAGGTAACTCTCTTTCTAACTCCCTCGGTTCCAAGAGGAAGAACTTTCCTAGGCAGTTCAATAAAAAACCCTCTCTGTACTGTAACCATTGTAGTGTAGCCATTACATGGCTACCATCTCAAGCCACAACTCCCAGGATTCTCAGCATTTTGCCTAGAGGTTTCTAGATTTGCTTGACTTTAGCTCTCCCCCTGCTGGCTAGAGAGGATGTTGCAGTATAAGATCAGCATCTCATTACCAGGAGAGAATAAAAGACAGTCTCCATCCCATTATTGCTGTAGCCCAACACCTGACTACAGTACCTTCAATAAAAAAGGCAAAAAAAAAGCCCATTTCTTATTCTGAAGGAAAAGTGTGAGGTATCGGTTGTATAGTTATATTGTACATTTAGTGAATTGGCCCTGTCATTGTGCTGTTCCTTAGTTTGTTTATAAGTCAACACTCAATATTTTGTCTTTTAGGTTCATGACTGCAAATTAATTAATTTTGCAACTGTTTATTTTAGTGGTCCTAAGTTAAGGGACACCCACCCCCACCTACACACACACACACACACTCTTCTCTTATAAATCTGCCAACAATATTTAAATCAAATCAGTCAAAATATGCTGTGATCCTTTACTTCATTCACTGTGTCTGATTTCCCCCTTCTTGTCCTCCTTCTCCCTTCTTCTCCATTTTAAAAAACATCAATAGCAGCTGGCTTCTTTTTCTAGGTTCCCTTTGCCGACCCATTGATGACGTATGTGCAGAATCTCACGCATGAATACTAATCAGCTTTATGAGTAATGTTTCCTTGTGATCTCATTAGATTTAGCAATATTTTGCACATGCATCATCAGTGGCTGGTAAAAGGGTCCTAGAAAACAAAGCCAACTGCGCAGTAATTCTTTTTTATGCATAATAAGTTTCTCCACTATCTTATGAGGTTTAGGAAATCTTTAGAAATCTTGCAGCTTTGAAACAAGATCTTCTGGGAAAGCAGTGGTGAGATTTCTTGAGGAACCCAACAGAGCGGTCACAAAATAGATTTAAAAAAAAATTGCATCTGTAAAAAAAATACATCTTGTGGATGATTTTAGATTAGCATGCAGGGTTGCATGCAACAGATTCTGTGTTTGAGGGGTTCATATACTGAACAAGGCTGATTAAAAAGTTGCAAGTTTTCGGCAAATAGTTATTTATTTGCAAGCAAAGGGCATAATCCCATCATTTTTTTTAGAGGTTTCATAGACTGACTGATCGCAGTAGAATTGCAAAAGAGACAAAGACATATGGAAAGTGTTTGAGCAAGGCACAGGAGTGTGCTGAGAACCCTAATAATCTCTACTAGTCTTTATTCTCTCTGGATCTGAGTCAATATTTACCGGAGGCTTTCTGGCTGTGAACATGAGAATAAGAGGCTGATTTCACCAGCTCCAAATAGCTGCAGCTGTCGCATTATACTAATCTCTAATTCTTATGTTCTTGACAGTTGCTTTGGGCAACAAAACCATGGAAACTGCTGGGAAATCCACTGAATGAACATATGAAATATACTCAACTTGTCACCTGTTTGTGTTAACCGCTTGTTGCCAGATCATAAAACTGACCAACTACAGTTGTGACCAAAATTATTCAACCCCCAATGCTGTAAAGGGGTTTAGGGACTATAGTGTACATTTGGAATTGTATTCAGAATCAAATCCTACAAGGACGTTGTAACTACCCAAATGCAACTAAAATGACATCAATTGTTTATGTAATACAGTAGTAAATGGTTCTTATGTGGTTTCTTCATTGCCACAATTATTCAACCCCTTAAAGACTACCACTCTGAAGAACAGAGGTTCATACAGGTGCTTTCCATCAGGTATTGAAAACACCTGTGGATGTCACCGAGCAGCAATCAAGCATAATAAGCACCAATTAGGCAGCTTTAAAATGACTGTGATACTCAGCTCCTTCTAGACATTTACTGGTGTGGTTACAAACATGGTGAAGGCAAGAGAATGGTCCAGGAAGACAAGAGAAGAGGTGATTTCTCTTCACAGGAAGGGCAATGGCTATAAGAAGATTGCAAAGATGTTAAACATACCAAGAGACACCTTAGGAAGCATCATTCGCAAATTCAAGGCAAAGGGCACTGTTGAAACGCTACCTGGTCGTGGCAGAAAGAAGATGCTGACTTCGACTGCTGTGCGCTACCTGAAGCGTAGAGTGGAGAGAAGTCCCCGTGTGACTGCTGAGGAACTGAGAAAAGATTTGTCAGATGTGGGTACAGAAGTTTCAGCCCAGACAATAAGACGCACACTGCGTAATGAAGGCCTCCGTGCCAGAACTCCCAGGCGTACCCCCTTGCTGTCTCCAAAGAATAAGAAGAGTCGACTGCAGTATGCCAAAAGCCATGTGGACAAACCACAAAAGTTGTGGGATAGTGTTCTGTGGACTGATGAAACAAAATTAGAACTGTTTGGGCCCATGGATCAACGCTATGTTTGGAGGAGGAAGAACAAGGCCTATGATGAAAAGAACACCTTGCCTACTGTGAAGCATGGTGGAGGGTCAATCATGCTTTGGGGCTGTTTTGCTTCTGCAGGTACAGGGAAGCTTCAGCGTGTGCAAGGTACCATGAATTCTCTTCAGTACCAGGAGATATTGGATGGAAACGTGATGCAGTCCGTCACACACCTGAGGCTTGGGAGACGTTGGACCTTTCAACAGGACAATGATCCCAAGCATACCTCCAAGTCCACTAGAGCATGGTTGCAGAGGAAAGGCTGGAACATTTTGGAGTGGCCATCGCAGTCACCAGACTTAAATCCGATTGAGAACCTCTGGTGGGACTTAAAGAAAGCAGTTGCAGTGCGCAAGCCTAAGAATGTGACTGAACTGGAGGCCTTTGCCCATGAAGAATGGGCGAAGATACCCGTAGATCGCTGCAAGACACTTGTGTCAAGCTATGCTTCACGTTTAAAAGCTGTTATAACTGTAAAAGGATGCTGTACTAAGTACTAAGATTGAATGTCACTTGGGGGTTGAATAAAACTGATAATGCTGTGAGCACAGAAAAGACATTTGTGGTTATTTCATTATAACTGTTATGTTATATTTGTCTGACCTACAAGTGCCTCTTTAATGTAAATGTAAGCAAGATGACTGAATGATCAAAAGCAATGTCAAACTGGCCAAAACACTCAATTTCAGTGGGGGTTGAATAATTTTGGTCACAACTGTACATTATAGGGTTGCTTAAATGAAAGTCTATACTGTTCTAGAACTAAGAGACATTTTACAATGTTATAAACATATTCTGTACAGCCAGGATCCATTCATCAGTTCATTTTTCTTTTCTTTGAGTAGGTTTACAGACCATATTAACTAGTAATATTACTTTCATAAGGAGCTAAGGACAACTTTATGGAAGGACTTCAGGCAGGAAAAGATCTTGGCTTGTACATTAAATTGCGCAAAAAAAAAAAATAATTATTATATCCCTCAAATCCAATACATGCTTTTATCACTTCAGAATCCTGCAAATAATGAAAAATATATTCTGATCTGCTAGAAATCCAGGTGTGCTTATAACTTCTTGTTTGGGCTGACAACCCCTTGCCTGAGGATTCGTGTGATAAGTGATGGTTTATACCTGGGTTGTTGCATTTTTCTTTACACACTTATCCTACATTCCTCACCCTACTGAGCGAGTACCCTACAGGGGAATACTCTCACATGTAACCAGTGGTGTATTTAGCTCTTGTGCTGCCCTAGGCAACACTAAAATTGGGTACCCTCCCACCAACACCATCCCCCCTCCCAACACCTGTCACCACTAAAATTGGGAGCCCCCTGCTACAACCAGCACCAAACACCCCTCCCCAGCCTCCACCACTCTCCAACAACCCCACAACCCCCCCGGGACCCCGCCGACACTCTATGCCAAACACATCCCACCCGCAGAGAGTTAGCCAAGCACTAACCTTAATCTCTCTGGCAAGCAGCTGGCCATCCCCAGAGCCAAGCCCAGTGTCTTCCTTCCTTTGCTAAAAATAATCCCAAAAATCTCCAATCCAAAGACATGTAGCAGAATACATTTTGGACAAAATTTACCAGATCAGTGGCAGTTTTTGGGCTTTTCAGCCCCAGGTCTTTGTATCCCAGCTGTGTAAGGTTGCCACTTGGCCCTCTGTTCATACATTTTCAAAGCTCTACTACGTGGATGTCCAATCTTCTGCAGATGCAACTTTCAGCCGCAAGATTATTGCAGCAGCACTCTAAAGTTAGATCTGTTGACCCTTGTTGTTGCTAAGTCCTCAGCACTTCCAAGTTTGGCTATTGTGAAACTGAATGGTGGGTAAAGATGAGCTCAAGGAAATTGTCTCCTATTGTACAAACATCAGGAGTCTGATTAAATTACTGCAACTCTCCAGTCTTGAGCTTAGACCTGAAAAGTGAGTCCTGCCAGAAGGAGATTAGGCAGTTAATCAGCAGAAGCCAAGCATAGCTATAAAGAAAAACCTGGGTTAAGCCCAAAGCCCCGTATGTATTTGGAAAATCCTGTGTAAAAATAATTTTAAAATAGTAATATTTTAAACCTTTGTGTGACATGATTTTGTGTCAAATTTATTTCAGCTTTTTACTTTTATGGTTCTAAACAATGTTTTACGATTCAAAGAACACTATGGCCTAGCTATCCATTACAGCAAAAGTAGCTCTCTTTCAAATACTTATTTAAAGGATAAGTTCACCTTTTGTAACATGTTACATGATATACCCATATTGAGGGTGTACTACAGTATGTAACATGCTACTGTCGGACCCCCCCGTATGTAACATGCTACTTTCGGACCCCCCCCGACCCATCATGGTGACAGCTAGCGAGGGAGGAAGATCCCAAATAATTAAAAAAAAAATGCAGATGAGCCGGACTCCACCTGCCCAGCAGCATCATTCATTCACATAGTTCTGTGAATGGTAAATGACAAGTCCTTTGTGGCTGTCAGCTTGTAGTTCTCAGTGAACTATCACGGCGCAGTTGAGTGCTGTGGTAGTTTCTTGACTCTTCCTGTCCCTGTAAAACTGCCTGCCCGTACGATGTATGAGCAGACAGTTTACACTGACAGTCTGCAGGAGACCCGCATGGCAGCAGCGATCTGCTGATCGCTGGTCCAATGCTTTTCAGGCTCCTAAAGAAAAAAAAAATAGTAAAAAACACACATTTTTTTTTTTTACCTGCAACTTACAAAAAAAACAAGTTTAGGAACGCTCTTGTAGCTGTGAGTTTATTTTAATCCATTGATTACAATGAAGTATTCTTTATCATACTGGTTACTTAGATTAAAGTAAAGCCACGATGTGTGATACATGTCATTGGAAGACAAGGGGTTAAGCTGCTAAAAATATTACCTGAAGATACAATGTTCAGATGTGGTTTTATGTAGGGGTAAGAACCCTTAGTGGGAGAAAAGCATTTCCAGTGTATTAATGTTCTTAGCAGAGTATTACCTAGACACTGAAATAAACAAGAGTTGGAGTGGGAGCGTCCTCCTCTTCACACAGTCTGCTCATTGCTGCTTGATTCAGTAAACACAAGCTCACAGACAGTATCTCTAATAAATAACTGAAATAAAGAAACTAGTTAAAGAAGTATCACTTTAGAGTTGAAATCTTCAGACCAAGTGCACATAACATTTGGTCCCTGTTCTGATCATTGCTGTGGTTGCTGAGCTAGCGTGGTCAACAGAGCCTCTTTCCCCCACCACTGTTCTACCACACTGCTCAGCAGGAGATGAATAAAATGAGGCCTGAGTGACAGCACTGGTCTGGCAGGAGGTGCACTCTTGAGACAGGTGCCATCATTCACTGCAGCAGTTGGACTTGGGCCTGACAGCACGTATCACAACATGGTACAGCAGCAAGTGAAACTGCAAAATCTTGGAAAGGAGCGAGAAATTAACATAACAAGGTCTAAGGCTACAGCGTGCTGTTAAGATGTAGCCCTACCCCCTGAGGAGCTGCTCGTTCAATCCCATAGTGGTCTCCAAACTGCGGCCCAAGGGCCAGATACTGACCTTTTCCTGCCTCTGGTACACTATTCCTCCCACTGACACCATCGATGTGACACTATTCCTCCTGCTAAGACCAAGGCTGGAGACCTATTCCTCCTACTAACACCAGCGATGGGGCAGTATGCCTCCCATTGATACCAACCATGAGGCACTATTCCTCTTGCTAAAAACAATAATGGGGCATTATCTCTTCTGATGGGACAGTGTTTACTCCCACTGATGCTGGGACATTTTCTATTCACACTGGCCACAGTCTGGCCCCCTAAAGCCTGAAGGACAGTAAACTGGCTCTTTGTTTAAAAGGTTTATAGACCTCTGCTCTAGAAAGCAACATAACATGGTTGTTTGACATTCATCAACACACCCTGGAGTTGTTTCCAATTTTAATAGGCTAAACAACTCAACAGATGATGCAAACTATAATATGTGTTTACAAACAAGAGCAAAAAGGGGTGAACCCTGGCACAATAAGTCACAATTAATACATATACAGTGGTTACTTAAACTGCAGCCCTCAGCAGATGCGAGTCCAACGGAGCAGAATAATAGCACATACTTGAAAAGCTCTGGACAGTCTTTGGACCTTGACAGACACTCCTAGTCCTCACAGAGTCTAACTTGCCAGTTACCTCAGTATACTGTTGGCTGGCATTGGGGCCATGTGTGTCCTTGTTGGAGCACTCATTGAATAGTATAAAATGCACTGATGGCCACAAGACCTCTCACCACTCATGAAGGGTAGGGAGTGTCCTTGTAACATTACAAATGGCTCAGGCTCTCTCATTGGGTCCTGGGACACTCGCAATCTCTGTACTCCTCTGAGCTCAATAAAAACTGCACCATTCACAATCGCTCACAATCCACTGTCCTGTGACCGGTCTGGGAGCAAAGCAGTTGGGGTTACTCACAGGCACAGGCTCTCTAGTCACAGCACACTGCGCATTGTAGTTCAACCTTCCTTTCTCTGGGAGTGCGATGCTGAAGGTCCAAGGTTTGAAGGTCCAAGCAAGCCAACGCCGATAGTACCTGTCCTCCTCAGGGGGTCGATGGGGGGAGACGGGGCAGTAAAAAAAATAAGGGGTCTAACGGACCCTGGTCAGCACTGTCACATGAAAAGGCGTATGTGCAAAAGCGTAGTCAGTAAAAACACACAGCAGCTACCAGTTTCATACTTCTGTTACCTTCCATGTCCCTTTCCAGTTTGTCTTCCCCTCTTGGCCACTCCTCCCAGTCCCGGGTAATCACAGACTTTTCCCATGCATTCGGGCTCGTGTTGGCCACTCCCAGGGGTGAAAATACTCCATAGACATTGCCCACGGGCTCCACCAAAATGGTTGCCATTACTCCATATGAAAGAATTTTGCTTTTAAGTCTGCTGGGGGAGAGTAACTACTGCAGCAAAGGAAAAGGTTCTTCAGCTGCAAACAGTCACAATCCAGGCTACACTAATCTTACTGAAGTATTTGGAATGCTGCTAATCTCTTGAAGTACCTGTGACAAGAATTTCCAATAGATCTGAGGCACGTATAAAACAAGAATTATGAACAGGTAAGAAATTATGTGATCTCGTTAATAACACTGTTCAACAAATTTTTATTTTTTGCCAGTTTTGGAAACAAAAGGATCCATTTCTTAATGAATTTCACATTCTGAGTTCAAATATAACAATGAAATTTGTCAATTGGCTCTAGTTTTTCTGTAAACGGAAAGTTTTCTACTATAGGCGTAATGACTACATAATGCACAATAATTATATAGATAGATGTCTTTCCACAAATATAAAGCAAGTGATATTGACTACATAACAAAGCCTAAATGGCATAATATATTGCATAGGATTACCAAGAAAATTTATAGCCATAAGCTAAGTTGAATCATTTTAATACTTAGGATTCTCACTAGTTTTGTCTTCAGTTTGTGTCGGTTTTGCTTCTCTTGGCTTTTCTCTTGTATTCGAGGAAAGGGCTATCTCTTACAACTGTCCAGCAATAGTCAGCAAGCATTGATGGGCTCCATTTACCTTGATATCTTCTTTCCATAGCTGCAATGTCTTGATGGAAGCGCTCTCCGTGTTCATCACTCACTGCTCCACAGTTTGGTGGGAAAAAATCCAGATGCGAATGTAGAAAATGAATTTTTAGAGACATGTTGCAACCCAGATTTCTGTAAGTCTGGATGAGTTTTTCTACCACTTTCTTGTAGTCTGGTGTTTTATTGTTTCCAAGAAAATTTGATGTCACTGATACAAATGCTGTCCAGGCAGCCTTTTCCTTTCCACGCAACAGAGAAAGAAACTCATCATCATGAATAAGTTTACGAATCTGTGGCCCAACAAAGACTCCTTCATTTATTTTTGCAGCACTAAGTGCTGGAAATTTGCTAATCAGGTACTTGAAACCTGCTTTATTCTTGTCCATTGCCTTAACAAATCATCATAATTTTGAATGGCTTATGTCATTAGATGGGTGAATATATCATGGAAACTAGAGCCAATCAACATTTTTTAGGGTCATTTTCGTTTTCAGCACCCCAAAATTATGTAAGATTAGCTAATTTTATGCCCAAAACTTTTTACCTGTTGAACAGTGTAATTCATGTTATAAAACATGCCCTGAGCTGCAGAACTTCATTGTTAAAGTATTACTACACCCAGGCTGCCTGATGAAAGAGCGCGCCTGACTCCGCTCATACTCAGAAAAGCATCACACTTTGATGACGTCAGACGCCAAACATGCCGATCCTGGACATCTTGGAGACTCTGCCAAGCTTCACCATCCATGCTGCACATGCACAGCACCATCTGCTGGCGGACACCTTGGAGATTCCACCAGGCTTTACCATCCATGTTGCACATACACAGCACCATCTGCTGGCAGACCTAATCGATCTCCTCTCTGGATCAGTCACCTAACATCTGGCTATAGACGCCTCACCCTTTTACCTATGAGCCTGCTTTTAAATTCTAAGATGTGAGTTACTACTTATCTTCCGCTTACATATCTTCGCAATACACACTTAGAAGTGCTGTGTTTCTTTGTTTCCCTTACTAGACCCAGGACCCTGCATTCACTATATCTGGTCTCCCACAGTACACAACATGGAAATGCAATTATTTTAGTAAATATAAACTGCTAAATATATTTTCTCATCAGCAGTCAGATAAGTCATGTGACTTCTATCAGTGTCCAGCAAAGCCCTGGTTACAGCTTGTAGGAGGAGTTTTCATTCTCCTGTAGGAGGCTGCAGGACCCCTGACCTCTGTCTGGAGAGTGCCAGTTGGGCCTGTACTGATCACATGCACTCTCCCAAGAAAAATGAAAACCTCTCTAGCAATACACACACCAAACTGAGCATGTGTAGCTTGCCCCCCGAGCCTCTTCTATCAGGAGATATTTAGGAGACACAGGAAGAAGGGGAGGGTCAGAGAAGAGAGGATCAAACATCCTTTTTACACAATGTGGAGAATTACCTCTTAGGTTCCACAGTGAGTATAACAAGCATGCTTTACTGCATATACAGACTGATTTTACTGTTGTGGGTTTAGTAACACTATAAACTGAAGTGTGTAGAACGCTGTTATTTTTTTGAAGTGCCTGTTGGACAGTCCTAGTATATGGTTAGGTAAAATGGGATGAGTTAGCTGAAAGTATAGGCTATTAGCAAACATTTCTTACACTGCCTGAAACACTCCCTATGCTTCTTCAGTTGCTCACTGTGAGAAGTATACATGCTCCCTTATATCTAGTACAAGGAAGAAGGCTCATGGTTGCATTGCTGCGCTGCACCCTGCCAATAGGAATGTTACATGCACATGGCCTTAGGGGAGATACAAACGTGATTTTGTTGTAGTTAGTAGAAGTTGTAGCGATACTTGATTAAACAACAGAAAAATTAAAAAAACAAAAACAAAAAAAAAGTGAAAATATGAACAAAAAACAGAACTTTATTCAACACCACTGCTGTGCAACTTCTCAGGCACTGATGGTTGTCACCCTATAACAGGAAGAGCCTGAACAAGGAGTGGCATGCAAACAGCACAGTTTTTTCAAATGGCTCCAGACTGAACCACAATGTTGGACTTATTTGCTAAAGCTGGAGTGTGCAAAATCAGTCTCACTTCTGCACAGAAATCATTCAGCTTCTAACCACAGCTTGTTCAATTAGGATTTGGCAAGAAAAAGTTTCTTTCTATGCAGAAGTGAGCCCGATTTTGCACTATCCAGCTTTAGTAAACAAACCCTTGTATATCTAAGAGTGGGTGGATGTAAAAAGAAACTGTGACAGTGAGAGACTGTCACTGTGGAAATGGTTAGGAAAAGGACACAGGGTTTGCACTTTTGCTGAGTTCAGGACTATGGAGCGTTGATTCTAAGCAGAGAAATGGCTTTTGCAGCTTTCTGAAGATTTTGATAGTTCTGGATGGGGTTCCATAGTTTGGAGACAATGTCTGGGTGTTGTGGACAACCAGCAGAGTGTGTGCGCAGGTGCACACAGCCCCTATAATGATAGTCTGGTGAGAGCTGCAGGTGGAGTAGGAATTACAGTTGTAGTTGGTGCTGTTGCTGCCGCGTGTAGACAGATCACTGTTAGGAGACCTGGTGAAGTCTTTCAGAGACTAAATCTCTTGTGGGGTGTAATTCTTGCCAAAGGACTGGAAAAAACTAAACAGTTACGTGGACCTGGGAAACCAAGAGAGGGTCTGGGAGGTTCAGAAAATGGAGGAGGTTAGCGGGTCCAGGAAGGCTGTAGAAAGTCTGGAGGTCTCTGAGAAAGTGAGTGAACCAGGGGGACTGAAGAATCCTGTTTGAGGCCAGGAGTAGGCCAGTGCAGCAAGGAACTGCAAACCAAAGCTAAGTGAGCCAGGAAAAGTCAGTTTACTAGTTGAAGGACTTTCCGCTTAAAGACTGTGTTTGCAGAGGCATGAACAGGTGCCTGAAGAAGAGTAGACCAGGTGTCAGCCTTACAAACCTAAAAAACTGCATTGCCCAGGAGGCACTGACACTACAAATGGGATGGACATTAAAAACCTTATCCTGGTGAAAAAAAAAAAGGAAATATTCCTTGCAAGAAAGTGCAATCAACTCAGAAACCCTGCAGGCCAGGTTAATGGCAACCAAAAAGAAAAGAGATCGGCAGAGTCTTATTTGTAGGAAATAGTCTGGTTGACCGTTTGATAATCCAATTTCGTACAGAATTGCTCCTCCATGGGACACTGGTGAGCAAGACACCTTCTCCAAGTGAACCCAACACTTTTAAAGGGTGCACTAGAAAGGTCTTATTTTTTCAGGGGCTGCCAGGACCCAAAACCAGTGACTTTAGGGGAAGAGGAATCCAGCAGTGGTAACTAAAGGTTAGTCCGCACCACAGAAAGCTCACCATGGTATAGATCAGTGATGGCGAACCTTTTTGAGCCCGAGTGCCCAAACTGCAACACAAAACCAACTTTTTTATTTCAAAGTGCCAACACTGGAATTAATCACTTGCCTACCGGGCACTTCTACCCCCTTCCTGCCCAGGACAATTTTCAGCTTTCAGTGCTGGTGCACTTAATGACAATTGTGCGGTCATGCAACACTGTAACCATATGCAATTTTTATCATTTTTTCCCACAAATAGAGCTTTTTTGGTGGTATTTAATCACCACTGGGTGTTTTATTTTTTGCACTATAAATGAAAAAAGAGCAAAAAATTTAAAACATAAAAGGTTTCCTTTGCTTCTATTCTAAAATTTTGCAAACAGGTAATATTTCTTCTTTGATGTGCATTGGTGAGGCTGCACCGATAGGCATTGATGAGGCGGCACAGATAGGTAGCACTGATGAGGCGGCACTGGTGAGCATTGATGAGGAGGCACTGATAATGCACTGATATGCAGGAAATGATGGGCACTGATAAGCGGCACTGACTGATAGCACCAACTGGAGGCACTGACAGACGGCACTGACCGGTGGCACTGCTGGGCATCATTGATGGGTGGCACTGATGGGCAGCACTAATGAGGTGTCACAGATAGGTGGCACTGATAATGGGTATTGATAGACAGCACTGATAGGTGGCACTGACATCACTGCTGGGCACTGACTGGCAGCACTGCTGGGCTGCACTGATGGGTGGCACTGCTGGGCACAGGTGGGTGGCACTACTGGGCACAGGCGGGTGCATTGCTGGGCACAGGCAGGTGCATTGCTGGGCAGAGGTGGGCAGAACTTGTGTGTGTGGCACTGCTGGGCACCGATCAGGCCACTGATGATCAGTGACCCTGATGATCGGTGCCGTTCCCTGCTCTGACAACTGCCAGTTTTCGGCAGTACTTTCCTCACAATCTGACAGCGTGAGGAAAGTGCAGGCGAGAACCGGCATTTGCATTTCCCGGTGATCAGCGTGTCATTGGACACGGCTGATCACGTGGTAAAAGGCCGCTGTGATTGGCCTTTTACGACGTCACGTGATCGGCCTTTTACGACGTCACGTGATCAGCTGTGTCCATAGGACACAGCGATCACTAAGATCGCCCGATGCGCAGGAGAGCGCGTTCTTCCTCTTCTTCCTGGCGTGCCCACTGAGATGGCTCTGCGTGCCAGCTCTGGCATGCATGCCATAGGTTCACCATCACTGGTTTAGACAGACCTGGACCTAGAGATTCTTCCTGGGAGGATTTGTCTGTGGAGGATTCTTGATCAACAGCTGTCTCAACTTCTTCCATTCTCAACAGCTTCCATCCCTTCCGCATCCAGAGGAATTTCCTCCAACACCTCATCCTCCCACAAAAGGGGAGGAGGGAAAAGAGGAGCCCCCATGAGTACGTTACAGGCATTCCAAGCTATTGAAAATTCCTGAGAGCTGATCACACAGCTCAGATATGGAAGAAGATTATTCCCTTGATGCAAAGGAAGTAGGAGGATTGTGCCCCTAAAACAGTGGAAATACTAGATAAGGGCAAACTTTGGTTGTCTCCCAACCTTATAGAGGGATTTCGCTCATTCCATCATCCTTTCCTCACCCCTCTACCTGCATGACGCCATAGCTTTCTGAGGGATAAAGAGGCCTTTGAACACCACACACAACAAATAGGGAAGAATGTCAATCAACTCTGGCAAAAAAAAAAAAAAAGTCCCATAACAAAGGAAAAATACTGTCTGAAGGAGTTGTCACATTGTTCCACTATTACTCACTCACTAGTCCATATAGGAAGGGCCAGCAGGCCCAGTCTTCATCAATCATGGTAGGTGCACCATAGGCCCTCACTGCCTTGGACCTGTAGAGCACCCTGCCAGAGATGTCACTGGATACATTGTACTCTGGAGACTACTGACAGGAAGACATTACAAGCTATCCCCACACCCTTGCTTGTGGGTCTGAGTACACTCCCCTCTTGGTCTGCTGGCCATAGCGACCAACCAAGATAAAGCCCATCTCTGCCCCCACCAGATATGAAAGGCAAAGGATTTACAGGAACAAAGTTCACAAGGGAGATCTTCAGACACAGGGAGGCACATCCATCTCTAGGGCTTCCAGGGCAGATCAGCTTGTTTCTGATTGGTCATAGGCCCTCTGAGTTGCCCCAGAAGTCCTGCAGAATGAAGAGGGAAAAGAGTGGAGATTTTAAATCCCCAGACTGCTACACTGGCTAGATGGGCACTGACAGGGCATCACGCACAGGAAGTAAGTACATCGAGGACCAGGAGGAGGATGTATGATGTTAGTTCCCTTTTTAATTCTTTTCTGAAAAGATGAACACTTTAAAAGTATAGCACTGTGTTCTGTACATGACTTGAAATCATGAATCTGTCATATTGTCCCCATGCTGTTCTTCTCAAAATCAACTTAAAGAATAACTCTTTAGTTGAGAAACAAAACCCCTCTGCGTTTCATAAAGTGCACTAACAAGATCTATGTCAATAACTACAGAGCAGAAGCAGGTAGGATGCTGCAAATAGCGCCTGCTTCACCCATCAAAGGCTTTATTGCTATTCAATCATTCTTGCAATCCAGGGGTAGGCAACCTTAAATATGTGGAGATCTACCTGAACAACATGGGAGAAGTCAAAGATCAGCAGGCACAGTGTCACCTCCTCACACCTGATATGAACCTCTAATTGCCGTACTACCATGTGCATTGCATGTCAATGTCAAACACAGTTTGCTTTTCTGAGCAACAGCAGTGCCTGAATGAGCTCTTAGTTGCATTCGGCAGTGGCACCCTTAGGGCTCATTCACATGTTATATTGGGGGTGGTAAAACCCTGAAGTTGAGTCATGGTTTTACCAACCCCACTCCCTTTAGCTGCTGAGGCAGCCAAAAGGTGTACACATGCCACGGAAGGAATGGGGCCACTCTGCATGTGCACCGCAAATGCATGCTTATGCAGGGTCCAAGGACTTAAAGTAGGTGGTGAGAAAGCAACACAACACTGTCTGCTTTAACCCCATGTTTGCTGTATTGCACAAGGTTGCAGGGCACATGCAGACTGGCCTCATTCACTTGAATGGGTCATGCTTGGCAGGAGCTGCAACCATGACAAGACATATAACTCCTGGTGCTGCTGCAAAATGTGTACACCTCTGGCCACTGCAGCTAAAGTGGGTGCTTACTGTTCTGAGCCCCTTATAAGGCTGCTTTCACACTGATGTGCTGTGATTTGCCTGCACCACGGGTACAGCGCAGTGCATCTGAGACTTTCATGGGTTAGCTGCGCTTTGCCATAGACTTCTATCATATCCTACCGGTATGGTGCACTTTGTGAAAGCACACAAAAACTCCTGCATTCAGGAATTTTAGTGCGCTTTCAGAAAGTGCACCATACCGGCAGGATATAATAGAACTCTATGGCTAAGCACAGCACACCCGCAGGAACACTACACTGCACCCACTAAACCGCAGCACATCAGTGTGAAAGCAGCCCGTTATTATGCCCAGTGTATTGTGTCACACTAACCTGAAGATCTCTTCTTTCCTGCTGCTGGCACCACTCTGGAGACCTCCAGCCAGGATAAGAGGTGGAGTGCAGTTGGTACCACACCTCATGGGACAGGAGCCAGCACTACAGCGAGGCATCGGCTTATCCAGCTCTTGCTCCCTACTAAAGCTCCAACTTTACAAGTAGTCCCTCTGTATTGTACTCGGTTTCACGCTCTGGAATGAGGAGTCAACAAGCAGAGACCGCAATCTACAGGTTGCTGACACCTGTTGAAATTTATGCTCCCTTGGCAGAGAGCAAAAGCCTGGTTCCGTTTACCTCAGATTATGCTGCACTATCCAATGCAGTCTGCTCTAGGACATTATCCTCCCTTCTTGTCAAGAAACTTCTGTGGTTATAGGAGAAACTCTGTACATGCAGTAGAGCCTAACTGGTGGAATGGACTCTCTTCCCCAGTAAGGCAATGTAGTGGATTACAGAAGGCCAATATCAAGAGAAATTTGGGTGCTTTGCCAGCAATATTTAAAAGGAATTATGATTTACCTGTAAATTCCACATATTGTAGAACAGGACACAGGCATAGTAATGAAAGAACCTGGGTTCTAGGCTTGTACCTTCAGACGACTGGACATTGGCAAAGCTCTCATGAACATGCCCCCAGGGGGCTTCCCTTATACTCCCGCCCCCACTCAGTGGAGTTGTTTTACTAAAAACAAATAGACTTCCCAGTTTATTTACTTTTAGTAAATCAACCCCAGGGAATTAAAAGTTTTGTAGTAACCAATGTAGTACAGAACACAGGCATAATATTCATAGAGCATGGAACATCCCCACACAATGATCAAGAAGGGTGGACCAGAACAAACAAAACAGGATTGTGCCAACAGGTCCAACTTCAGAGTGTCCTGCAGAAGCTTTGCAGCTGAAAACTACATCCACAGAAGATTGGACATCCACCTAGTAGAACTGCCACAAAAGCCCTTCAATTTGGTGGCAAGAACACACAATATTGTGGGAGTCGATGTTTAGAAAGGAGGCTCATAAGATGAATCAACGCATCCTTCTAGTAATGGTGCATATATATGCAGGAATGCTCTAATGAAGTCCCAAGTGTAGGAAGTCTGTCTTCACCTACTAGAAGATGTGGTTTGGTGATGGACTCAGATAGGTGTGCTATGTCTTCCTTGAGGTGAAAGACTGACACTAACCTAAGGAGGATAGTCTATGGTGCATGACTATCCTGTCTTTTAGAAGTATGAGGAGGGGATCCCCATGAAAAAGAGCACCGGTACTGCAACATGTCTGAAAATATGGGAGTTGCCAAGGTAAACTATTTACGGGCGTGTTCATCCTAGATTTCCCAATGGATTGAAAGGGTAGTGTCTGTAGGGCAGAGAGGGAAAAAAATAAATAAAATTGAGAAGAATTTTCCCAGGTAGATACCAGGGATGTCAGGTTTTTGTGATAGTGAGACCTTGCAAATTGCCAACTCAGGGTTCCACAGGGTGCAGAGTCTAAGCCTCAGCCTTGTTGGGCACCAGGGCACCTGATATGGATGAAAAGTCAGCAAGCTGGAACCAGGTCATGACCCCCAGGTACGCCCAGCCGAGGATGCAGAGACCACTCGTGTGTGCAGAGTACAAATCCCAAGAGACTGAAGGAAATCCAGGAAACAAACTGAGATCAGGGTGGGCAGCAGGCAAACACAAACGGTAGACGAAGCTGGAGTCTGTACACGGGAAGTCAGACACTGCATACACATAATAGTAGGCAAACAGGAATTCAGAGAACTGGGAAATTGATCAGGCAACAAAGGGGTGCACTGAGCATGTCATATGTGGAAGCAAACATGGAGGAGGGTCAGGAAGTGATAGAAGGGAAAGGAAATATAAACCCACAGAATAGCAGGAAATGCCCATAGGTGGGCACAGAAGCCAAACAACACATGAATAAAATTACAGGTCTAGAAGCACACTGCAGCAAGGAGGCAAGAATTGCACAGGTAGGAAAACTGCAGACTAAATCGTGACAAGGGAGCAATCAAGGCTTGGTTTATCACAGAGGTAGCTTGTCAAAATCTGGACATGTCCAGAGTGTATCATATTTACACAATCAGGTTGGGGGGAAAAAAAAAAAAAGGGGGAGTGCTCCCTTGTCCTCTGTGATGACCTAAAAGCAAATAAAACAATTCCAAATTCACTAAATGGACCCCTGATGTATTTATACATGGTGATCATATCCTCCCCTTTTAATTGCTTCTTCTCAAAAAAGAACACATTCAGTTCAGCAAATTTTTCTTCATAGTGGAGCTTCTCCTTGCCTCTTATCAGTTTTGCTGTCCTTGTCTGCACATTCACCAATATCCTTTTTGCAAACTGTTGCCCAAAACTGAACTTCATATTGCAGATGAGGTACAGGGGCAAAATTATGTGTCTTTCTTTTAATACAAAAATGTGCTAGCTTTAGAAACTGCAGCTTGGTATTGCATGCTATCATTAAGTTCATAACCTAATTGGAACACCCAGATCCTCCTCAATCATTTGACTCTCCCAGCTGTTCTTAGAACATATGATGCATGCATGTTTTTAACTCCCAAGTGTATGGAAACAGAAGTAAAATCTTTTACATAACTGAGTTAATTGGCGCTAGAGGCGGAGCCTAACTATGGCGGCGGTGGAGAGCTCGCGGTAGGAGCTCCCGCCTGGATCCCCTCCAACCGATCCCCTGTTGACTCATGAATCCCCCTGAAGGTATGGTGCCCTAGAAACCAGAGACCTACCTTGGTCTGGTGGGCTCCTTCGGCCGAGTGGCGACCCGCGGGAGGAAGAGCGGGGTAACTGAGACCAGCAGAGTGTGGCGGGGAAGCTGACTGTGGTTGCCGGGAAACAGGGAGGTGCGGCCGGGACATGTGACCGACCGCAGTGCATCCCTGGGAGGAGAGGAAGCCGGCCGGCCGACAAGCTAGAGACGGAAAGCCATGGTTGGAGCCCTGTGGGGGTGAACGGAGAAGGACTCCCTTCCAAACAAGGAAGAGGGGGAAAGCCCTGGAAACTCCTGGAGGGTCCCCCTGCGAGCAAGAGAGCCAATTCATCGGAGGAGCTGGATAAATCCCATGAGAGGCGCAGGGAGGGTGAGTGACTCCGGCTGTGTCCTCAAAATAAAAAAAAACTGTGATGATAAAAAACTGTGATGATATGGGAGGAATTGTGTTAAGCTGAAGGAAAGCAGAGAGTGAGAGAAGAGAGGGGACCCCCAGAGAATATAAAGAAGAGAAGAATATATGGTGCTGGCAAAGAAATACACAGAAAGTTAACAGACAGGCCTGGGATTTCCAGTTTTATATCACATAATTTTTTTATTTTTTTTTTTGTTTTGTGAAATACGAATTCATGAGCAAACAATAAAAGGTTCAGAAGCAATGAAGAACAAAAGTGTAAAAGGAATTGGGCCTAAAGGGACCCAAACGGGTACAATTAAAAGGTACACATCCCTGGGAAACGGGACTCCGGGAAGGCCCCAGAGCAGAAATGACAAAGGAGATTTAGAATTAAGTATTCAAAGTAGCCCCAAACAAGTAATGGATTTGGACAGTAGTAATCAACAAATACCAGAGACAGAAAAAGACCTACAAATCCCAAATAAAAAAAGAGATGACAGAAATGTTTAAAGAACTGGAGAGAACAATAAAGCAAGAAATGGTAAATTCGGAGTGATCTGGGCCAGCTGTTGCTAAGAGTGGAGGAAACGGAGCAGAAAGTTAAAAATCAGACCCAGATCATATCCGAACTAGAAAAGAAGATAACTAACATGGAAAAAGTTCAGGAAAAATTGCGGTATAAGGCGGAAATCCAAGAGAATAGAGAAAGAAGGAGAAATATAAGGATAAGAGGGGTATCGGAAAGCCTAAAAGGAGAACTAATGGAAGAGGTGGTTGGCAAATTACTGAACTATATAATGGGAAACTCTGATATGGAAAGGATCAATATAGAAGGAATCTCCAGAAATGGGAAAATCCAGGGGAACCATGAGAAGGATAGGCTGAGAGACATACTGGTTAAATTTATGGATCTGCAGCAAAGGGAAAAGAATTTGGAGGAAAACTAAAGGAAAACCAGTAATAAAATACAGAGAAATGGACATTCAAATATATGCAGACTTGTCATCGGAGACTCTCTGGAGGAGGAGAGCTCTGAGGCCTTTGCTGGAGCAGATGAGAAAACAGAAGGTGCAATATAGATGGGGGTACCAGAGTGTTTAATAGGATGGAAAAACGGAACAACAGCCCATTTGAGGTTCCCAGAGGACTTGAGAAACTTTTGTGATAGACTGGAAATGCAGAGAATTGAAATTAATGAATGGAAAGAAAAACATGGGGGAATTGGACTAAGGAGAGGGGATGAGTGGAGACTGGTGGAGGGGGGGAGGTAGGGCGGAGGGGGGGGGGGTGGAGGGGAGAGAGGGTTTTTTTTTTTTTCCCCCTCTCTCTGCCCCTCAGTGTCCCTAATCTGCCTCTTGTTTCCTCCTACACTCCTCTAGCTTTGCTATAATTCTCCCCCTTCTTGTTAAGAAGTACAAGTAGAAAGGGGTCAATGGGGAGATCTGGACAGAGGGGAGGCTAGCCATGGGAGGAGTGTAGCCCTAAGGATCAAATCAAAGGTGGATGTTAGTTCCACAAATGATGAATAGGCAAAGTGAAGCCCTAAAAAGAGGGGGAAGGGGGGGGGAGGGATGGTGGTGAGGTTGGGGGGGGGGGGGGGGGGATGGAGGGGAGGGAGAGGGGAGGGATGGTGGGAAGAGAGGGAGAATGGGAGGGAGGGGGGAGGGGAGGGGATGGAAGTTGGGTGGGAGGGAGGGAGGGAGGGAGGGAGTGGAGGAGGTATTGGGTCAATACTCTGACAGAAGGGATAAAGAGGAAGAGGCAATCTGGAAGAGAGATGGAGTTAATTGGGAATGATGGAAGAAATACAGTTTATAACCTATAATGTGAACGGGCTGAGTTGTCCAGGGAAGAGATTTAGGTTGTTTAATGAGTTACATCATAGGGGTACGTCAGTGGTATTTTTACAGGAGACGCACTTTGAGATAGAGGCAAATGTGAAATTGAAATCCAAACACTACCCAACATGGTACTATGCAGATTCTCCAATTAAAAGAGCAAAAGTGGTTGCAATAGGTTTGGCAAAGAATATGAGATTTGAGCTGGAGGATAGAAGAACCGACCTGGAGGGGAGGTTTTTATTCTTAAAAGGTAGACTTCAGGGGATTGAGTGTACATTAGCCAATATATACTGCCCTAATAAAAACCCGGAGATGTATATGAAGGGTCTGTTGAAAAAATTAATGGAATTTAAAAAAGGGCGCTTGATAGTAGCTGGAGACCTAAATTTCTGTATGGACCCACAAAAGGATAATACCTCTTCCGTGCAAAGAGAGGGGAGTAGGTCTCTGAGAGCTTTGAAAAAAAGTGATGCATAAATATCAACTAGTGGACACCTGGAGAATAATGCATATGAAAGATAGAGACTATACCTTCTTCTCTAATGCACGTGAGATATACTCGAGATTAGATTACATCTTAATAGACCATCAACTTATAGATCATCTGGTTAAAATTGATATAGAGACAAGGACGTTCTCGGATCATGCTCCGGTCGTAATGAAAATGGGATGGGGAAGAAGGTGGACGGGAGGATTAGGGTGGAGGTTAAATGAGGTTCTTCTTCTGGATGAGGATTTAGTTCAGAAAATCGAGAAAGAGATTAAAGTATACTTTAAGGAGAACGAAACAGAGGAAGTATCGATAGCTACAGTCTGGGAAAGCCATAAGGTATTCATAAGAGGAATCTTGATATCGGAAAGAGCAAGGAAGAAAAAGGAAAGAAGAGAGAGGGTCAGTGGGGTTTTAAAAGAAATATTGGACTTGGAGCAGATCCATAAGAAGAAAATAACAAAAGATACGAGACAGAAGTTATTGGATAAAAAAGATGAGCTAGAGAGGATGATGGATGAGGAGAAGAGAAGAGTATACAACAGGGTTTTGAATGAGAGATATAGATGGGGAGACAGACCAGGAAGAATATCTAATGAGAGGTTTGAATAAAAAGAAAAATAGGAATTATATAGAAAAGATAAAAAGTTCAAAGGGGGAGTTGGTCCACTCAAATAAAGAGATTATTAAAGTGTTTACGGAGTATTACAAAAAGTTATATAATATTAGTCCCCAAGGCCCTCTAAAAGAAGCTCAAGAGGGAATTAATGAAAAAAAGATGATATACTTAAAAAATGCGGGATTACCAAAACTAAGTGAAGCACAGTTGAACTCCCTAGACGCAGAAATTTCCCAGGAAGAAATTAAAATAGTATTAAGAAGCACAGGGGGGGGAAAAAGCCCAGGCCCGGATGGCTATACAGTTAAGTACTGTAAGAAATTTAGTGAAGTACTGTTACCCAAGCTGGAGAAATATATGAATGCTCTGGGAGGTGGGATGGAAGTGAGGAGAGAATCCCTACAGGCCCATGTAGTACTTATTCACAAAGAGGGAAAAGATCCATCTCAGTGCTCCAGCTACAGACCTATCTTATTATTGAACACAGATACTAAACTGTATGCAAAGGTGTTAGCAAACAGGTTGAGGGATCTGATGCCTGAATGGATCCATGGAGACCAGGTGGGCTTTGTACCGGGGAGAGAAGGTAGAGATAACGGCTTGAGAACCCTGATGCTTATTCAGAAAAGTAGAAAAGGGAAAGCCCCGGTGGTGCTCTTGTCAATTGATGCAGAGAAGGCATTTGATAGAGTGGACTGGGGCTTTATGATGGACAACTTAAAAGTTCTGGGGATAGGCGATAGAATGCGAGAGTGGATAAGTAAATTATATAGGGAGCCTACTGCAATCATCACGGTAAATGGGGAGAGATCAGAACCCATTGGAATGTCTAATGGTACAAGACAGGGCTGCCCACTGTCCCCTCTACTATATGTATTGTCACTCGAACCTCTGTTGTCAATAATAAGAAACAGTGGATCGGTAAAGGGAATTCAGATAGAATCCATAGAACATAGAGTAGCGGCCTTTGCGGACGACTTATTGTTCTATGTGGAGAATCCCCGAATAACTCTCCCAAATATAATGAAGATTCTGAAGGAGTACGGTGAACTATCAAATTTAAAAATTAATCCAACGAAAACAGAGATCTTGAATATTAATATATCAAAGAATGAAAAAGAAAAACTACAAAAAGAATTCCCCTTTATATGGAGAGAAAAAGAGATAAAATACCTAGGAATAAAACTCACTGCCTCATCTAAGCATTTGTATAGATTAAACTATATCTCTTTGATAAATGAGATCAGGGAAGATTTAAAAAGACTAGAAGGAGAAAATCCATCCTGGATAGGACGTATAAACCTAGTCAAAATGGTAATTATGCCTAAAATACTGTATAGATTTCAAATGGTACCAATTAAAATTCCAGAAGCCTTCTTTAAGATAATGAAAAAAATGTTAAGATACATATGGAAGAATAAAAAACCTAGAATAGCATATGAAACATTGAGTAGGACTAAAGAGAAAGGGGGGATTGGGTCTACCAGATGTCAAGAGATACTATAAAGCAGTGGTATTAGCAAGAATATATGACTGGACATTTAACCATAAGGGGAAAAGCTGGGTAACAATTGAAAATGATCTTAGTGGCATTAGATTGAGTCAGATGATATGGGTTCCACCACAGTTCAGGGGAAGTAAAGAAAGCACAAGTATCTACACTTTAAATGTCTTTAGGGTATGGGACAATTTACACAAAAACATGAAATGGGAATTTAATTCTATATTAATGCCTCTCACAAATACTGAGTACTTTCCCCCAGGAAAGAATAAGATATCAGGGAGATGGTTTAGAAAGGAGGATACCCAACTGAGAGATGTTTTGGTGGAGGGGGAATTGAGATCACTTAAAGATTTAATAGAGAAGAAGGGAGATATTTTTATTAGAATAGATGAGTGGAAATATCATCAATTGAAATGTTTTATTGGAAATCTACCGAAACCCGAGACTAAAACAGGAGTGGAATATGTTTGAAAGGTTGTTAGAGACACGAAGGGATGAGAAGCACGGTATTTCAAAAGTGTATAGAATACTCACAGAATTAGACACAAACACAAAGTTAACTTTTATAACAAAATGGGAAAGGGATATGGGAGTTGGGTTTGATGAAGATAGACAGAGAAAGATGTTTAGATTGATACACGATAATGTTAGTATGAGAGAGGTTGAGGTTAATTATAAGTGTGTGACACGATGGCACATTACACCGAGTGTAGAGCACAAGATGAATGGGGAAAATTCAAATATGTGTTGGAGAGGATGTGAAGAGATAGGCACGGTGTTTCACATTATTATTATTATTATTATAATACAGTATTTATAAAGCGCCAATAGTTCGCTCAGCGCTGTACATTACAAAAGGGAGACAGAACATGTGACAGAACAATACCAATACAATGCAAAACATGAGGGGATCAAGGGCCCTGCTCTTTCGAGCTTACATATGGTGGGAATGTCCGAAAATCCAGGCTTTTTGGAAGATAATAGTCAAATTGATTGAAGAAATAACTGAAATTGACATAGGGTTAGACCCAACGACGTGCCTCCTACACAATGTAGAGACATCTGTAAATAAATATAAAGATTCAGGTATATGGTACTTCTTGAATGCGGCGAAAGGGTTGATACCCAAGTTTTGGCAGAGAGCTGAGGTACCGAAGGAGGAAGACTGGATTAATAGAGTAAACCAGATAGGTAGAATGGAAAGATCATACCATATGCAGGAAGATAGGATGAGAGTTTATTTTAGGAGAGAGTTTATTTTAGGAGATGGGAAAAGTGGGAAAGAGCGGGATTGAAAGAGAAATATAGGAAAATATGAACTAGGATGATAGCAAAAAATTATTAAGCCTCAAGTGATTAGAATGGGCTAGAGTCTGCAGAGGGGGAGGAGGGGGGATGAGGGGCGGGAAGGGGGGGGGTAGTGGGATGGGAAAGAAAAGTTTTTAGTAAGGGAAAGGTAGAAATGTTACAAATGTCTATTTGTATGAGAATTATTTCCCTTTTTGGGTATTTGTATTAACATGAAAAATTTTATAAATATTTAAAAAAAAAAAAAAAAAAAAAAGTAAAATCTTTTAAACCTGTCCTCTAGGAGTTACTAGAAAATAGGATCCCAGGAAAGAATTTCAGGATGTCCCGCAAATCTGTCTTTGAGCAGGATAGGGAAGGAGGCATGAGTGGATAAAGGTTTGCACTTTATGTTGTACTTCTCTGAACCCTTAATTGAATCCACAGGTCTGTAATGTCAGTGACCAAGAACTACAAGAGACGTTCCGCTGCTTTTAAGAGTGAGGGTACTTTTTCTTTGGGAAAAAGGCTTTGCAGAACTCTTGGCAGGTTTTAAGAACCTAGGTTTGGGCTGGAAGAAAGGGCTGAACATCAGTCTAGAAATTGAAGCCTGGGTAGAATGGATAAATGCTCTATGTTTTGGAAAATGAAAATGGCTCCTGAAGGGAAGGCTTTTTGAATTTTTGATTCCCGGACATCTTTGATGAATTTGTCAAGTGTTTCACCAGAGACATCCTCCTTTGAGGCATCTTTTACTGGTCGCTTTTGCTGACCAGGCTTTCAGCCACAAAGATTCTGTGCATGTGAATGGAAATCAAAGACATTCTAGAAATGTGTGTTATGATTAGTTGTGGTGCATCTGCACAATGGAGCAAGACAGGGGCAATTGCTGTAGTTGCTCCATTAAGGTACAGTCCAAGAAACCAGGATTGTGAAGGTGGTACAAGTAGCTGCGATCTGACAGAAACCACAGAGATAGTTGGTTGCAAACCTGGTCATGCAAGTGTAAAGAGCTGAGCATCTCAAAACTTCCTATTTGCGGAATCCCTCAATTTAGGAATTTGTTTTTGGTTTTTTTTTTTTTAATTGAAACAGTGAAATGTTTTCTTAAGACTGAAACAGCAGAATCTACTACTGAAAAAGCTCACTTCGTAGCAAAATGTTTTCCATTGGATAGAGTTCAGTAATAATTTTTGGAGGAGTTAAAATCATTCCAGGATTGACTCAATTGTCCTTAATTTCCACTTTTATTCATTCTTGAATGGGGAGTTCCCTTTTAGACTTAAGGGGTCTCCTAGGACCCAAAAGGGACATAAGAGATGGAAAAGGAGTAGGCCAATGCTAAGATCTTTGAGCAACACAGAAGGGAATAGCGGCTAGTGTATTGTGTAAAGCCATAGTATTAGGCATAAAAGGAGTCTGAGGGAGCGATATCTTCGACTTTCTCAAGGTCCTCTATTTCTCCTTTAGTCTGCCTCTTTCAGGAAGGGCATAGCAAGATCTGACTCTAGAAAAGGCAGAGGAGGAAAGAGACTGGCGTTTCAGAGCTTTTGGCAGTAATAGCTGTATAAAAGCTGTTCGCTGTTGAAGAAGTGGTACAGAACTGCAGAAAATTCTGCCTCTGTAAAATAATCCTCATGCTGTGTGCTAGAGATATAGCTAGAACTAGATGCAGAGACCAGTGTTAAAAATGGTGTCCTCCTCTGGTACAAGGGAAGCATGGTCACTGAGGCTGAGTGTTGTTCGACCCTTTGACAAAGCGATAGGTATTCCTCTATGGGGTACTGAAAGTAGGGTAAGCATGTCCAGAAGGATGACGCAGCCCTACTCAGTGTAGGCTGCACTGTAGCAAAGTACTTGCGCAAAAGGTTGGGAGGTGGCACCTGAGTACCTTATAAGGCTCTAGGCAGAAATGGTTTTAAAATGTCCAACCTGTGGTGTTATGTAACACCTGGTCATCTAATTGAGACTAAGCTCTAAGGTCCCATTCACACCGGCAATTAAGGCTGGTAAGAATTGCAGCAGCAGGAATCTTCTGATTCCTGCTGCGACTGAGCAGCTAGGTGCAGCCACTGGCCTCATTCACTATAATGACAGGTTGCTGGTGGCTACAGGTATGCGCAGTTGTCCACACAGCCAGTGATTACCTGCTAGACATTTTGTGTGCAACACGAAGGTAATTACTGGCTGTGCAGAAAGCCATGAATAGCTGTGGCCACATGCGACCTATCATTATAGTGAACGGGATTGGCGGCTGTTTCAGCAGGAATGAGTTGATTTCTGCCGCTACAGTTTGCGCTGGCCTGTGATTGAATTTTAGCACCAAGTTCAGAAAGTTTACACTGTAGGTGAATACATTTCAAACACATTCTTGGTTTCCTAGTAGTTTTAATATATAAGCGCAAACTATTCAGGATACACCTAATATAGTTTAATGTAAGTAATGGAGGTAAATAATTCTACTTGCAGTGGGACTACTTTAACAGCCAGAGGAACAGGGTGACTGTGTCTTACCTGTTCCCAATGCTGGACATTAAGATCTAAAACTCCATACTTCACAGTGGGCATATGCCCGAAGGGGTCTTCCGGGCCTGGGTTCCACAGCAATGGACCTTGCTCTTGGAACCATGTAGCTATAGTTTTGAAGTTGCACCAATCCAGATGAACTGCTTCTTTTGTTGTATTAGAGGATAGTGAAGGAGTTGATTGAAGAATCCAAAGATAAAATAAAGAAAGAAAAATTCTAAGAGTGATTTCTCCGCAAAGGAGGAGAAGAGATCCATCACCTTAGGACACAAGCAAAAAAAAAACAAAAAACCACACGAGGACTCACAGATTGGGGCAGTGCTATATAGGGGGTATAGTATCCTCAAAAGCTTTTCCAGGGTCCAATCATCACACACGTTTTTCCCCTTTACAAAGCAGAAGTTAGGCTTTAAAAACTGTACCTAAACAAACACAATGTATTGCAGCTTACCAGCCTCAAATGTTGTGGCTGCATTTGTTTTCTCTCTTTAGGTTTTCCTCTTTTTTCACCTGGTAATTTTGCCAGTAAAACATCTCCTGTACCAAGGTAGCAATGCTCAATCACAAAGAAGCAACAATGTCACTTCTCCCAAATTTGGACTAAAAAGCAAAAAAAGGGAAGACAAGCCCCACTAATGCAGCTCCATATTGAAGGACTTGTAGGCTGCAATACATTATATTTTTGTTTTGAGGTTTAGCTCTACAAGACGGAAAATCTGTGACTATTTCTTAATTCCGTGCACCTAAAGCCCCACTAAGAGGACTTTGGGTATGAAAAGAAAAAATCAACTAGCTTGCCACACTTCTAAATCTCAGTCTTGGCTCATTACCATAATGCATAGCCTTTCTGGCCAGGCCACTAGGGAGGCCCTGGAAGTCAGAGCATTAGGCCAGACTCTCAACATGAGATGCTGGTTCAGAACACTTCTGGATTTTAGCCACCGAGGTGCTGGCTTGCTTTAATGGGCTTATAATATTGTCCAAAGCTCAACTTTTCTGTTGATGTAGCTAATCTGCATGAACACTAAACAGTTATAATTTAACCTTTAACATAATCAACAGCTTATTTCAGATGTATGATAATTTATAGTTGCACTAACAGCAGCAAAAAAAAAAAAAATTAAAAGAAAAAAGAAAATGAAAACAAAACCAAAAGAAAAAAAAAAACCCCAAAAAACACAAAAAACACATTTTAACTATCAACTTAGGATTTTATTAATGGTTTCTAAAACATCTGATGTAAGGCATAACTTAACTTGCCAAAACAGGGGGGTGCCAAAAATCACTGAACAGTCTAGCTCTACACTGTTAGTGCTGCTGAACTTTACAGTGATTGGTAGGTGAAAGGCCCAACCAGACAGACTAGTTGGCTAAAACAAGGTTGAATAAAAAAGGAAAAACTTCCAACATATGACAAATTTGATCTAAAACTCTGTCCCCTAAAGCATAAAGAAAACACAAATCCACTATATTACAAAACAAAACACCCTCTGGTGTCCGCTGTACATGTCAGCTCTCCTCACTGCCTCCCTATTTGCCTGCTTGCTGAGCCTGTCGACGGAGCAGAACATAAATCTTCTCTTTGATCCAGTCTTTATTGTAGGGTTGGTATGTCTGAGTGTCTGCACGGTACCTGCAAGAGAACAGTAAATTGGGGATCATTAATTTACCACTGCGGCTAACATTGCAAAGGCTTGGGGGCTTGAGCCATGATTTATCAGAAGCATGATATTTCTGTGAAAATTCAGATATTAGTAAAGGGAACAAGAATATTAATTGATCAGCTGTTAAAAATGCCAGTGCAGGGATGAAGCTTTTTTTAATACAATGCTGCTGTGTTAGTGCTACTGAAAAACTGCTTATGTGTTATTTTGTGTTATTTTATAAAACAGTTATGTGTTATTTTGCCAATAGTTCACTTCAATATTAAACACAGTACATAGATACAACTTGTCGAGTCTTCAATATCCATGTTGCTTTCAAACAGCACAAGTAGTTGCAAAACAACCACCTTATAAAAAAAAAAAAAAGGTATACATTAAAAAATTTTATTTTTTTTTTAATATACATTATTCAGTTCCTGATGGGACAAAGTGAGTAATCTGTCCATCTTCATTGGTGCCTTGCAACATTTGCTGTGCTGTCAGACAAGGTGCGGAATTATCCAAAAGGGACAAGCAAGGAACAATTCTGTCATCGATAACAGAACAAATAATTTTCACCTAATCAGTATAGTATGCATCCGTCAAAAAAGAAAAAACAAATTGTGTGACCAAGACCATGCATGCTGAGAAAGGAAAGATTACATCACTGCAGGAAGTCGTATTTTGTTGTTTTGAGAATTTTTGTAACTCTAATAACCCATTTGGTTTCGATATGAGACTAGCATGCAAAAACAAATATTCTCATCGTGTGTACCAGGATTTACAGGCATGCATACGATTACGATATCACATTTGCCATAAAAAAAAAGGGGGGGGGGGCAGGGTTGGCGGCATATACTTACACCAAACAGCTAAGATCTGCTAAGTCATCGATAAAATCAAACAACTGACTGATGTCATATGTTATGGATGGACTGTTGGGATTCATTCTCTTTAAGTGTTCTTCATACATTTTACATACCCCTAAAAAAGAAAGACATGAGATCAACAAACAAGGGAAAGACTTCAATCAGGGACCGTTCACACTTTTGTATTTCACAGTCAACTATGCACAAAAGTGTACAGCAAAAACATTTACTTTCAGTAGTGCTGGATTGTAGTACACTGCACAAAAAAATTAAAGTAACACTTTGAAAACACATCAGATCTCAATGAGGGAAAAATATCATGCTGGATATCTATACTGACATGGACTGGGTAATGTGTTAGGAATGTAAGAATGCCCCATCGTTTGATGGAAATGAAAATTATCAACCTACAGAGGACTGAATTCAAAGACACCCTGAAAATCAAAGTGAAAAAATTATGCAGCAGGCTAGTCCATTTTTGCTGAAATTTCATTGCAGCAACTCAAAATGGTAGTTTGTATGGCCCCCACGTACTGGTATGCATGCCTGACAACATCGAGGCATGCTCTTAATGAGACGACGGATGGTGTCCTGGAGTATTTCCTTCGAGATCTGGACCAGGGCATCACTGAGCTTCTGGAGAGTCTGAGGTGCAACCTGGCGGCATCAGAGACTGAAACAGGATATCCCAGAGGTGTTCTATTGGATTTAGGTCAGGCGAGCGAGGGGCCATTCAATGGTATCAATTCCTTCATCCTCCAGGAACTGCCTGCATACTCTCGCCACATGAAGCGGGCATTGTCGAGCACCAGAAGGAACCCAGGACCCACTGCACTAACATAGGTTCTGACAATGGGTCCAAGGATTTCATCCCGATACCCAATGGCAGTCAGGGTGCCATTGTCTAGCCTATAGAGGTCTGTGCGTCCCTTCATGGATATCGCTTCCCAGACAATCACTAATCCACCACCAAAACGGTCATGCTAAACGATGTTACAGACAGCATAACGTTCTCCGCGGCTTCTCCAGACCCTTTCACGTCTATCACATGTGCTCAGGGTGAACCTGCTCTCCTGTGAAAAGAACAGGGCAGTAGTGGACCTTCCATTTCCGGTGTTCAATGGCAAATGCCAATCAAGTTCTATGGTGCCGGGCAATGAGCACAGGGCCCATTAGAAGACATCGGGCCATCAAGCTACCCTCATGAAATTGGTTTCTGATTGTTTGGTCAGAGACATTCACACCAGTGGACTCCTGGAGATCATTTTGTAGGACTCTAGCAGCGCTCATCCTGTTCCTCCTTGCACAAAGGAGCAGATACTGGTCCTACTGATGGGTTAAGTACCTTTCATGGCCCTGTCTAGCTCTCCGAGAGTGACTGCCTGCTTCCTTGAATCTTCTCCATGCTCTTGAGATTGTACTGGGAGACACAGAAAACCTTCTGGCAAAGGCACGTATTGAAGTTCCATCCTGGAGGAGTTGGACTACATGTGCAACCTCTGTAGGGTGTAGGTAGCGCCTCATGCTACCAGTAGTGACAATGACCCTAGCCAAATGCAAAACTAGTAAAAAACAGTCAGAAAAGATGAGTAGGGAAAAACAATGTCAGTGACCTCCACCTGTAAAATCATTCCAGTTTTGGGGGTCGTCTCATTATTGACCATCTGGTGCTCCTAATAAATTTCATTAAATTACAAAGCAGCTGAAACTGATTAACAACCCCCTCTGCTACTTAACTGACCAAATCAATATCCCAGGAGTTTGACTTGATGCTATACTCTAATTAAAAAGTGTTCCTTTAATTTTTTTGAGCAGTGTATTTTAAAATCCAACAGACAAACTTGGCAAAATATCGCCATTTTTTTTAAAAAAAAAGAGCTTTATTGCCATATGCACAAATATATACAGCATAACAGAATAGTAAAACACAATTTCCAGTACAAAATCTTAAAAGGAACAAAATCAAGGCAGCAAGTATTATCCAGTTCTACCAAGACATTGCACAATGTAACGCAACCAAATGTCTGCTCAAATATTATCTGCAAAGTCATACAATAAATATAGTAATAAGGATACCATAAGTACATATATCAGTTTCACAAGTATTAGTTTGAGAGCAGCAATGAGAGGTTGCGGCATAATAACAGCGATTAAAACAAAAAAAAGAAAACTCAAATAAGAGAAAAAAGAATAAGGAACACAGAAAGAGAACAGATTTGAAACCAAACTTTGTGGAGTAAACTCCTACTCTTCCTTTACATTTTAACATACTAGCATCAATACAATATTCTGTACCAGTGCATTAATTAACCAAAGGCAACAGCGGACAAATGGTCCATGTATCATACTCAATACACCAAAATTATGCCACTCCAGGGATGTCTTCCACTGTAACTAAGGATTCTATCCATCAAGACCAAAATTCGTAGAAATTTATTTGGACATCCTCTGGCTTCATGTCATTTCATATAGTGGGACATATAATTCACCAATTTTTTGCAGGCTGCCAAACCAAGGACATCCGTTCGTGTCCAATGTAACACTATCAATTTACACACATAAAAGAATAGTAATCTCAAAAAGGTTTGTGTGACATTATCCATAATATCATCCTCAATTACCTCCAGGAAGCTAATAAGTGGGCTACAAATGTTTGGCAAATCAAACACGTCAGCGTAACATGGGACCACAATGGTCAGACCTTAGCACTAGAGATGAGCGAAGAAATGAAAAATTCGATTCGACTGATTCGGCGAATTCGTGGACAATATTCGATTCGAGTCGAATAAATTCGCTGTGAATTTAACTTAAAAAAGGGTGTTTCTAGGCTTCAGAGAGACTTAATATTAGTGCAGAACACTGTACCTTTAATTTAAATGCCCTTGGAGTCTGCTGGGGAAGAGAAATAATACTGTCAGTCAGTATGACATGCAGATGAGTGCCGTCGATCTTAGAATCACCGCACACTTCACTCATTTGGGCAGTCACGGGGCCAAAACCAGAGTGTGGAGCCACAGTGTGGCGGTGGAGGCAGCAGCAATGGGAGGCCATACAGCACCCTATGACAAAAATGGAAACCACCAGCAGTGTGAGGAGACCTGAAAGTGGCACATGGCAGAGTGTGGCGATAGAGACAGCAGCAATGGGAGGCCGTACAGGGACCCATGACACACTCTGGACCTGGCAGCAGCATGAGGAGGCGGTACAGGGGCCCATGACAGATTACGGGCCTGGCAGCAGCATGAGGAGTCGGTACAGGGGCCCATGGCAGATTACGGGCCTGGCAGCAGCAATGGGAGGCCGTACAGGGACCCATGACACACTCTGGACCTGGCAGCAGCATGGGGAGGCGGTACAGGGGCCCATGACAGATTACGGGCCTGGCAGCAGCATGAGGAGTCGGTACGGGGGCCCATGACACACTCTGGACCTGGCAGCAGCATGAGGAGGCGGTACAGGGGCGCATGACAGATTACGAGCCTGGCAGCAGCAACTTGGACAGGAGGACGTTCAGCTTCTGCACCGTCGGGTGCGTGCTCGCAAACTGTTGTCTCTTGGAAACGGATTCCAAGAAAGACTGCTGACGGAATCCGTGAAGATGAGTAGCAGGAGAAGGAGCATCTGAACGAGCGGAATATGCCAACAAGCGACAACAGGGGCCCATGACAGATTACGGGCCTGGCAGCAGCATGAGGAGTCGGTACGGGGGCCCATGGCAGATTACGGGCCTGGCAGCAGCTATGGGAGGCCCGTAATCTGCCAGCACCCTATGACAAAAAATGGAACCCACCAGCAGTGTGAGGAGACCTGAAAGTGGCACATGGCAGAGTGTGGCGATGGAGACAGCAGCAATGGGAGGCCGTACAGGGACCCATGAGAGACTCTGGACCTGGCAGCAGCATGAGGAGGCGGTATAGGGGCCCATGGCAGATTAGGGGCCTGGCAGCAGCTATGGGAGGCCCGTAATCTGCCAGCACCCTATGACAAAAAATGGAACACACCAGCAGTGTGAGGAGACCTGAAAGTGGCACATGGCAGAGTGTGGCGATGGAGGCAGCAGCAATGGGAGGCCGTACAGGGACCCATGAGAGACTCTGGACTTGGCAGCAGCATGAGGAGGCGGTATAGGGGCCCATGGCAGATTAGGGGCCTGGCAGCAGCTATGGGAGGCCCGTAATCTGCCAGCACCCTATGACAAAAAATGGAACACACCAGCAGTGTGAGGAGACCTGAAAGTGGCACATGTTTGGGGCATGATTCATGGCGGATTTAGTCAGTTGTGTCAGGAACTGGTGGTTTGAAATCCAGACTAATCCACGCCTGATTCATTTTCACAAACGTGAGTCTCTCCACACTTTGGGTGGACAGTCGTGTCCTCCGCGGAGTTGCAATACCTCCTGCCGCACTAAACACGCGCTCCGATGCCACGCTACTGGCCGGGCATGACAGCCTTTCAAGGGCAAATTCAGCTAGTTGGGGCCAAAGGTCAAGTTTCGTTGCCCAGTAGTCAAGGGGATTGTCTACCTCGGTTGGCAGGGTGCTGTCCAAGTAGGCCTAAGCCTGTTGTTTGAGGTCCTGCTCCAGGTCCACCTGATGCTGCTGCTGCTGCTGCGGCTGGTTAGTAGTTTCCTCACTGCGCTGGTGAAGAAAGCTACTCATCATCGACTGCAGACTGAGGCAGCCGCTGCTGGTGGAGCTGCCACTGCTCCTACCACCCCACCCCTCCCCTGCTGCCATGGCAGCGGAACACGAGCGCACAGGGCCCACAGTGTCTGAGGATGGACGTTGGCGCAGACAGGCAGAGACCAGCTGACTACATAGGTGTTTTTTATAGTACGTTATTTTGGCCTCCCTCTCAGCAGGTGTGAAAAAGGCCACCATTTTTGAACGGTAGCGAGGGTCCAACAAGGTGGACAGCCAAAAGTCATCCCTCTGTCTGATGGTTATTATTCGGCTGTCGCTACGCAAGCAACCGAGCATGCTATGGGCCATTTGTGCCAAGGAATGCGAGGGACTCCCTGCCTCCATCTCCACAGCATACTGCCACGGTGCGTCTAGGTCCTCTGTCTCCTCTTCCTCCTCCTCTACCAGATGCTCCTGCTCCTCCACTCCTGTCCGCTGAGTGGAAAAACCACCCATTTCACTCAATAATTCCTGAGCACCAATGTCCTCCTCTACCTCCTCCTCTTCTTCCAGTCCTGCCCCCACAGGGGCCATGTGGCGTTGAGATCTGTGCGCCACGTCTACCGCACCCTGACCAGCCATTGTTAACAGCATTTGTTCCAGGACGTGCAACAGAGGAATGACGTCGTTCATCCCATAGTCCTGCCGACTCACGAATAGCGTGGCCTCCTCAAAGGGCCTGAGCAAGCGCAGGTGTCACGCATGAGCTGCCAATGGCTGACATCTAAGTTACACAGGGAGTACCTTTATCTGCTTTTAACATCAGGAAATCTGTGATGGCCTTTTGCTGTTCGTAAAGGCGGTCTAACATATGTAGGGTTGAATTCCACGTTGTTGCAACGTCACAGCATGAGGAGTCGGTATAGGGGCCCATGGCAGATTAGGGGCCTGGCAGCAGTTATGGGAGGCCCATAATCTGCCAGCACCCTATGACAAAAAATGGAACACACCAGCAGTGTGAGGAGACCTGAAAGTGGCACATGGCAGAGTGTGGCGATGGAGACAGCAGCAATGGGAGGCCGTACAGGGACCCATGACACACTCTGGACCTGGCAGCAGCATGAGGAGGCGGTATATAGGGGCCTACGGCAGATTAGGGGCCTGGCAGCAGCTATAGGAGGCCCGTAATCTGCCAGCACCCTATGTCAAAAAATTCAACACACCAGCAGTGTGTGAGGAGACCTGAAAGTGGCACATGGCAGAGTGTGGCGATGGAGACAGCAGCAATGGGAGGCCGTACAGGGACCCATGACAGACTCTGGACTTGGCAGCAGCATGAGGAGGCGGTATATAGGGGCTTATGGCAGATTAGGGGCCTGGCAGCAGCTATAGGAGGCCCGTAATCTGCCAGCACCCTATGTCAAAAAATTCAACACACCAGCAGTGTGAGGAGACCTGAAAGTGGCACATGGCAGCAGAGTGTGGCGATGGAGACAGCAGCAATGGGAGGCCGTACAGGGACCCATGACAGACTCTGAACTTGGCAGCAGCATGAGGAGGCGGTATATAGGGGCCCATGGCAGATTAGGGGCCTGGCAGCAGCTATAGGAGGCCCGTAATCTGCCAGCACCCTATGTCAAAAAATTCAACACACCAGCAGTGTGTGAGGAGAAATGAAAGTGGCACATGGCAGCAGAGTGTGGCGATGGAGACAGCAGCAATGGGAGGCCGTACAGGGACCCATGACAGACTCTGAACTTGGCAGCAGCATGAGGAGGCGGTATATAGGGGCCCATGGCAGATTAGGGGCCTGGCAGCAGCGATAGGAGGCCCGTAATCTGCCAGCACCCTATGTCAAAAAATTCAACACACCAGCAGTGTGTGAGGAGAAATGAAAGTGGCACATGGCAGAGTGTGGCGATGGAGACAGCAGCAATGGTAGGCCGTACAGGGACCCATGACAGACTCTGGACTTGGCAGCAGCATGAGGAGGCGGTATATAGGGGCCCATGGCAGATTAGGGGCCTGGCAGCAGCTATAGGAGGCCCGTAATCTGCCAGCACCCTATGTGAAAAAATTCAACACACCAGCAGTGTGTGAGGAGAAATGAAAGTGGCACATGGCAGAGTGTGGCGATGGAGACAGCAGCAATGGGAGGCCGTACAGGGACCCATGACAGACTCTGGACTTGGCAGCAGCATGAGGAGGCGGTATATAGGGGCCCATGGCAGATTAGGGGCCTGGCAGCAGCTATAGGAGGCCCGTAATCTGCCAGCACCCTATGTCAAAAAATTCAACACACCAGCAGTGTGAGGAGACCTGAAAGTGGCACATGGCAGAGTGTGGCGATGGAGACAGCAGCAATGGGAGGCCGTACAGGGACCCATGACAGACTCTGAACTTGGCAGCAGCATGAGGAGGCGGTATATAGGGGCCCATGGCAGATTAGGGGCCTGGCAGCAGCTATGGGAGGCCCGTAATCTGCCAGCACCCTATGTCAAAAAATTCTACACACCAGCAGTGTGTGAGGAGACCTGAAAGTGGCACATGGCAGAGTGTGGCGATGGAGACAGCAGCAATGGGAGGCCGTACAGGGACCCATGACAGACTCTGGACTTGGCAGCAGCATGAGGAGGCGGTATATAGGGGCCCATGGCAGATTAGGGGCCTGGCAGCAGCTATGGGAGGCCCGTAATCTGCCTGCACCCTATGTCAAAAAATTTAACACACCAGCAGTGTGAAGAGACCTGAAAGTGGCACATGGCAGAGTGTGGCGATGGAGACAGCAGCAATGGGAGGCCGTACAGGGACCATGACAGACTCTGGACTTGGCAGCAGCATGAGGAGGCGGTATATAGGGGCCCATGGCAGATTAGGGGCCTGGCAGCAGCTATGTGAGGCCCGTAATCTGCCTGCACCCTATGTCAAAAAATTTAACACACCAGCAGTGTGAAGAGACCTGAAAGTGGCACATGGCAGCAGAGTGTGGCGATGGAGACAGCAGCAATGGGAGGCCGTACAGGGACCCATGAGAGACTCTAGACTTGGCAGCAGCATGAGGAGGCGGTATATAGGGGCCCATGGCAGATTAGGGGCCTGGCAGCAGCTATGTGAGGCCCGTAATCTGCCTGCACCCTATGTCAAAAAATTTAACACACCAGCAGTGTGAAGAGACCTGAAAGTGGCACATGGCAGCAGAGTGTGGCGATGGAGACAGCAGCAATGGGAGGCCGTACAGGGACCATGACAGACTCTGGACTTGGCAGCAGCATGAGGAGGCGGTATATAGGGGCCCATGGCAGATTAGGGGCCTGGCAGCAGCTATGTGAGGCCCGTAATCTGCCTGCACCCTATGTCAAAAAATTTAACACACCAGCAGTGTGAAGAGACCTGAAAGTGGCACATGGCAGCAGAGTGTGGCGATGGAGACAGCAGCAATGGGAGGCCGTACAGGGACCCATGAGAGACTCTGGACTTGGCAGCAGCATGAGGAGGCGGTATATAGGGGCCCATGGCAGATTAGGGGCCTGGCAGCAGCTATGTGAGGCCCGTAATCTGCCTGCACCCTATGTCAAAAAATTAAACACACCAGCAGTGTGAAGAGACCTGAAAGTGGCACATGGCAGCAGAGTGTGGCGATGGAGACAGCAGCAATGGGAGGCCGTACAGGGACCATGACAGACTCTGGACTTGGCAGCAGCATGAGGAGGCGGTATATAGGGGCCCATGGCAGATTAGGGGCCTGCCAGCAGCTATGTGAGGCCCGTAATCTGCCTGCACCCTATGTCAAAAAATTTAACACACCAGCAGTGTGAAGAGACCTGAAAGTGGCACATGGCAGCAGAGTGTGGCGATGGAGACAGCAGCAATGGGAGGCCGTACAGGGACCCATGAGAGACTCTAGACTTGGCAGCAGCATGAGGAGGCGGTATATAGGGGCCCATGGCAGATTAGGGGCCTGGCAGCAGCTATGTGAGGCCCGTAATCTGCCTGCACCCTATGTCAAAAAATTCAACACACCAGCAGTGTGAGGAGACCTGAAAGTGGCACATGGCAGAGTGTGGCGATGGAGACAGCAGCAATGGGAGGCCGTACAGGGACCCATGACAGACTCTGAACTTGGCAGCAGCATGAGGAGGCGGTATATAGGGGCCCATGGCAGATTAGGGGCCTGGCAGCAGCTATGGGAGGCCCGTAATCTGCCAGCACCCTATGTCAAAAAATTCTACACACCAGCAGTGTGTGAGGAGACCTGAAAGTGGCACATGGCAGAGTGTGGCGATGGAGACAGCAGCAATGGGAGGCCGTACAGGGACCCATGACAGACTCTGGACTTGGCAGCAGCATGAGGAGGCGGTATATAGGGGCCCATGGCAGATTAGGGGCCTGGCAGCAGCTATGGGAGGCCCGTAATCTGCCTGCACCCTATGTCAAAAAATTTAACACACCAGCAGTGTGAAGAGACCTGAAAGTGGCACATGGCAGAGTGTGGCGATGGAGACAGCAGCAATGGGAGGCCGTACAGGGACCATGACAGACTCTGGACTTGGCAGCAGCATGAGGAGGCGGTATATAGGGGCCCATGGCAGATTAGGGGCCTGGCAGCAGCTATGTGAGGCCCGTAATCTGCCTGCACCCTATGTCAAAAAATTTAACACACCAGCAGTGTGTGAGGAGACCTGAAAGTGGCACATGGCAGAGTGTGGCGATGGAGACAGCAGCAATGGGAGGCCGTACAGGGACCATGACAGACTCTGGACTTGGCAGCAGCATGAGGAGGCGGTATATAGGGGCCCATGGCAGATTAGGGGCCTGGCAGCAGCTATGTGAGGCCCGTAATCTGCCTGCACCCTATGTCAAAAAATTTAACACACCAGCAGTGTGAAGAGACCTGAAAGTGGCACATGGCAGCAGAGTGTGGCGATGGAGACAGCAGCAATGGGAGGCCGTACAGGGACCCATGAGAGACTCTAGACTTGGCAGCAGCATGAGGAGGCGGTATATAGGGGCCCATGGCAGATTAGGGGCCTGGCAGCAGCTATGTGAGGCCCGTAATCTGCCTGCACCCTATGTCAAAAAATTAAACACACCAGCAGTGTGAAGAGACCTGAAAGTGGCACATGGCAGCAGAGTGTGGCGATGGAGACAGCAGCAATGGGAGGCCGTACAGGGACCATGACAGACTCTGGACTTGGCAGCAGCATGAGGAGGCGGTATATAGGGGCCCATGGCAGATTAGGGGCCTGCCAGCAGCTATGTGAGGCCCGTAATCTGCCTGCACCCTATGTCAAAAAATTTAACACACCAGCAGTGTGAAGAGACCTGAAAGTGGCACATGGCAGCAGAGTGTGGCGATGGAGACAGCAGCAATGGGAGGCCGTACAGGGACCCATGAGAGACTCTAGACTTGGCAGCAGCATGAGGAGGCGGTATATAGGGGCCCATGGCAGATTAGGGGCCTGGCAGCAGCTATGTGAGGCCCGTAATCTGCCTGCACCCTATGTCAAAAAATTTAACACACCAGCAGTGTGAAGAGACCTGAAAGTGGCACATGGCAGCAGAGTGTGGCGATGGAGACAGCAGCAATGGGAGGCCGTACAGGGACCCATGACAGACTCTGGACTTGGCAGCAGCATGAGGCGGTATATAGGGGCCCATGGCAGATTAGGGGCCTGGCAGCAGCTATAGGAGGCCCGTAATCTGCCTGCACCCTATGTCAAAAAATTTAACACACCAGCAGTGTGAGGAGACCTGAAAGTGGCACATGTTTGAGGCATGATTCATGGCGGATTTAGTCAGTTGTGTCAGGAACTGGTGGTTTGAAATCCAGACTAATCCACGCCTGATTCATTTTCACAAACGTGAGTCTCTCCACACTTTGGGTGGACAGTCGTGTCCTCCGCGGAGTTACAATACCTCCTGCCGCACTAAACACGCGCTCCGATGCCACGCTACTGGCCGGGCATGACAGCCTTTCAAGGGCAAATTCAGCTAGTTGGGGCCAAAGGTCAAGTTTCGTTGCCCAGTAGTCAAGGGGATTGTCTACCTCGGTTGGCAGGGTGCTGTCCAAGTAGGCCCAAGCCTGTTGTTTGAGCTCCTGCTCCAGGTCCACCTGATGCTGCTGCTGCGGCTGGTTAGTAGTTTCCTCACTGCGCTGGTGAAGAAAGCTACTCATCATCGACTGCAGACTGAGGCAGCCGCTGCTGGTGGAGCTGCCACTGCTCCTACCACCCCACCCCTCCCCTGCTGCCATGCCAGCGGAACGCGAGCGCACAGGGCCCACAGTGTCTGAGGATGGACGTTGGCGCACAAAGGCAGAGACCAACTGACTACATAGGTGGTTTTTATAGTACGTAATTTTGGCCTCCCTCTCAGCAGGTGTGAAAAAGGCCACCATTTTGGACCGGTAGCGAGGGTCCAACAAGGTGGACAGCCAAAAGTCATCCCTCTGTCTGATGGTTATTATTCGGCTGTCGCTACGCAAGCAACCGAGCATGCTATGGGCCATTTGTGCCAAGGAATGCGAGGGACTCCCTGCCTCCATCTCCACAGCATACTGCCACGGTGCGTCTGGGTCCTCTGTCTCCTCCTCCTCCTCCTCTACCAGATGCTCCTGCTCCTCCACTCCTGTCCGCTGAGTGGAAAAACCACCCATTTCACTCAATAATTCCTGAGCACAAATGTCCTCCTCTACCTCCTCCTCTTCTTCCTGTCCTGCCCCCACAGGGGTCATGTGGCGTTGAGATCTGTGCGCCACGTCTACCGCACCCTGACCAGCCATTGTTAACAGCATTTGTTCCAGGACGTGCAACAGAGGAATGACGTCGTTCATCCCATAGTCCTGCCGACTCACGAATAGCGTGGCCTCCTCAAAGGGCCTGAGCAAGCGGCAGGTGTCACGCATGAGCTGCCAATGGCTGACATCTAAGTTACACAGGGGAGTACCTTTATCCGCTTGTAACATCAGGAAATCGGTGATGGCCTTTCGCTGCTCGTAAAGGCGGTCTAACATGTGTAGGGTTGAATTCCACCTTGTTGCAACGTCGCAGATCAGGCGATGCTGTGGAATTCCGTTCTGCCGCTGCAGCTCAATGAGGGTGTTCTTTGCGGTGTAGGAATGGCTGAAATGCATGCACAGTTTACGTGACATTTTAAGGATGTCTTGCAGTGGGATGGTGGATTTTAGGAACCGCTTGACAACCAGATTGAACACGTGAGCCATGCATGGCGCATGGCACAACCTTCCTTGACGCAGAGCAGACACCATGTTCTTTCCGTTGTCAGTCAACATGGTTCCGATTTTTAGTTTGCGCGGAGACAGCCATCTGTCGATTTCTCTGTTCATTACACTCAGCAGTTCCTCCCCTGTGTGACTACGTTCGCCAAGGCATACCAGGTGCAGCACAGCGTGACACCGTTGCGCCCTGCACATGTGATATGCCGGTCGGGTAATGGGACTTGGCACGGGGGTGGCGGCTGAGGACACGGCGGAAAAAGAGGTGGTAGAGGCGGACATGCTTGCTGGACCAAGGACGTGCAAACGTGGAGGCAAAAGCGTCGTGACCTGTCCAAGTTGCTGGTGCGGCTGTGCCGGCACCACGTTCACCCAGTGGGCCGTAAATGACATGTACTGTCCCTGACCGTAGTTACAGCTCCACACGTCGGCGCTGCCGTGCACTTTGGCAGAGACCGACATGCTCAAAGACTGGCCCACCATCTCTTCTACATGTGAATGCAGGGCTGGCACTGCCTTTTGGGCAAAGAAATGACGGCTTGGCACTCTCCACCGCGGCGCGGCACAAGCCATCATTTCTCGGAAAGGTGCTGAGTCCACCAGTTGGAAAGGGAGGGACTGCAGCACCAGCAACTTGGACAGGAGGACGTTCAGCTTTTGCACCGTCGGGTGCGTGCTCGCAAACTGTTGTCTCTTGGATACGGATTCCAAGAAAGACTGTTGACGGAATCCGAGAAGAGGAGTAGCAGGAGAAGGAGCATCTGAACGAGCGGAAGATGCCAATGAGCGACAACTCCCCTCAGCAGAGGTGTTGGAGCCTTGACTGGCTGATAGAGGGCGATTGACGACGTCGGGTGACGGAGCAAGTAACGGAGCGGGTGATGGAGCGGGGGCTGGGGCAGGCAGAACCGCCGTATGTTTATCACGGTTTTCCCAGGCCACCGAATGGTGACGCTGCATATGCTGACGCAACGCTGTAGTCCCAACATGGGCCCCCTGGCCACGCTTGCATTTCTGGCCACATAGTCGACATACGGCTACGTTTACTTCCTCGGGCGGCTTGAGGAAAAATTGCCACACCACCGAGTAGGAAACTTTGCCCCCGCTACTCTTCACTGGCTGACTGCTACTTCCTCCGTGCGCACCGGCACCACTACTGGCCGTGGTGGTAGGCTGCAGTGGAGCTGGTGCTCTACTCCGTGGACGTTTGGCTCCACTGACACTGATGCGACCCTGCTGCTGTCTCCTGGGCAACCCACCGACTGTTTTGCTCGCTGCCAAGCTGCCACCCTCTTCTCCTGATGATGCGGAAGAAATTGCCTGATGACGACGAGGCTGCCAAGTGCGATCAACCTCCTCATCATCAAGTAGGGTCTCCGCCTCACTACTAGCCCCCTCGGCTGCGTCTGGGTCAGGAGACAGACCTGTCTCTAGACCGGCTACCGAGCCACTCTCCTCGCCAGTACTTGTTCGCTTGGCTGCTGAAAAGGCCGATGTCTCCCCCCGTTCCTGACCGCCCTCTGTTAGCTCTTCCTCACTGTACAGTGGGGCTGAGCCCACAGCATGCGATACTTCGCTTGGTGAGGGAACAGCAAAGGACAGGGGCAGGTAGAGGACACGTGATTTCAGTGGGCTTGGTCCCGGGCCATGCCAACTAACGGTTGTGTCTGACGTACCCACCGACCGTTGGCTGTAGGTGTCAGAGGTGACCTGGGAAGAGGAAGACGACCGAGCCAACCAATCAATGACGGCAGGGTTGTCGGTGGAGACACGACCGCTGGATGACACCGGGAGCACTGGCCTCTGGCTGCGAATACTGCTGCCTCGACCCCTTCCTCTGCTGCCACGTCTGCTCGCTCCTAAAACATTGCCTCCTCTGCCACTCCTCTGCATGTTGTCTGACATA